>NC_055971.1:20803195-21164028 GCF_018492685.1 Alosa sapidissima | reverse complement strand
ATCAGGCATTTTAGACCACAACAATCTCAAAAAATTATCGCGAAAGGTTGCTTTCTTTTTTTTACGAAATTACGAAACTAGACACTAACACACCTTATATGTGATTTTGGGAACTCTGTGATGAATGGA
The DNA here is from genome assembly GCF_018492685.1 of Alosa sapidissima. NCBI lineage: Eukaryota > Metazoa > Chordata > Actinopteri > Clupeiformes > Clupeidae > Alosa > Alosa sapidissima. The sequence goes on along the minus strand of NC_055971.1, from coordinate 21,163,899 downwards.
AATGAAATATATGACGATCGAAAACTCATGAAAACGCAAGATCTGGACATTTTATCTGGACATTTGATCTTAACTCGGCTTTTGATGGTTGCCGCTTTGTTTCGAATCAGTCACTGATTAGTCTATCAGTGACATGCACGCCAGGTCAAAATCAGGTCATTTATTTTTGTGGGTTTATCACTAGGTGGCAGGTCTCGGTAGATCTCTTCCCAGAAACTTTGCAGGCAACACTTCTCAGGTGTGAAGGGAGAAATGAAAAAGTCGAAGAAAAAGATATTGCAGCAGGTGTGTTTTTCGCCAAACAATGCTGGATGAGTCCACCTTTCTACTAAGACAAGATGACTCACGACAGGTCAAAAACATTACAAGGAGTGACTGAACACTGTTCAACACACGTGCTGAGGAGGGAGTTCCATCTCCACCACGAGCTGGGCCTAGCGGAGTGGGTGGTAGGCCGAGTCGCGCTTGCAAGAGGGCACGCCCTTGCCAGAGTGCCGAATATGTCGGTGATAGTGACTCATAAAAGACGCAATATCTCCATTTCTAGAAAAAAAAAAACAGGGATGAAAACTAACCACTGATTAGCGTGGGATTTCTCAGGAACAGAGGCGTGTAAAAATACACGGTTTGCACCCACTGAGAGCTTAAAGTCTCACCTTTTAAACGAGCCATTGTATGTGTTCATAGCTATAACAGAATATGCTGTGGCTGTACAAAAATAATCCACAATGGTCTAGATTGCTGGCACTCTAGGACAAAGCTTCCGAAAACAGCTTGGCAATCAATGAGTTAAGGGTGGCGATAAAGAGCAATAAACCTTTTAATGGCTTTTGTATGTTTATTCACATGGTGGTTGTTCTTTCATAGTAGTCATTCCATAGTGTGCTGCAAGAGAAACAAATGGGTAAACACTGCCCTAGGGCTTGACGAATTGCATTTCATTGGTTGTACACTATTTCCTGATGGAGGTTGCTCTTTAAATATGACTCAGCCAGAGAGTATTGTGTTTCTTAAGCGATTGCTATACCTTCTGTGTACAGATTAACAAGGTACAGTATATACAGACATACAAATGAGCCATGAGATGTAGTGCTTGACAGTAATGTATTATACATTCCTTATGTGTTAACTGTATTTAAATCATATTTTATCTGTACACATCACCTAAGTATACAGTGACAATGGAATTGTGAAGAGATTGGTGCTTAATGGTGATATCCATACCTAAAATATTATTTTACTTGTTATTTTGCTTAATTCTTTTACTAAACTATATTAAATATATCTATGTAATCTATATAGATGACCAAGGTAACACAGTGATCTTAAATTCAGTGTCTGACCAATTAATTTATTGAAAAGATGATTATACTATGTTTTCAACTATATTTAAAACATTTTGTCTGTTTCACAGGATTTTTTTCATCACAGGAACTACTAGATGAACTGCCTCTTCCAATGAGTGTTTCATTGAATCAAACAATCTCTTCTGTCCTCAGAATTGCAAGCTTTGACATCCACCCCTCTGCTGTTTACCCTATTTTCATTATGGGCCTTTTGGTTTACTTCTTTTCTGTCCTCTCAAACGTGACAATCCTGGTGCTGATAGTTACTCAGAGGAGTCTCCACAGGCCGATGTTTTACATCCTTTTCAGCCTGCCATTGAATGATCTCATTGGAATTACTGCAATGTTTCCCCGTCTGCTTGTAGACATTGTGATCATGAAGAACACTGTCAACTACCCACTTTGTGTCCTTCAGGCGTTTTTGCTCCATATGTATGGTGGTGGCATACCCTTTATACTAGCAGCAATGGCATATGACCGATATATTGCTATATGCAAGCCACTCAGATACAATTCGATTCTGACATCACTTGGTATAACTGCTGTTATATCATTAGCTTGGGGGGCTAATTTTGCCTTAATTTTAGTTCTTTTCCTGCTTCAGGCCAGAGTAAAAATGTGCAGGAATTTTATTATGAATGTGTTTTGTGATAATTTCTCATTGCTTAACCTTTCCTGTGGAGAAGACCTTACAATAAACAATATTTATGGATTAGCTATAACAGCATTTATGCACATAATCACTGTAACAATTCAGCTGTTCTCATACATCCAAATCCTTTTAACTTGTGTCATGAACAAACAATCAGATGCCAAATCAAAGGCTGTGAACACCTGCTTAGCGCAAATAATTTCATTTATTCTTTTTGAGATTGTCGTTTTGTTCACAATACTGTCTTATCGGTTTCCAAACATAACCCCTAATGCAAGAAAAGCCTGTGGAATGCTGATTTTTCTGATTCTACCTGTTTTAAACCCCATTATCTATGGGATGAAAACCAAGGATATTAGAACAGCATTTTTTCACATTTTGAAGAAAGGAAAAATGTCATCATCATAGCATCATATATATAAGATTATATATCATAGCAGATGTTTGTATTTGTAAGGCCCTGTACTGGTTTGGTCTGCTCTGGTATGATCTGTGGAATGAAAATAATGGGTTACACTTTACTTAACAGTATCGACATAATAGTGTCATGAATGTGTCATAAACAAGTCATACACATTTATGACATAACGCTTCTGTTATTAAGTGACATTTGGTTTTTGTCATAACAAGTAAGGATTAGGATTACAGTAGAGTTAGAGGTTGGGGTTAGGGCTAGGGTTCATGTGTCATCATGTTACTCTTATGTCGATACTGTCAAGTAGTGTTTCCAAATAACGTTTTACGTGTATTTACGTGCATTTCAGTTCTGCTTTTTTTACTTACTTTAAAGTAGAATTTTCATTTAAACATTATATATTTGTAACAGTAATAGCTAAAGAAAGGTTAGATACGTTAACTGAGTTGTTTTGTTCCACTTGTAAAGCTTGAGTAGTCATATGGATATAATGTATAATGAATTCCTCTGGCATTCTTGATCAAATATATTCTTTTAACATTATTGCATAAATAAATGTTTATTGCATTGACCAGCATAGCTCAACAGTCATGAAAGAAATGTTTGTGCAAATACACTGTAAATCAGACCCTGCATGTGGAACAGTGGAAGACATCATCTGGTCACATTTTGTCCTAAGAGCGGTATTGGGCCCTATTTTTTAACGATCTAAAATGCATGGCCTGGAGCATATTGTTAACCCCATCTTTGTACCTCCTCATGCGTCCACGGTTCACATTACCTATCTCACATGCCATTTATTTAGAAAGTGAACACTTTTACCCACAATTCAGTGATCTTCAGTAATTCATTAACTAGACATTGTTGGACCTATTTTGTTCAGGTTGTGGACTAGTGGGACCGCATCAGAGTTCGCTAGATGGCTTTACCTCTTTTTGGTGCGATTGTTAATTGCATTCTGACCAACACAAACAAACTGAAAAAAGGGGTTAGAAGCTCTACAGTTTGATTAAAATGCACTAAAGGCTGTCTGTGTGAAAATGCCCTTTGGTGCCAGATGTGGTTCTAATTTTATCAAAATTATGAAAAAATATATGACTGCACTTGCATATAGCTCGTTTCAATTTTATTGTCTGAACCAAAACAGCACACACGTGTTCTAATAAGCTAATAAGCACCTGCTTCAACAAACAAAAATTTTACCATTTCGTAAATGTTAAACTACCGCTATAGCCAGCAATTAAAGGAACATGGCAATTTTCTGTGAGTGCAACAGAGTCGGCGCCAGAGCAGATCTACTGGAGAGGCATTGGGTCATCGGCGGGGGGGCATTTGTGTTTGAGAATATTCTAACTCAGTGGCGACATAATAGTCCAACGCAGCAAAAAAGTTGATCATAACATTAGCCTACTTCTTTAAATTGTAGGAATTACTTTACTAGTCATTTTGGAAAGTAATGTGTTACTCGTTACTTTACTTTTGAGTTGGCCTCATAACCAGGGTGCAACATTCAAAGACTACTAACGAGCCTACGTTGTAATATTCGCAGTTTCAAGTTTGCCATTGGTCAGCTAAAAGTAGCAGGTCTACTTTCACGTCTATAGTCTTTATTAATTTTGCCACCTTTGCTAAATGTACCTTTTGTTTAATTTTATTTTACCGTCATATGTGTGTGTGCTTTAACATCAGTAAAGCTTTGGGGCTTCATTCAGAATTTTGTTCCAAGAACTGACTAGGAAATGACTCCTCTACATTTGCTGCCTGCATCCTTTCTGTTTTTATTGTTTAGAAAACGTTTTATTACTGTAGGTAAACGTTGTTTGCTGGTAACCCGCCACAAATAGCCTAGATTCTATAATTGTGTGCATGCATTCTCATTCTCTCTCCAAAATGTGCCCGTTCTGTAGGCCTAGGCTGGCCAAGTGCGGAGTTCTGCTGCATAGTTGAACAAATTGTTATTGTAGCCTACAGAAAAATAGAAATAACATACTGTCAATTGGATACAGTGCAGTCAAGAGTTGGAAGTATGGTAATAAGTATTAATTTACGCACCAGAACGTGAGCCATACAGTTGCCTAAGTCTCTATTGCTTGTATTAAAAACGTCCGCTAGATAGGCTAGTTTGAATCGCCAACAACATTGTTTTTTGCAGTAGCCTATAGGCTACAGATTATTTCTTATAAGTTATTTCTCCACTACTGACTCATTTATAAATCGGGTGCTTGCTCTTCGTCCTCCGCAAATTAAGCTAGGTAGTTCGAGACGTTTGAATAAAATAGCGTTTGCGATTGATAACGCAATTGACAACGTTCTGATAGGCTATTAACTTTGCAAAGTTAACTTGAATGCATCAATTTTGAACAAAGTTGTGTAGGCTACACCGCGCCAGTTGTAGTCTGCATGAACAATCCTTGCACAAGCCACTGATTTGATTTTGTAGGGGAGGTGCAGGCTTAAAGAGGCCCTATGCAACAATTTTAGCAAAAATGACCTTAATTATGCAGGTTGAGAGTCGTTCTGATGGTTCCACAACACTTGTTGGGTCGTTTGGTGGGGGCTTCGTCTCCCCCTAGTGCTTCTCCGCGGAAAAACCGAATATGCAACTTTCTGGTCCCGGACCGAAGAAATCCGGATGTGACTCGGCGGAAGGCCTCGAAAATGTAGTAAGATTGTAGTTTCTAAGAAGACTGCAAAACGGACTCCGACTTGGCTTTGTTGCTGCTGAAATTGTAAGTAGCCTACCCTTGGGTGAACTTCGTTTTTGTAATGTGGTTTGATAGTCTCTTGAACAATGTGTTTGCTCGACCGTTTTATTGTGAGCCCTGCAGAGCCGGACAGTAACGGAGTACATTTACTTGAGTACAGTACTTGAGTACAATTTTGAGGGATCTGTACTTTACTCGAGTATCATTTTTGGGGAGTACTCATGACTTTACTCAAGTACATTTGAGAGGCAAATATTGTACTCTTTACTCCACTACATTTCTATCCATAACCATGAGTACCCGTTACTACTTCTAAAAAAAAAGGAAAAAAGAAAAATCTCGGCAACCCTCAATTTGTTGTTTCTCTCTCAAACGTGATTGGATTGTGCAGGCGCCACTGATTGGGACAGCCTATCAGCAATCACCTTCAGTTTTCCGCTAAAGTCAACTCCATGGTCAGATTTAGATAAGAGACGAAACCATGGACGAACCAATGGATGAAGACGCAGGGCAGGTCCATCCCGGGAATGTGCCAACCTGTGGCCCCACCTCGCCAGACTATTTACATTTTCTGAACAAGTTAATGATAGTTTTCGCTTCAAGTGTTTCAATTACAAAATAGTATTTTGTATTTGAAATACGTATTTTAAATACATGTATTAGAAATACTGTCCATCCCTGGCAACATGGTAAAAAGATGAAAATGACTTGATTTTACTTCCAATTCATTTTACATTCTCCAAGGTATTAACATTAACATTTTTCATAACTCCATGTAGGATGTTTCTGTACATAAATGTCACTGTGGCAGTAGTAATGCAATATTTAGAAAATGTAGGCTACTCTTGATACTCAAGTACTTTTAAAAACAAGAATTTCAATACTTTTACTTAAGTAGACATCTGACTGTTGTACTTTTACTTGTACTTGAGTAAAATTTAGCAAAGCGTATCTGTACTTTTACTTAAGTAATTAAGCTGTGTACTCTGTCCGCCTCTGGAGCCCTGTATGTGTTTAGCTTGGTTTCTTGATGGCTAGCTCGCTAGCTAGTGGGGGTTTAGCGTAGCAGTCACTTGCTACCGAAGCTGCAGGGGGAGCTATGTCGTGAAAAATGCGAGCCAAAATCAGGCAAAAACCCAGAAACAGCGAAGGAATAACCAGATTTGCATAGGGCTTCTTTAAGCCAACCTGTTTGAGGGAGAGCGGCGCAGGGAGAGAATGCGTGCTAGGCCTACCCTGCGCACATCTCTGCAATGAAATAATGTATATCTAGGCTAATCTATATTTTAAATAAGCTGTGTGCTGCTATGGAAACAATAAGTCAATGTATTAGACATATTGTGAGTAGCGCAGAAATGGACGTTACAGTTATTCAGTAACTGTAACTTATCACTGACATTTGAATTGGTAGGAGGGGCATCAATGACCTCTAGGGGGCATGGCCCTCGAATGCCCCACCATAGCGCCGACACTGGAGTGCAATAACTCAATCTGACACTGAAAAAGTTTTATGGCTTCTTATTATTGGCACTTATATTTTGTTCACGAAAGCAATATCTCCTTACACATCCGTGGGAGTCAAGGTCAGCAGAAGTCAACATAAAACAATTTGCATTAATTCAAATGAATTTTGCATTAAGCTACTCTGTGAACATGAACTTTTTTAAGGCTAGTAGTCAGTGCAAGTAGCCTAGTAGATTGCACTGTTGGGAGAAGCATGATTTAGGCTATATCTATCTATAAAGCAAGAAGCGTCTGTGTGTGTGTGTGTGTCTGTGGCACGCATATCTCGCTGACCGTTTGTCAGACTGATTTCAAACTTGGCAGGTGTCTTGCTACAGGCATGAGTAAGTGCACTGCCAAATATGACTGCCAAGCACTGCCAAGTTGTTTGAATAAGAAATGCAAAAGATATCGTTACATATATCGGTAAAAGAAGCACATTGGCTTTCGCCGCTAGCCACTCCCCCTCCCACACAGCACTGGTTAGCACTCTGGACTTGTAACCGGAGGGTTGCCGGTTCGAGCCCCGACCAGTGGGCCGCGGCTGAAGTGCCCTTGAGCAAGGCACCTAACCCCTCACTGCTCCCCGAGCGCCGCCGTTGAAGCAGGCAGCTCACTGTGCCGGGATTAGTGTGTGCTTCACCTCACTGTGTGTTCACTGTGTGCTGTTTGTGTTTTACTAATTCACCGATTGGGTTAAATGCAGAGACCAAATTTCCCTCACGGGATCAAAAAAGTATATATACTTATATACTTACTGTACTGTAGGCCTAAGCTACCAGTGAGGATAGAAGCTAGGTTTTGGCAGAACTGGATCAGTGTAGGTTACATGGGTAAAAACGTAAGCGAGTGCAACATGTGTTAACATGTCTGACCTCAACAATAAAGACCCGCTGTATGCGGTTTGCTTACATAAAATGACTCCGCGGATTTTGCAACAACACGCCAACACATACAGGTATGCAGTGGATCTTCAAAATGACGTAAAAAAAGATGTGCAATAAACGGACACTTCGAATAGCCCAGGCTACTTTGGACTTTGAATAAGCAAACGACAATTCCAACTGCAAGGTCCTAAATTGAAATGAGCGATAATGGTCCCGAATTAAAGAACGTCTCAGAATGCCACACATGCAAAGCATGACCAGTGACAAGCAACGAGTGCTCACTTCACATTTATTATATTATTATATTATCTGTATTCATTATTGAATGCTTACCTGGAATTATGTTCCCCATCATCCTATTTTTAAAGCAGGCCTACCTGCAGGCATGTAATTGGGCTACAGGAATAGCATGTTTGAACGGGCACTGCACTAGTTAATATTATAAAGGAACATCAATATCAATATCTTTGAGAGGATGAAAGAAGCATAAAGTAGGACAAACCTCAGTGCAGCTCAGTGTATTTTTGTACAGCCACAGCATATTCTGTGTTATAGCTATGAACACATACAATGGCTCGTTTAAAAGGTGAGACTGTAAGCTCTATTTCTCTATTTCTACACGCCTCTGTTCCTGAGAAATCCCAAGCTAAACAGTGGCTAGTTTTCATCAAAATTGCTGTTTTTTTTCTAGAAATGGAGATATATCGTCTTTCATGAAATATGAAGTGTTGCCTGTAAACTTTCCGGGAAGTGATCAGCGAGACCTGGCGAGACTGCCACCTAGTGATAGACCCACGAAAATGGCCTGGTTTTGACCTGACATGCATGCGTCACTGATTCGACCCAAAGCGGCAACCGAGTTATGATAAAATGTCCAGGTAAAATGTCCAGATTGTGCGTTTTCATGAGTTTTCGAACATCATATATCTCATTTCCATTCATCATTCCCAAAATCACATATAAGGTGTGTTAGAGTGTCTAGTTTCGTAATTTAAAAAAAAAAGCTAAAAACGAAATATTACGTTTTTGGCACTCAACGCATGGGAAGGAAAAACTTAATATTATGTTTTTGGCACTCAATGAGTTAATGGTGTATAAGATAAAGAAGTGGATAACTAATACGCTTAATATGACCTTTCTTACCTATTTGTAGTACATTTTGCAGCCCCCCAATCTAAAGCGAGGACCACGTAGCCTATAGCTCCACAAGTCCGACCTTCTATCTCTATATATCTACTGTATCTATCTATCTAGCTTGATTTCGCTGTGAGAAATGCACCTTCAATTGATGCAGCAACCAGAAATCAAACCCCGGTCTCCTGCGTCACAGAGCGACCTGTTACTGACTGAGCTACATTCCTATCTGTGTTTTTAAAGAAAATGTTCGTATTGATTCTATATTCCGATAATGTTCTATATCATACCAGCTATGCTTTTTACAAATGTGTTTCTGATGGAAAAGTGGTGTTTAATTAATGCAGCAACAGACCACGAATGTTCGCCTCTGTTCAAGACAAACTGAAAACGTTCGCCTATGTTTGCGACTTTGAACGCACCCACTTGTCGTCTTTAAGCCTCGGTTGCTAGGTAACCATACAACTATATACAGTGGGTCCCCGTTAAGTTTGGACGGGTTCCTTCATGAATCACGCACCCCATTTTCTCAGCAGAAATGGCACAAACTGCAGTTGACACAAACAACCACAAGGTGTCACTTGGGTGCCACTACTATTTTTGATGCGACTGACTTACTGCTTCCATGACGCATCCAGTTGCCAAGTAGGCTACAGTAGGGGAGAACGGGGTAAGATGAGCCATTCTTTACACTCTTCATCATTCTAATGGGTCAAAGAGATTTTGTTTTGTAACCTTCACACCAAACAAAAATTCAAAATGTTCTACAACTTCTGTAACCAACAACTTTTTGATAACTTATAAGGGGATATAGATAAGGGTATAGGCCTACCCCATATGTAAGTAAGTTGATCCAAAACAAAGATTTCAGGTAAAACGTTTTTATTTTCTGAAAACGATCATTTAATTTCTACAAACAGTAGCCTAACATACACCAACATTTCACTGAGAATTTGTCAAATACATTCAACTGAAAATGTGCCAAGGCAGGTTTAGACCTAAAAAAAAAAAATGTTGCCTGTTTACCATTTCATTCACTTACAGTAAATAAGTCAGATTAATTTGCTGCCTAGTCTCTTTAGCTCTTACTAGGATAACACTCATGATTTCGTTTAGCCGTCACATCATAGCTTATAAGGGCACCAAGTGTAATGCATCTGAATGTTGTTCAGATGGACTTACTTCCCACTCATGGTGGTGGCTCTACGATGGGTACATCATTATGATTTATGATTTTTTAAGCAAGATCATGATTACATATCAGGTTAATTACTTATGAGTTCATCAGGTTTGTGGCCCCTCAACTAAAGTGTGAACAATGGCATGTGTTTAGAGAACTGCACAAGTTGTGTTCAAATCAGAATTTGAGTATAGTGATGACTACAATTTTGGCAGAAAAAGAAATCATGATCATTCTTAATAAATCATAATGATGCTCACCATACTTAATGCTTTAGTTGATGTGCTGTTTATGTATGAGGTCATGAATGAACTCATGTAAATTCCTGGTGATTCATGAGATATTAAGGAATGAAGTAATATGGAAATCATGGAATTCATGCATGAATTCATGATAATTCATGTACCCTTACCGTAAAGTGTTACCAAAAGTTCCCTTCCACATGTCAACTTTCGATTCCAAACAAGTTCATAAGGATTTATTTGCAACAATAAACTAGTAGATAGGCCAAGAAAAGCCCTTTGTATGCTGGAATCATGAACTACCATGCAAACTTTTAAAAAGTTCATACCCATTTTGTACACACATTGTATATAATAAGTATTCATTCATGTCTCAAGAACTAGAAAACATTAGCCTACCTCATTATCAGGGGTCAGTAAGTGGGATGAGTCCATGTTAATCACATTTTTTAGGCTTTGGCACAAGTTTATATTCTTTGCAATTTGCCTGTCTGTTGATTCTAGGCCAAGAGGTGATTTACTGCATCAGCAGTCAGTTTCTTGGAGTTTTATGCCCCCAACGTTGTCGCCAAGGCAGCGCTGCCTGGAAGGCACTAGGGTTAGGCATGGGTTAAGGTTGGGGTTAGGTTTAGGTGCCTTTAAGTCAGCGGTGGCAGCGCTGCCTGGAAGACGACGTTGGGGGCATAACACACCATCGAGCCTGTAGTTGACGGCTCTTAAAGTAATTTGTGAGTGAAGGAGACAGATACGGGATGTCCTGCTCATGCCTCCATCCTCCTATTGTTCCTTTCTCGTTCACAGTAGACACCTTAGATTTGTAATTAGACAAGCAAATTAGTTTGCCAGTGTGTTAGGAAAATTAACTAAAGCAAGGTCAATATCCACAAATTCCATTCTAAAGACAGACTCTAAAACAAACTTTGAACCAAAAATGATGTTCACATTACAGAATGAAGTCTTAAGTATATACTACAGGAGAGTCAGTAAAGAGGTTGCTAGTCAGCTTAACCACCAAACTAGACCCAAATCATGAAGACACTTCAAAAAAAGGAAAGACAATGTCTGATAAAATTTGGCCTTTATTGAATTCAAGATGGAGAAAGCCCAAGTGCAGAAAGTGACCCAGGATAAAGGAGAAGTTCCATTCACCATTAGCATTCTGAGCAGTCACTTCAGGAGTCATCATGGGAATCTACAGGGATAAAAAGCAGACTTCACTTTCAGTACAATAAGCCATTGCTTCAACCTGGGGTTAGTTAACTGGCAGACATTTTGTTGTGACTACTGGTTTATGAGGAAGCTACAGTCTGAAATATGAGCCAGGCCAGCCCACAATGTTCCATTTCTGCACCCTTGCTCTAAAGAGGGTCCTTGTACAGCATGTTGTTGGGCCAACATGAACTGCCTACAGTACATTTTTTACATAGTATAATGCAAGATGATAAAAACAGGAGATAAATACAACACTAGAAATCATTGGTGAGCAATCAATATGCTATTGTTCCAACCACAATATGCTATTGTTCCAATATGGGGCTGGATAATCACCAGAAGTTTGACTACTGGCACTGATTTTAAGAGACCTGCTGGGCTAAAATTTAACCACAACCAAGCCAGCCCACAGTGCTCAGTTTCTGTACCATTGCTCTGAAAATCCCTTGTGTGGAGTAGTAGCTAACGTGAACTGCACCTTCACAGCTCTACAATCTACAAGTAACTAGTATTTGCCTTCTGACACACCAAAAGTTCTGCACATTTCTTGCAGACACAAAATAGTCATGACTGAAATGCAGTAGAAAGTACTCAAATCTTAATAAAGCAGATTCTAATGCAGAGCACCAGGTCTGATCTGAGTCAACATTTCATCAAGATTGAAATTCTTGACAACCCAAAAATCTTCTTACACAACAGGAAATATGACAAAAAGCCAAACAATTACCAGTGATGGTGGTTCCATCTTGGGCAGAGGTAGTCCCATTTTGCAGATTCAGTACAGTGGTTAACACAACAGCATCCTCACTCGCACCATCTTGGGATTCCACGAGAGACAGAGAAAAAAAAAAAAAAGCATGGATCCGATTTTAGAACCAAACTGTGGTGATCATAAAAGCCAGCTGAAATCCCACGAACAGCAGTTGTAAACAAGACATTAATTAAACAGATTTTCTGCTGAAGAGTGCTGCCAGGTTTAGTAAATACTTAGAACTATATATGTAGTAAGAGTTAAGTCACAGAAAGCTCAGTTTGTGTTTGCCATGCCTAGATGCATTTTCCATGAATGCAAAAATTTGACCCTGTAAACCAAATTTGGAGATTTGTTTGAAAACACTTACAGGTTAGAAAGATGCAAGCACTGCGATCTGCTTTCTACAGGAGATCATTCACAAGACAGGTGTCTTCAATTTACTCACACTTGCATAAGAAATGTGCCAATTAAAATCAGCTGGTTTAGAGAAAGATTGGAACCATTGTGGCCCAAGCAATCAGTGGACAGTAGACTTCCCTCAGCATTTAAGTCAAGTTGATACACAATAGCCTTTTTCCTTGATTGAAACCCAATTTAATGTACTTGACAATGTTTAACAAAACTCAAAGCAAATGTGTAAACTACAGAGTCTTCCAAGTAACAAATAAATAAATTCCCTTACCAGTTACTCCATCAGTGGCAGATGACGTTGTCTGGTTTTGGGCACTTGGGGTTGCAGTTACCACATCATCTTCACTTGCCCCATCTTTATATTCCACATAAGTGTAGTTTAGTGAGGGGTGGAAGTGGAATGGTCCATAACTACAACAACATGCTACATTTATGAAGCCACAAGTGACCCAAAGTCCTTACCAGCCTCTCCAGTTTGGGCAGCAGCTGTTGTCTGGTTTTGGAGACTTGGGGTTGCAGTTACCACATCATCTTCACTTGCCCCATCTTTATATTCCACATAAGTGTAGTTTAGTGAGGGGTGGAAGTGGAATGGTCCATAACTACAACAACATGCTACATTTATGAAGCCACAAGTGACCCAAAGTCCTTACCAGCCTCTCCAGTTTGGGCAGCAGCTGTTGTCTGGTTTTGGAGACTTGGGGTTGCAGTTACCACATCATCTTCACTTGCCCCATCTTTATATTCCACATAAGTGTAGTTTAGTGAGGGGTGGAAGTGGAATGGTCCATAACTACAACAACATGCTACATTTATGAAGCCACAAGTGACCCACAGTCCTTACCAGCCTCTCCAGTTTGGGCAGCAGCTGTTGTCTGGTTTTGGAGACTTGGGGTTGCAGTTACCACATCATCTTCACTTGCCCCATCTTTATATTCCACATAAGTGTAGAAGTCCTTACCAGCCTCTCCAGTTTGGGCAGCAGCTGTTGTCTGGTTTTGGAGACTTGGGGTTGCAGTTACAACATCAACATTTAGTTTTGTCGAAACATCAACCTCATGAGCACCTCCTTCCTTGACATGCCTCTTTGGAAGACAGAAGACTGCTCAAAAGAAAAAAGAAATTATTACTTAAATCAGGATTTCTAAAAAAATAATTAAACTGCAAAAAGACACTTAAAACACTAACCATTACTGAAAGTAGCAATCAGAACCAACACAACAACCTTTGCCATTACTGCCATGTTGAATCACCAAAAACAATGAGAAGGTTGAGTTCAAGCAGGCCTTATGGAGGCTTATAAAGGCATGACGCTCATGCTCAATTCAATGATAATTAGAATCACATGACTTCCAGGTGTATATCGTTTAGCGATTCATGGGGCTTAACAATAATGAGGAAGGCTAGTGTCGCAGGAGACATCTTGGACTATCTTGGATCAATTTGGCTTTGTTTTCAGCCAGAAAGCTTTTTTAACATGGTCTAACTGAATCAAGCTACAGTGGGTATTAGCAGAGCCCGTCTATGGAGAGCCTTGGCACTTCCTATTAAGCCCCATTGTATCGAAATTGGTTGCAGTTCCATTAGAATTCCACTGGGGGTGATCGCGGGCGAGCGCATGTTGAATGGGGGTCTATGGAGCTAGACGGCTAAATTTCTCTTTCACCTGCTTGTCGTGGAAGAATCATAGATTTTATTGTAGTTTATGCAAGTTCAATCTAGATTTTAGATCTGAAGTTGAATGAACGAGTACTTATGTCCTTTTCATTTCTTACAGGTTGGGTCGTTGTTGCCCATATCACGCAAGCATTGTGCTAATGAATGAAGTCATTGACATGGGCCTATTTGAAAGGCTTTTTAGAAGACTTACGTGACTTCAAAAAAGGAATGTGGAATCTGAGGAGGAACTGCAACCAGTCCAGAAACCGGAAGTAACCAGACAGTGCCAATACTCTTCCTATTAGACATTCTCTGGTATTAGTTAAGTTTGGACGGTTTTCTGCATGAATCATGCACGAATCACGCACGAATCGCGCACCATATTCTTGGCAGAAATGGCACAAACTGCAGTTGTCCCAAACAACAACCAGGTGGCACTTGGGAGTTCTGCCACCACTACTATTTTTGATGCGACTTGACTTACTGCTTCCATGACGCATCCAGTTGCCAAGTAGGCTACAGTAGGGGAGAACGGGGTAAGATGAGCCATTCTTTACACTCTTCATCATTCTAATGGGTCAAAGAGATTTTGTTTTGTAACCTTCACACCAAACAAAAATTCAAAATGTTCTACAACTTCTGTAACCAACAACTTTTTGATAACTTATAAGGGGATATAGATAAGGGTATAGGCCTACCCCATATGTAAGTAAGTTGATCCAAAACAAAGATTTCAGGTAAAACGTTTTTATTTTCTGAAAACGATCATTTAATTTCTACAAACAGTAGCCTAACATACACCAACATTTCACTGAGAATTTGTCAAATACATTCAACTGAAAATGTGCCAAGGCAGGTTTAGACCTAAAAAAAAAAAATGTTGCCTGTTTACCATTTCATTCACTTACAGTAAATAAGTCAGATTAATTTGCTGCCTAGTCTCTTTAGCTCTTACTAGGATAACACTCATGATTTCGTTTAGCCGTCACATCATAGCTTATAAGGGCACCAAGTGTAATGCATCTGAATGTTGTTCAGATGGACTTACTTCCCACTCATGGTGGTGGCTCTACGATGGGTACATCATTATGATTTATGATTTTTTAAGCAAGATCATGATTACATATCAGGTTAATTACTTATGAGTTCATCAGGTTTGTGGCCCCTCAACTAAAGTGTGAACAATGGCATGTGTTTAGAGAACTGCACAAGTTGTGTTCAAATCAGAATTTGAGTATAGTGATGACTACAATTTTGGCAGAAAAAGAAATCATGATCATTCTTAATAAATCATAATGATGCTCACCATACTTAATGCTTTAGTTGATGTGCTGTTTATGTATGAGGTCATGAATGAACTCATGTAAATTCCTGGTGATTCATGAGATATTAAGGAATGAAGTAATATGGAAATCATGGAATTCATGCATGAATTCATGATAATTCATGTACCCTTACCGTAAAGTGTTACCAAAAGTTCCCTTCCACATGTCAACTTTCGATTCCAAACAAGTTCATAAGGATTTATTTGCAACAATAAACTAGTAGATAGGCCAAGAAAAGCCCTTTGTATGCTGGAATCATGAACTACCATGCAAACTTTTAAAAAGTTCATACCCATTTTGTACACACATTGTATATAATAAGTATTCATTCATGTCTCAAGAACTAGAAAACATTAGCCTACCTCATTATCAGGGGTCAGTAAGTGGGATGAGTCCATGTTAATCACATTTTTTAGGCTTTGGCACAAGTTTATATTCTTTGCAATTTGCCTGTCTGTTGATTCTAGGCCAAGAGGTGATTTACTGCATCAGCAGTCAGTTTCTTGGAGTTTTATGCCCCCAACGTTGTCGCCAAGGCAGCGCTGCCTGGAAGGCACTAGGGTTAGGCATGGGTTAAGGTTGGGGTTAGGTTTAGGTGCCTTTAAGTCAGCGGTGGCAGCGCTGCCTGGAAGACGACGTTGGGGGCATAACACACCATCGAGCCTGTAGTTGACGGCTCTTAAAGTAATTTGTGAGTGAAGGAGACAGATACGGGATGTCCTGCTCATGCCTCCATCCTCCTATTGTTCCTTTCTCGTTCACAGTAGACACCTTAGATTTGTAATTAGACAAGCAAATTAGTTTGCCAGTGTGTTAGGAAAATTAACTAAAGCAAGGTCAATATCCACAAATTCCATTCTAAAGACAGACTCTAAAACAAACTTTGAACCAAAAATGATGTTCACATTACAGAATGAAGTCTTAAGTATATACTACAGGAGAGTCAGTAAAGAGGTTGCTAGTCAGCTTAACCACCAAACTAGACCCAAATCATGAAGACACTTCAAAAAAAGGAAAGACAATGTCTGATAAAATTTGGCCTTTATTGAATTCAAGATGGAGAAAGCCCAAGTGCAGAAAGTGACCCAGGATAAAGGAGAAGTTCCATTCACCATTAGCATTCTGAGCAGTCACTTCAGGAGTCATCATGGGAATCTACAGGGATAAAAAGCAGACTTCACTTTCAGTACAATAAGCCATTGCTTCAACCTGGGGTTAGTTAACTGGCAGACATTTTGTTGTGACTACTGGTTTATGAGGAAGCTACAGTCTGAAATATGAGCCAGGCCAGCCCACAATGTTCCATTTCTGCACCCTTGCTCTAAAGAGGGTCCTTGTACAGCATGTTGTTGGGCCAACATGAACTGCCTACAGTACATTTTTTACATAGTATAATGCAAGATGATAAAAACAGGAGATAAATACAACACTAGAAATCATTGGTGAGCAATCAATATGCTATTGTTCCAACCACAATATGCTATTGTTCCAATATGGGGCTGGATAATCACCAGAAGTTTGACTACTGGCACTGATTTTAAGAGACCTGCTGGGCTAAAATTTAACCACAACCAAGCCAGCCCACAGTGCTCAGTTTCTGTACCATTGCTCTGAAAATCCCTTGTGTGGAGTAGTAGCTAACGTGAACTGCACCTTCACAGCTCTACAATCTACAAGTAACTAGTATTTGCCTTCTGACACACCAAAAGTTCTGCACATTTCTTGCAGACACAAAATAGTCATGACTGAAATGCAGTAGAAAGTACTCAAATCTTAATAAAGCAGATTCTAATGCAGAGCACCAGGTCTGATCTGAGTCAACATTTCATCAAGATTGAAATTCTTGACAACCCAAAAATCTTCTTACACAACAGGAAATATGACAAAAAGCCAAACAATTACCAGTGATGGTGGTTCCATCTTGGGCAGAGGTAGTCCCATTTTGCAGATTCAGTACAGTGGTTAACACAACAGCATCCTCACTCGCACCATCTTGGGATTCCACGAGAGACAGAGAAAAAAAAAAAAAAGCATGGATCCGATTTTAGAACCAAACTGTGGTGATCATAAAAGCCAGCTGAAATCCCACGAACAGCAGTTGTAAACAAGACATTAATTAAACAGATTTTCTGCTGAAGAGTGCTGCCAGGTTTAGTAAATACTTAGAACTATATATGTAGTAAGAGTTAAGTCACAGAAAGCTCAGTTTGTGTTTGCCATGCCTAGATGCATTTTCCATGAATGCAAAAATTTGACCCTGTAAACCAAATTTGGAGATTTGTTTGAAAACACTTACAGGTTAGAAAGATGCAAGCACTGCGATCTGCTTTCTACAGGAGATCATTCACAAGACAGGTGTCTTCAATTTACTCACACTTGCATAAGAAATGTGCCAATTAAAATCAGCTGGTTTAGAGAAAGATTGGAACCATTGTGGCCCAAGCAATCAGTGGACAGTAGACTTCCCTCAGCATTTAAGTCAAGTTGATACACAATAGCCTTTTTCCTTGATTGAAACCCAATTTAATGTACTTGACAATGTTTAACAAAACTCAAAGCAAATGTGTAAACTACAGAGTCTTCCAAGTAACAAATAAATAAATTCCCTTACCAGTTACTCCATCAGTGGCAGATGACGTTGTCTGGTTTTGGGCACTTGGGGTTGCAGTTACCACATCATCTTCACTTGCCCCATCTTTATATTCCACATAAGTGTAGTTTAGTGAGGGGTGGAAGTGGAATGGTCCATAACTACAACAACATGCTACATTTATGAAGCCACAAGTGACCCAAAGTCCTTACCAGCCTCTCCAGTTTGGGCAGCAGCTGTTGTCTGGTTTTGGAGACTTGGGGTTGCAGTTACCACATCATCTTCACTTGCCCCATCTTTATATTCCACATAAGTGTAGAAGTCCTTACCAGCCTCTCCAGTTTGGGCAGCAGCTGTTGTCTGGTTTTGGAGACTTGGGGTTGCAGTTACCACATCATCTTCACTTGCCCCATCTTTATATTCCACATAAGTGTAGTTTAGTGAGGGGTGGAAGTGGAATGGTCCATAACTACAACAACATGCTACATTTATGAAGCCACAAGTGACCCAAAGTCCTTACCAGCCTCTCCAGTTTGGGCAGCAGCTGTTGTCTGGTTTTGGAGACTTGGGGTTGCAGTTACCACATCATCTTCACTTGCCCCATCTTTATATTCCACATAAGTGTAGTTTAGTGAGGGGTGGAAGTGGAATGGTCCATAACTACAACAACATGCTACATTTATGAAGCCACAAGTGACCCAAAGTCCTTACCAGCCTCTCCAGTTTGGGCAGCAGCTGTTGTCTGGTTTTGGAGACTTGGGGTTGCAGTTACCACATCATCTTCACTTGCCCCATCTTTATATTCCACATAAGTGTAGAAGTCCTTACCAGCCTCTCCAGTTTGGGCAGCAGCTGTTGTCTGGTTTTGGAGACTTGGGGTTGCAGTTACAACATCAACATTTAGTTTTGTCGAAACATCAACCTCATGAGCACCTCCTTCCTTGACATGCCTCTTTGGAAGACAGAAGACTGCTCAAAAGAAAAAAGAAATTATTACTTAAATCAGGATTTCTAAAAAAATAATTAAACTGCAAAAAGACACTTAAAACACTAACCATTACTGAAAGTAGCAATCAGAACCAACACAACAACCTTTGCCATTACTGCCATGTTGAATCACCAAAAACAATGAGAAGGTTGAGTTCAAGCAGGCCTTATGGAGGCTTATAAAGGCATGACGCTCATGCTCAATTCAATGATAATTAGAATCACATGACTTCCAGGTGTATATCGTTTAGCGATTCATGGGGCTTAACAATAATGAGGAAGGCTAGTGTCGCAGGAGACATCTTGGACTATCTTGGATCAATTTGGCTTTGTTTTCAGCCAGAAAGCTTTTTTAACATGGTCTAACTGAATCAAGCTACAGTGGGTATTAGCAGAGCCCGTCTATGGAGAGCCTTGGCACTTCCTATTAAGCCCCATTGTATCGAAATTGGTTGCAGTTCCATTAGAATTCCACTGGGGGTGATCGCGGGCGAGCGCATGTTGAATGGGGGTCTATGGAGCTAGACGGCTAAATTTCTCTTTCACCTGCTTGTCGTGGAAGAATCATAGATTTTATTGTAGTTTATGCAAGTTCAATCTAGATTTTAGATCTGAAGTTGAATGAACGAGTACTTATGTCCTTTTCATTTCTTACAGGTTGGGTCGTTGTTGCCCATATCACGCAAGCATTGTGCTAATGAATGAAGTCATTGACATGGGCCTATTTGAAAGGCTTTTTAGAAGACTTACGTGACTTCAAAAAAGGAATGTGGAATCTGAGGAGGAACTGCAACCAGTCCAGAAACCGGAAGTAACCAGACAGTGCCAATACTCTTCCTATTAGACATTCTCTGGTATTAGTTAAGTTTGGACGGTTTTCTGCATGAATCATGCACGAATCACGCACGAATCGCGCACCATATTCTTGGCAGAAATGGCACAAACTGCAGTTGTCCCAAACAACAACCAGGTGGCACTTGGGAGTTCTGCCACCACTACTATTTTTGATGCGACTTGACTTACTGCTTCCATGACGCATCCAGTTGCCAAGTAGGCTACAGTAGGGGAGAACGGGGTAAGATGAGCCATTCTTTACACTCTTCATCATTCTAATGGGTCAAAGAGATTTTGTTTTGTAACCTTCACACCAAACAAAAATTCAAAATGTTCTACAACTTCTGTAACCAACAACTTTTTGATAACTTATAAGGGGATATAGATAAGGGTATAGGCCTACCCCATATGTAAGTAAGTTGATCCAAAACAAAGATTTCAGGTAAAACGTTTTTATTTTCTGAAAACGATCATTTAATTTCTACAAACAGTAGCCTAACATACACCAACATTTCACTGAGAATTTGTCAAATACATTCAACTGAAAATGTGCCAAGGCAGGTTTAGACCTAAAAAAAAAAAATGTTGCCTGTTTACCATTTCATTCACTTACAGTAAATAAGTCAGATTAATTTGCTGCCTAGTCTCTTTAGCTCTTACTAGGATAACACTCATGATTTCGTTTAGCCGTCACATCATAGCTTATAAGGGCACCAAGTGTAATGCATCTGAATGTTGTTCAGATGGACTTACTTCCCACTCATGGTGGTGGCTCTACGATGGGTACATCATTATGATTTATGATTTTTTAAGCAAGATCATGATTACATATCAGGTTAATTACTTATGAGTTCATCAGGTTTGTGGCCCCTCAACTAAAGTGTGAACAATGGCATGTGTTTAGAGAACTGCACAAGTTGTGTTCAAATCAGAATTTGAGTATAGTGATGACTACAATTTTGGCAGAAAAAGAAATCATGATCATTCTTAATAAATCATAATGATGCTCACCATACTTAATGCTTTAGTTGATGTGCTGTTTATGTATGAGGTCATGAATGAACTCATGTAAATTCCTGGTGATTCATGAGATATTAAGGAATGAAGTAATATGGAAATCATGGAATTCATGCATGAATTCATGATAATTCATGTACCCTTACCGTAAAGTGTTACCAAAAGTTCCCTTCCACATGACAACTTTCGATTCCAAACAAGTTCATAAGGATTTATTTGCAACAATAAACTAGTAGATAGGCCAAGAAAAGCCCTTTGTATGCTGGAATCATGAACTACCATGCAAACTTTTAAAAAGTTCATACCCATTTTGTACACACATTGTATATAATAAGTATTCATTCATGTCTCAAGAACTAGAAAACATTAGCCTACCTCATTATCAGGGGTCAGTAAGTGGGATGAGTCCATGTTAATCACATTTTTTAGGCTTTGGCACAAGTTTATATTCTTTGCAATTTGCCTGTCTGTTGATTCTAGGCCAAGAGGTGATTTACTGCATCAGCAGTCAGTTTCTTGGAGTTTTATGCCCCCAACGTTGTCGCCAAGGCAGCGCTGCCTGGAAGGCACTAGGGTTAGGCATGGGTTAAGGTTGGGGTTAGGTTTAGGTGCCTTTAAGTCAGCGGTGGCAGCGCTGCCTGGAAGACGACGTTGGGGGCATAACACACCATCGAGCCTGTAGTTGACGGCTCTTAAAGTAATTTGTGAGTGAAGGAGACAGATACGGGATGTCCTGCTCATGCCTCCATCCTCCTATTGTTCCTTTCTCGTTCACAGTAGACACCTTAGATTTGTAATTAGACAAGCAAATTAGTTTGCCAGTGTGTTAGGAAAATTAACTAAAGCAAGGTCAATATCCACAAATTCCATTCTAAAGACAGACTCTAAAACAAACTTTGAACCAAAAATGATGTTCACATTACAGAATGAAGTCTTAAGTATATACTACAGGAGAGTCAGTAAAGAGGTTGCTAGTCAGCTTAACCACCAAACTAGACCCAAATCATGAAGACACTTCAAAAAAAGGAAAGACAATGTCTGATAAAATTTGGCCTTTATTGAATTCAAGATGGAGAAAGCCCAAGTGCAGAAAGTGACCCAGGATAAAGGAGAAGTTCCATTCACCATTAGCATTCTGAGCAGTCACTTCAGGAGTCATCATGGGAATCTACAGGGATAAAAAGCAGACTTCACTTTCAGTACAATAAGCCATTGCTTCAACCTGGGGTTAGTTAACTGGCAGACATTTTGTTGTGACTACTGGTTTATGAGGAAGCTACAGTCTGAAATATGAGCCAGGCCAGCCCACAATGTTCCATTTCTGCACCCTTGCTCTAAAGAGGGTCCTTGTACAGCATGTTGTTGGGCCAACATGAACTGCCTACAGTACATTTTTTACATAGTATAATGCAAGATGATAAAAACAGGAGATAAATACAACACTAGAAATCATTGGTGAGCAATCAATATGCTATTGTTCCAACCACAATATGCTATTGTTCCAATATGGGGCTGGATAATCACCAGAAGTTTGACTACTGGCACTGATTTTAAGAGACCTGCTGGGCTAAAATTTAACCACAACCAAGCCAGCCCACAGTGCTCAGTTTCTGTACCATTGCTCTGAAAATCCCTTGTGTGGAGTAGTAGCTAACGTGAACTGCACCTTCACAGCTCTACAATCTACAAGTAACTAGTATTTGCCTTCTGACACACCAAAAGTTCTGCACATTTCTTGCAGACACAAAATAGTCATGACTGAAATGCAGTAGAAAGTACTCAAATCTTAATAAAGCAGATTCTAATGCAGAGCACCAGGTCTGATCTGAGTCAACATTTCATCAAGATTGAAATTCTTGACAACCCAAAAATCTTCTTACACAACAGGAAATATGACAAAAAGCCAAACAATTACCAGTGATGGTGGTTCCATCTTGGGCAGAGGTAGTCCCATTTTGCAGATTCAGTACAGTGGTTAACACAACAGCATCCTCACTCGCACCATCTTGGGATTCCACGAGAGAGAGAGAGAAAAAAAAAAAAAGCATGGATCCGATTTTAGAACCAAACTGTGGTGATCATAAAAGCCAGCTGAAATCCCACGAACAGCAGTTGTAAACAAGACATTAATTAAACAGATTTTCTGCTGAAGAGTGCTGCCAGGTTTAGTAAATACTTAGAACTATATATGTAGTAAGAGTTAAGTCACAGAAAGCTCAGTTTGTGTTTGCCATGCCTAGATGCATTTTCCATGAATGCAAAAATTTGACCCTGTAAACCAAATTTGGAGATTTGTTTGAAAACACTTACAGGTTAGAAAGATGCAAGCACTGCGATCTGCTTTCTACAGGAGATCATTCACAAGACAGGTGTCTTCAATTTACTCACACTTGCATAAGAAATGTGCCAATTAAAATCAGCTGGTTTAGAGAAAGATTGGAACCATTGTGGCCCAAGCAATCAGTGGACAGTAGACTTCCCTCAGCATTTAAGTCAAGTTGATACACAATAGCCTTTTTCCTTGATTGAAACCCAATTTAATGTACTTGACAATGTTTAACAAAACTCAAAGCAAATGTGTAAACTACAGAGTCTTCCAAGTAACAAATAAATAAATTCCCTTACCAGTTACTCCATCAGTGGCAGATGACGTTGTCTGGTTTTGGGCACTTGGGGTTGCAGTTACCACATCATCTTCACTTGCCCCATCTTTATATTCCACATAAGTGTAGTTTAGTGAGGGGTGGAAGTGGAATGGTCCATAACTACAACAACATGCTACATTTATGAAGCCACAAGTGACCCAAAGTCCTTACCAGCCTCTCCAGTTTGGGCAGCAGCTGTTGTCTGGTTTTGGAGACTTGGGGTTGCAGTTACCACATCATCTTCACTTGCCCCATCTTTATATTCCACATAAGTGTAGAAGTCCTTACCAGCCTCTCCAGTTTGGGCAGCAGCTGTTGTCTGGTTTTGGAGACTTGGGGTTGCAGTTACCACATCATCTTCACTTGCCCCATCTTTATATTCCACATAAGTGTAGTTTAGTGAGGGGTGGAAGTGGAATGGTCCATAACTACAACAACATGCTACATTTATGAAGCCACAAGTGACCCAAAGTCCTTACCAGCCTCTCCAGTTTGGGCAGCAGCTGTTGTCTGGTTTTGGAGACTTGGGGTTGCAGTTACCACATCATCTTCACTTGCCCCATCTTTATATTCCACATAAGTGTAGTTTAGTGAGGGGTGGAAGTGGAATGGTCCATAACTACAACAACATGCTACATTTATGAAGCCACAAGTGACCCAAAGTCCTTACCAGCCTCTCCAGTTTGGGCAGCAGCTGTTGTCTGGTTTTGGAGACTTGGGGTTGCAGTTACAACATCAACATTTAGTTTTGTCGAAACATCAACCTCATGAGCACCTCCTTCCTTGACATGCCTCTTTGGAAGACAGAAGACTGCTCAAAAGAAAAAAGAAATTATTACTTAAATCAGGATTTCTAAAAAAATAATTAAACTGCAAAAAGACACTTAAAACACTAACCATTACTGAAAGTAGCAATCAGAACCAACACAACAACCTTTGCCATTACTGCCATGTTGAATCACCAAAAACAATGAGAAGGTTGAGTTCAAGCAGGCCTTATGGAGGCTTATAAAGGCATGACGCTCATGCTCAATTCAATGATAATTAGAATCACATGACTTCCAGGTGTATATCGTTTAGCGATTCATGGGGCTTAACAATAATGAGGAAGGCTAGTGTCGCAGGAGACATCTTGGACTATCTTGGATCAATTTGGCTTTGTTTTCAGCCAGAAAGCTTTTTTAACATGGTCTAACTGAATCAAGCTACAGTGGGTATTAGCAGAGCCCGTCTATGGAGAGCCTTGGCACTTCCTATTAAGCCCCATTGTATCGAAATTGGTTGCAGTTCCATTAGAATTCCACTGGGGGTGATCGCGGGCGAGCGCATGTTGAATGGGGGTCTATGGAGCTAGACGGCTAAATTTCTCTTTCACCTGCTTGTCGTGGAAGAATCATAGATTTTATTGTAGTTTATGCAAGTTCAATCTAGATTTTAGATCTGAAGTTGAATGAACGAGTACTTATGTCCTTTTCATTTCTTACAGGTTGGGTCGTTGTTGCCCATATCACGCAAGCATTGTGCTAATGAATGAAGTCATTGACATGGGCCTATTTGAAAGGCTTTTTAGAAGACTTACGTGACTTCAAAAAAGGAATGTGGAATCTGAGGAGGAACTGCAACCAGTCCAGAAACCGGAAGTAACCAGACAGTGCCAATACTCTTCCTATTAGACATTCTCTGGTATTAGTTAAGTTTGGACGGTTTTCTGCATGAATCATGCACGAATCACGCACGAATCGCGCACCATATTCTTGGCAGAAATGGCACAAACTGCAGTTGTCCCAAACAACAACCAGGTGGCACTTGGGAGTTCTGCCACCACTACTATTTTTGATGCGACTTGACTTACTGCTTCCATGACGCATCCAGTTGCCAAGTAGGCTACAGTAGGGGAGAACGGGGTAAGATGAGCCATTCTTTACACTCTTCATCATTCTAATGGGTCAAAGAGATTTTGTTTTGTAACCTTCACACCAAACAAAAATTCAAAATGTTCTACAACTTCTGTAACCAACAACTTTTTGATAACTTATAAGGGGATATAGATAAGGCTATAGGCCTACCCCATATGTAAGTAAGTTGATCCAAAACAAAGATTTCAGGTAAAACGTTTTTATTTTCTGAAAACGATCATTTAATTTCTACAAACAGTAGCCTAACATACACCAACATTTCACTGAGAATTTGTCAAATACATTCAACTGAAAATGTGCCAAGGCAGGTTTAGACCTAAAAAAAAAAAATGTTGCCTGTTTACCATTTCATTCACATACAGTAAATAAGTCAGATTAATTTGCTGCCTAGTCTCTTTAGCTCTTACTAGGATAACACTCATGATTTCGTTTAGCCGTCACATCATAGCTTATAAGGGCACCAAGTGTAATGCATCTGAATGTTGTTCAGATGGACTTACTTCCCACTCATGGTGGTGGCTCTACGATGGGTACATCATTATGATTTATGATTTTTTAAGCAAGATCATGATTACATATCAGGTTAATTACTTATGAGTTCATCAGGTTTGTGGCCCCTCAACTAAAGTGTGAACAATGGCATGTGTTTAGAGAACTGCACAAGTTGTGTTCAAATCAGAATTTGAGTATAGTGATGACTACAATTTTGGCAGAAAATGAAATCATGATCATTCTTAATAAATCATAATGATGCTCACCATACTTAATGCTTTAGTTGATGTGCTGTTTATGTATGAGGTCATGAATGAACTCATGTAAATTCCTGGTGATTCATGAGATATTAAGGAATGAAGTAATATGGAAATCATGGAATTCATGCATGAATTCATGATAATTCATGTACCCTTACCGTAAAGTGTTACCAAAAGTTCCCTTCCACATGTCAACTTTCGATTCCAAACAAGTTCATAAGGATTTATTTGCAACAATAAACTAGTAGATAGGCCAAGAAAAGCCCTTTGTATGCTGGAATCATGAACTACCATGCAAACTTTTAAAAAGTTCATACCCATTTTGTACACACATTGTATATAATAAGTATTCATTCATGTCTCAAGAACTAGAAAACATTAGCCTACCTCATTATCAGGGGTCAGTAAGTGGGATGAGTCCATGTTAATCACATTTTTTAGGCTTTGGCACAAGTTTATATTCTTTGCAATTTGCCTGTCTGTTGATTCTAGGCCAAGAGGTGATTTACTGCATCAGCAGTCAGTTTCTTGGAGTTTTATGCCCCCAACGTTGTCGCCAAGGCAGCGCTGCCTGGAAGGCACTAGGGTTAGGCATGGGTTAAGGTTGGGGTTAGGTTTAGGTGCCTTTAAGTCAGCGGTGGCAGCGCTGCCTGGAAGACGACGTTGGGGGCATAACACACCATCGAGCCTGTAGTTGACGGCTCTTAAAGTAATTTGTGAGTGAAGGAGACAGATACGGGATGTCCTGCTCATGCCTCCATCCTCCTATTGTTCCTTTCTCGTTCACAGTAGACACCTTAGATTTGTAATTAGACAAGCAAATTAGTTTGCCAGTGTGTTAGGAAAATTAACTAAAGCAAGGTCAATATCCACAAATTCCATTCTAAAGACAGACTCTAAAACAAACTTTGAACCAAAAATGATGTTCACATTACAGAATGAAGTCTTAAGTATATACTACAGGAGAGTCAGTAAAGAGGTTGCTAGTCAGCTTAACCACCAAACTAGACCCAAATCATGAAGACACTTCAAAAAAAGGAAAGACAATGTCTGATAAAATTTGGCCTTTATTGAATTCAAGATGGAGAAAGCCCAAGTGCAGAAAGTGACCCAGGATAAAGGAGAAGTTCCATTCACCATTAGCATTCTGAGCAGTCACTTCAGGAGTCATCATGGGAATCTACAGGGATAAAAAGCAGACTTCACTTTCAGTACAATAAGCCATTGCTTCAACCTGGGGTTAGTTAACTGGCAGACATTTTGTTGTGACTACTGGTTTATGAGGAAGCTACAGTCTGAAATATGAGCCAGGCCAGCCCACAATGTTCCATTTCTGCACCCTTGCTCTAAAGAGGGTCCTTGTACAGCATGTTGTTGGGCCAACATGAACTGCCTACAGTACATTTTTTACATAGTATAATGCAAGATGATAAAAACAGGAGATAAATACAACACTAGAAATCATTGGTGAGCAATCAATATGCTATTGTTCCAACCACAATATGCTATTGTTCCAATATGGGGCTGGATAATCACCAGAAGTTTGACTACTGGCACTGATTTTAAGAGACCTGCTGGGCTAAAATTTAACCACAACCAAGCCAGCCCACAGTGCTCAGTTTCTGTACCATTGCTCTGAAAATCCCTTGTGTGGAGTAGTAGCTAACGTGAACTGCACCTTCACAGCTCTACAATCTACAAGTAACTAGTATTTGCCTTCTGACACACCAAAAGTTCTGCACATTTCTTGCAGACACAAAATAGTCATGACTGAAATGCAGTAGAAAGTACTCAAATCTTAATAAAGCAGATTCTAATGCAGAGCACCAGGTCTGATCTGAGTCAACATTTCATCAAGATTGAAATTCTTGACAACCCAAAAATCTTCTTACACAACAGGAAATATGACAAAAAGCCAAACAATTACCAGTGATGGTGGTTCCATCTTGGGCAGAGGTAGTCCCATTTTGCAGATTCAGTACAGTGGTTAACACAACAGCATCCTCACTCGCACCATCTTGGGATTCCACGAGAGAGAGAGAGAAAAAAAAAAAAAGCATGGATCCGATTTTAGAACCAAACTGTGGTGATCATAAAAGCCAGCTGAAATCCCACGAACAGCAGTTGTAAACAAGACATTAATTAAACAGATTTTCTGCTGAAGAGTGCTGCCAGGTTTAGTAAATACTTAGAACTATATATGTAGTAAGAGTTAAGTCACAGAAAGCTCAGTTTGTGTTTGCCATGCCTAGATGCATTTTCCATGAATGCAAAAATTTGACCCTGTAAACCAAATTTGGAGATTTGTTTGAAAACACTTACAGGTTAGAAAGATGCAAGCACTGCGATCTGCTTTCTACAGGAGATCATTCACAAGACAGGTGTCTTCAATTTACTCACACTTGCATAAGAAATGTGCCAATTAAAATCAGCTGGTTTAGAGAAAGATTGGAACCATTGTGGCCCAAGCAATCAGTGGACAGTAGACTTCCCTCAGCATTTAAGTCAAGTTGATACACAATAGCCTTTTTCCTTGATTGAAACCCAATTTAATGTACTTGACAATGTTTAACAAAACTCAAAGCAAATGTGTAAACTACAGAGTCTTCCAAGTAACAAATAAATAAATTCCCTTACCAGTTACTCCATCAGTGGCAGATGACGTTGTCTGGTTTTGGGCACTTGGGGTTGCAGTTACCACATCATCTTCACTTGCCCCATCTTTATATTCCACATAAGTGTAGTTTAGTGAGGGGTGGAAGTGGAATGGTCCATAACTACAACAACATGCTACATTTATGAAGCCACAAGTGACCCAAAGTCCTTACCAGCCTCTCCAGTTTGGGCAGCAGCTGTTGTCTGGTTTTGGAGACTTGGGGTTGCAGTTACCACATCATCTTCACTTGCCCCATCTTTATATTCCACATAAGTGTAGAAGTCCTTACCAGCCTCTCCAGTTTGGGCAGCAGCTGTTGTCTGGTTTTGGAGACTTGGGGTTGCAGTTACAACATCAACATTTAGTTTTGTCGAAACATCAACCTCATGAGCACCTCCTTCCTTGACATGCCTCTTTGGAAGACAGAAGACTGCTCAAAAGAAAAAAGAAATTATTACTTAAATCAGGATTTCTAAAAAAATAATTAAACTGCAAAAAGACACTTAAAACACTAACCATTACTGAAAGTAGCAATCAGAACCAACACAACAACCTTTGCCATTACTGCCATGTTGAATCACCAAAAACAATGAGAAGGTTGAGTTCAAGCAGGCCTTATGGAGGCTTATAAAGGCATGACGCTCATGCTCAATTCAATGATAATTAGAATCACATGACTTCCAGGTGTATATCGTTTAGCGATTCATGGGGCTTAACAATAATGAGGAAGGCTAGTGTCGCAGGAGACATCTTGGACTATCTTGGATCAATTTGGCTTTGTTTTCAGCCAGAAAGCTTTTTTAACATGGTCTAACTGAATCAAGCTACAGTGGGTATTAGCAGAGCCCGTCTATGGAGAGCCTTGGCACTTCCTATTAAGCCCCATTGTATCGAAATTGGTTGCAGTTCCATTAGAATTCCACTGGGGGTGATCGCGGGCGAGCGCATGTTGAATGGGGGTCTATGGAGCTAGACGGCTAAATTTCTCTTTCACCTGCTTGTCGTGGAAGAATCATAGATTTTATTGTAGTTTATGCAAGTTCAATCTAGATTTTAGATCTGAAGTTGAATGAACGAGTACTTATGTCCTTTTCATTTCTTACAGGTTGGGTCGTTGTTGCCCATATCACGCAAGCATTGTGCTAATGAATGAAGTCATTGACATGGGCCTATTTGAAAGGCTTTTTAGAAGACTTACGTGACTTCAAAAAAGGAATGTGGAATCTGAGGAGGAACTGCAACCAGTCCAGAAACCGGAAGTAACCAGACAGTGCCAATACTCTTCCTATTAGACATTCTCTGGTATTAGTTAAGTTTGGACGGTTTTCTGCATGAATCATGCACGAATCACGCACGAATCGCGCACCATATTCTTGGCAGAAATGGCACAAACTGCAGTTGTCCCAAACAACAACCAGGTGGCACTTGGGAGTTCTGCCACCACTACTATTTTTGATGCGACTTGACTTACTGCTTCCATGACGCATCCAGTTGCCAAGTAGGCTACAGTAGGGGAGAACGGGGTAAGATGAGCCATTCTTTACACTCTTCATCATTCTAATGGGTCAAAGAGATTTTGTTTTGTAACCTTCACACCAAACAAAAATTCAAAATGTTCTACAACTTCTGTAACCAACAACTTTTTGATAACTTATAAGGGGATATAGATAAGGGTATAGGCCTACCCCATATGTAAGTAAGTTGATCCAAAACAAAGATTTCAGGTAAAACGTTTTTATTTTCTGAAAACGATCATTTAATTTCTACAAACAGTAGCCTAACATACACCAACATTTCACTGAGAATTTGTCAAATACATTCAACTGAAAATGTGCCAAGGCAGGTTTAGACCTAAAAAAAAAAAATGTTGCCTGTTTACCATTTCATTCACTTACAGTAAATAAGTCAGATTAATTTGCTGCCTAGTCTCTTTAGCTCTTACTAGGATAACACTCATGATTTCGTTTAGCCGTCACATCATAGCTTATAAGGGCACCAAGTGTAATGCATCTGAATGTTGTTCAGATGGACTTACTTCCCACTCATGGTGGTGGCTCTACGATGGGTACATCATTATGATTTATGATTTTTTAAGCAAGATCATGATTACATATCAGGTTAATTACTTATGAGTTCATCAGGTTTGTGGCCCCTCAACTAAAGTGTGAACAATGGCATGTGTTTAGAGAACTGCACAAGTTGTGTTCAAATCAGAATTTGAGTATAGTGATGACTACAATTTTGGCAGAAAAAGAAATCATGATCATTCTTAATAAATCATAATGATGCTCACCATACTTAATGCTTTAGTTGATGTGCTGTTTATGTATGAGGTCATGAATGAACTCATGTAAATTCCTGGTGATTCATGAGATATTAAGGAATGAAGTAATATGGAAATCATGGAATTCATGCATGAATTCATGATAATTCATGTACCCTTACCGTAAAGTGTTACCAAAAGTTCCCTTCCACATGTCAACTTTCGATTCCAAACAAGTTCATAAGGATTTATTTGCAACAATAAACTAGTAGATAGGCCAAGAAAAGCCCTTTGTATGCTGGAATCATGAACTACCATGCAAACTTTTAAAAAGTTCATACCCATTTTGTACACACATTGTATATAATAAGTATTCATTCATGTCTCAAGAACTAGAAAACATTAGCCTACCTCATTATCAGGGGTCAGTAAGTGGGATGAGTCCATGTTAATCACATTTTTTAGGCTTTGGCACAAGTTTATATTCTTTGCAATTTGCCTGTCTGTTGATTCTAGGCCAAGAGGTGATTTACTGCATCAGCAGTCAGTTTCTTGGAGTTTTATGCCCCCAACGTTGTCGCCAAGGCAGCGCTGCCTGGAAGGCACTAGGGTTAGGCATGGGTTAAGGTTGGGGTTAGGTTTAGGTGCCTTTAAGTCAGCGGTGGCAGCGCTGCCTGGAAGACGACGTTGGGGGCATAACACACCATCGAGCCTGTAGTTGACGGCTCTTAAAGTAATTTGTGAGTGAAGGAGACAGATACGGGATGTCCTGCTCATGCCTCCATCCTCCTATTGTTCCTTTCTCGTTCACAGTAGACACCTTAGATTTGTAATTAGACAAGCAAATTAGTTTGCCAGTGTGTTAGGAAAATTAACTAAAGCAAGGTCAATATCCACAAATTCCATTCTAAAGACAGACTCTAAAACAAACTTTGAACCAAAAATGATGTTCACATTACAGAATGAAGTCTTAAGTATATACTACAGGAGAGTCAGTAAAGAGGTTGCTAGTCAGCTTAACCACCAAACTAGACCCAAATCATGAAGACACTTCAAAAAAAGGAAAGACAATGTCTGATAAAATTTGGCCTTTATTGAATTCAAGATGGAGAAAGCCCAAGTGCAGAAAGTGACCCAGGATAAAGGAGAAGTTCCATTCACCATTAGCATTCTGAGCAGTCACTTCAGGAGTCATCATGGGAATCTACAGGGATAAAAAGCAGACTTCACTTTCAGTACAATAAGCCATTGCTTCAACCTGGGGTTAGTTAACTGGCAGACATTTTGTTGTGACTACTGGTTTATGAGGAAGCTACAGTCTGAAATATGAGCCAGGCCAGCCCACAATGTTCCATTT
Organism: Alosa sapidissima; assembly: GCF_018492685.1. Classification (NCBI taxonomy): domain Eukaryota; kingdom Metazoa; phylum Chordata; class Actinopteri; order Clupeiformes; family Clupeidae; genus Alosa; species Alosa sapidissima. Next base: position 21,131,457 of record NC_055971.1, on the reverse strand, counting down.
CTGCACCCTTGCTCTAAAGAGGGTCCTTGTACAGCATGTTGTTGGGCCAACATGAACTGCCTACAGTACATTTTTTACATAGTATAATGCAAGATGATAAAAACAGGAGATAAATACAACACTAGAAATCATTGGTGAGCAATCAATATGCTATTGTTCCAACCACAATATGCTATTGTTCCAATATGGGGCTGGATAATCACCAGAAGTTTGACTACTGGCACTGATTTTAAGAGACCTGCTGGGCTAAAATTTAACCACAACCAAGCCAGCCCACAGTGCTCAGTTTCTGTACCATTGCTCTGAAAATCCCTTGTGTGGAGTAGTAGCTAACGTGAACTGCACCTTCACAGCTCTACAATCTACAAGTAACTAGTATTTGCCTTCTGACACACCAAAAGTTCTGCACATTTCTTGCAGACACAAAATAGTCATGACTGAAATGCAGTAGAAAGTACTCAAATCTTAATAAAGCAGATTCTAATGCAGAGCACCAGGTCTGATCTGAGTCAACATTTCATCAAGATTGAAATTCTTGACAACCCAAAAATCTTCTTACACAACAGGAAATATGACAAAAAGCCAAACAATTACCAGTGATGGTGGTTCCATCTTGGGCAGAGGTAGTCCCATTTTGCAGATTCAGTACAGTGGTTAACACAACAGCATCCTCACTCGCACCATCTTGGGATTCCACGAGAGAGAGAGAGAAAAAAAAAAAAAGCATGGATCCGATTTTAGAACCAAACTGTGGTGATCATAAAAGCCAGCTGAAATCCCACGAACAGCAGTTGTAAACAAGACATTAATTAAACAGATTTTCTGCTGAAGAGTGCTGCCAGGTTTAGTAAATACTTAGAACTATATATGTAGTAAGAGTTAAGTCACAGAAAGCTCAGTTTGTGTTTGCCATGCCTAGATGCATTTTCCATGAATGCAAAAATTTGACCCTGTAAACCAAATTTGGAGATTTGTTTGAAAACACTTACAGGTTAGAAAGATGCAAGCACTGCGATCTGCTTTCTACAGGAGATCATTCACAAGACAGGTGTCTTCAATTTACTCACACTTGCATAAGAAATGTGCCAATTAAAATCAGCTGGTTTAGAGAAAGATTGGAACCATTGTGGCCCAAGCAATCAGTGGACAGTAGACTTCCCTCAGCATTTAAGTCAAGTTGATACACAATAGCCTTTTTCCTTGATTGAAACCCAATTTAATGTACTTGACAATGTTTAACAAAACTCAAAGCAAATGTGTAAACTACAGAGTCTTCCAAGTAACAAATAAATAAATTCCCTTACCAGTTACTCCATCAGTGGCAGATGACGTTGTCTGGTTTTGGGCACTTGGGGTTGCAGTTACCACATCATCTTCACTTGCCCCATCTTTATATTCCACATAAGTGTAGTTTAGTGAGGGGTGGAAGTGGAATGGTCCATAACTACAACAACATGCTACATTTATGAAGCCACAAGTGACCCAAAGTCCTTACCAGCCTCTCCAGTTTGGGCAGCAGCTGTTGTCTGGTTTTGGAGACTTGGGGTTGCAGTTACCACATCATCTTCACTTGCCCCATCTTTATATTCCACATAAGTGTAGAAGTCCTTACCAGCCTCTCCAGTTTGGGCAGCAGCTGTTGTCTGGTTTTGGAGACTTGGGGTTGCAGTTACCACATCATCTTCACTTGCCCCATCTTTATATTCCACATAAGTGTAGTTTAGTGAGGGGTGGAAGTGGAATGGTCCATAACTACAACAACATGCTACATTTATGAAGCCACAAGTGACCCACAGTCCTTACCAGCCTCTCCAGTTTGGGCAGCAGCTGTTGTCTGGTTTTGGAGACTTGGGGTTGCAGTTACCACATCATCTTCACTTGCCCCATCTTTATATTCCACATAAGTGTAGTTTAGTGAGGGGTGGAAGTGGAATGGTCCATAACTACAACAACATGCTACATTTATGAAGCCACAAGTGACCCAAAGTCCTTACCAGCCTCTCCAGTTTGGGCAGCAGCTGTTGTCTGGTTTTGGAGACTTGGGGTTGCAGTTACAACATCAACATTTAGTTTTGTCGAAACATCAACCTCATGAGCACCTCCTTCCTTGACATGCCTCTTTGGAAGACAGAAGACTGCTCAAAAGAAAAAAGAAATTATTACTTAAATCAGGATTTCTAAAAAAATAATTAAACTGCAAAAAGACACTTAAAACACTAACCATTACTGAAAGTAGCAATCAGAACCAACACAACAACCTTTGCCATTACTGCCATGTTGAATCACCAAAAACAATGAGAAGGTTGAGTTCAAGCAGGCCTTATGGAGGCTTATAAAGGCATGACGCTCATGCTCAATTCAATGATAATTAGAATCACATGACTTCCAGGTGTATATCGTTTAGCGATTCATGGGGCTTAACAATAATGAGGAAGGCTAGTGTCGCAGGAGACATCTTGGACTATCTTGGATCAATTTGGCTTTGTTTTCAGCCAGAAAGCTTTTTTAACATGGTCTAACTGAATCAAGCTACAGTGGGTATTAGCAGAGCCCGTCTATGGAGAGCCTTGGCACTTCCTATTAAGCCCCATTGTATCGAAATTGGTTGCAGTTCCATTAGAATTCCACTGGGGGTGATCGCGGGCGAGCGCATGTTGAATGGGGGTCTATGGAGCTAGACGGCTAAATTTCTCTTTCACCTGCTTGTCGTGGAAGAATCATAGATTTTATTGTAGTTTATGCAAGTTCAATCTAGATTTTAGATCTGAAGTTGAATGAACGAGTACTTATGTCCTTTTCATTTCTTACAGGTTGGGTCGTTGTTGCCCATATCACGCAAGCATTGTGCTAATGAATGAAGTCATTGACATGGGCCTATTTGAAAGGCTTTTTAGAAGACTTACGTGACTTCAAAAAAGGAATGTGGAATCTGAGGAGGAACTGCAACCAGTCCAGAAACCGGAAGTAACCAGACAGTGCCAATACTCTTCCTATTAGACATTCTCTGGTATTAGTTAAGTTTGGACGGTTTTCTGCATGAATCATGCACGAATCACGCACGAATCGCGCACCATATTCTTGGCAGAAATGGCACAAACTGCAGTTGTCCCAAACAACAACCAGGTGGCACTTGGGAGTTCTGCCACCACTACTATTTTTGATGCGACTTGACTTACTGCTTCCATGACGCATCCAGTTGCCAAGTAGGCTACAGTAGGGGAGAACGGGGTAAGATGAGCCATTCTTTACACTCTTCATCATTCTAATGGGTCAAAGAGATTTTGTTTTGTAACCTTCACACCAAACAAAAATTCAAAATGTTCTACAACTTCTGTAACCAACAACTTTTTGATAACTTATAAGGGGATATAGATAAGGGTATAGGCCTACCCCATATGTAAGTAAGTTGATCCAAAACAAAGATTTCAGGTAAAACGTTTTTATTTTCTGAAAACGATCATTTAATTTCTACAAACAGTAGCCTAACATACACCAACATTTCACTGAGAATTTGTCAAATACATTCAACTGAAAATGTGCCAAGGCAGGTTTAGACCTAAAAAAAAAAAATGTTGCCTGTTTACCATTTCATTCACTTACAGTAAATAAGTCAGATTAATTTGCTGCCTAGTCTCTTTAGCTCTTACTAGGATAACTCTCATGATTTCGTTTAACCGTCACATCATAGCTTATAAGGGCACCAAGTGTAATGCATCTGAATGTTGTTCAGATGGACTTACTTCCCACTCATGGTGGTGGCTCTACGATGGGTACATCATTATGATTTATGATTTTTTAAGCAATATCATGATTACATATCAGGTTAATTACTAATGAGTTCATCAGGTTTGTGGCCCCTCAACTAAAGTGTGAACAATGGCATGTGTTTAGAGAACTGCACAAGTTGTGTTCAAATCAGAATTTGAGTATAGTGATGACTACAATTTTGGCAGAAAAAGAAATCATGATCATTCTTAATAAATCATAATGATGCTCACCATACTTAATGCTTTAGTTGATGTGCTGTTTATGTATGAGGTCATGAATGAACTCATGTAAATTCCTGGTGATTCATGAGATATTAAGGAATGAAGTAATATGGAAATCATGGAATTCATGCATGAATTCATGATAATTCATGTACCCTTACCGTAAAGTGTTACCAAAAGTTCCCTTCCACATGTCAACTTTCGATTCCAAACAAGTTCATAAGGATTTATTTGCAACAATAAACTAGTAGATAGGCCAAGAAAAGCCCTTTGTATGCTGGAATCATGAACTACCATGCAAACTTTTAAAAAGTTCATACCCATTTTGTACACACATTGTATATAATAAGTATTCATTCATGTCTCAAGAACTAGAAAACATTAGCCTACCTCATTATCAGGGGTCAGTAAGTAGGATGAGTCCATGTTAATCACATTTTTTAGGCTTTGGCACAAGTTTATATTCTTTGCAATTTGCCTGTCTGTTGATTCTAGGCCAAGAGGTGATTTACTGCATCAGCAGTCAGTTTCTTGGAGTTTTATGCCCCCAACGTTGTCGCCAAGGCAGCGCTGCCTGGAAGGCACTAGGGTTAGGCATGGGTTAAGGTTGGGGTTAGGTTTAGGTGCCTTTAAGTCAGCGGTGGCAGCGCTGCCTGGAAGACGACGTTGGGGGCATAACACACCATCGAGCCTGTAGTTGACGGCTCTTAAAGTAATTTGTGAGTGAAGGAGACAGATACGGGATGTCCTGCTCATGCCTCCATCCTCCTATTGTTCCTTTCTCGTTCACAGTAGACACCTTAGATTTGTAATTAGACAAGCAAATTAGTTTGCCAGTGTGTTAGGAAAATTAACTAAAGCAAGGTCAATATCCACAAATTCCATTCTAAAGACAGACTCTAAAACAAACTTTGAACCAAAAATGATGTTCACATTACAGAATGAAGTCTTAAGTATATACTACAGGAGAGTCAGTAAAGAGGTTGCTAGTCAGCTTAACCACCAAACTAGACCCAAATCATGAAGACACTTCAAAAAAAGGAAAGACAATGTCTGATAAAATTTGGCCTTTATTGAATTCAAGATGGAGAAAGCCCAAGTGCAGAAAGTGACCCAGGATAAAGGAGAAGTTCCATTCACCATTAGCATTCTGAGCAGTCACTTCAGGAGTCATCATGGGAATCTACAGGGATAAAAAGCAGACTTCACTTTCAGTACAATAAGCCATTGCTTCAACCTGGGGTTAGTTAACTGGCAGACATTTTGTTGTGACTACTGGTTTATGAGGAAGCTACAGTCTGAAATATGAGCCAGGCCAGCCCACAATGTTCCATTTCTGCACCCTTGCTCTAAAGAGGGTCCTTGTACAGCATGTTGTTGGGCCAACATGAACTGCCTACAGTACATTTTTTACATAGTATAATGCAAGATGATAAAAACAGGAGATAAATACAACACTAGAAATCATTGGTGAGCAATCAATATGCTATTGTTCCAACCACAATATGCTATTGTTCCAATATGGGGCTGGATAATCACCAGAAGTTTGACTACTGGCACTGATTTTAAGAGACCTGCTGGGCTAAAATTTAACCACAACCAAGCCAGCCCACAGTGCTCAGTTTCTGTACCATTGCTCTGAAAATCCCTTGTGTGGAGTAGTAGCTAACGTGAACTGCACCTTCACAGCTCTACAATCTACAAGTAACTAGTATTTGCCTTCTGACACACCAAAAGTTCTGCACATTTCTTGCAGACACAAAATAGTCATGACTGAAATGCAGTAGAAAGTACTCAAATCTTAATAAAGCAGATTCTAATGCAGAGCACCAGGTCTGATCTGAGTCAACATTTCATCAAGATTGAAATTCTTGACAACCCAAAAATCTTCTTACACAACAGGAAATATGACAAAAAGCCAAACAATTACCAGTGATGGTGGTTCCATCTTGGGCAGAGGTAGTCCCATTTTGCAGATTCAGTACAGTGGTTAACACAACAGCATCCTCACTCGCACCATCTTGGGATTCCACGAGAGAGAGAGAGAGAAAAAAAAAAAAAAGCATGGATCCGATTTTAGAACCAAACTGTGGCGATCATAAAAGCCAGCTGAAATCCCACGAACAGCAGTTGTAAACAAGACATTAATTAAACAGATTTTCTGCTGAAGAATGCTGCCAGGTTTAGTAAATACTTAGAACTATATATGTAGTAAGAGTTAAGTCACAGAAAGCTCAGTTTGTGTTTGCCATGCCTAGATGCATTTTCCATGAATGCAAAAATTTGACCCTGTAAACCAAATTTGGAGATTTGTTTGAAAACACTTACAGGTTAGAAAGATGCAAGCACTGCGATCTGCTTTCTACAGGAGATCATTCACAAGACAGGTGTCTTCAATTTACTCACACTTGCATAAGAAATGTGCCAATTAAAATCAGCTGGTTTAGAGAAAGATTGGAACCATTGTGGCCCAAGCAATCAGTGGACAGTAGACTTCCCTCAGCATTTAAGTCAAGTTGATACACAATAGCCTTTTTCCTTGATTGAAACCCAATTTAATGTACTTGACAATGTTTAACAAAACTCAAAGCAAATGTGTAAACTACAGAGTCTTCCAAGTAACAAATAAATAAATTCCCTTACCAGTTACTCCATCAGTGGCAGATGACGTTGTCTGGTTTTGGGCACTTGGGGTTGCAGTTACCACATCATCTTCACTTGCCCCATCTTTATATTCCACATAAGTGTAGTTTAGTGAGGGGTGGAAGTGGAATGGTCCATAACTACAACAACATGCTACATTTATGAAGCCACAAGTGACCCAAAGTCCTTACCAGCCTCTCCAGTTTGGGCAGCAGCTGTTGTCTGGTTTTGGAGACTTGGGGTTGCAGTTACCACATCATCTTCACTTGCCCCATCTTTATATTCCACATAAGTGTAGTTTAGTGAGGGGTGGAAGTGGAATGGTCCATAACTACAACAACATGCTACATTTATGAAGCCACAAGTGACCCAAAGTCCTTACCAGCCTCTCCAGTTTGGGCAGCAGCTGTTGTCTGGTTTTGGAGACTTGGGGTTGCAGTTACCACATCATCTTCACTTGCCCCATCTTTATATTCCACATAAGTGTAGTTTAGTGAGGGGTGGAAGTGGAATGGTCCATAACTACAACAACATGCTACATTTATGAAGCCACAAGTGACCCAAAGTCCTTACCAGCCTCTCCAGTTTGGGCAGCAGCTGTTGTCTGGTTTTGGAGACTTGGGGTTGCAGTTACCACATCATCTTCACTTGCCCCATCTTTATATTCCACATAAGTGTAGTTTAGTGAGGGGTGGAAGTGGAATGGTCCATAACTACAACAACATGCTACATTTATGAAGCCACAAGTGACCCAAAGTCCTTACCAGCCTCTCCAGTTTGGGCAGCAGCTGTTGTCTGGTTTTGGAGACTTGGGGTTGCAGTTACCACATCATCTTCACTTGCCCCATCTTTATATTCCACATAAGTGTAGAAGTCCTTACCAGCCTCTCCAGTTTGGGCAGCAGCTGTTGTCTGGTTTTGGAGACTTGGGGTTGCAGTTACAACATCAACATTTAGTTTTGTCGAAACATCAACCTCATGAGCACCTCCTTCCTTGACATGCCTCTTTGGAAGACAGAAGACTGCTCAAAAGAAAAAAGAAATTATTACTTAAATCAGGATTTCTAAAAAAATAATTAAACTGCAAAAAGACACTTAAAACACTAACCATTACTGAAAGTAGCAATCAGAACCAACACAACAACCTTTGCCATTACTGCCATGTTGAATCACCAAAAACAATGAGAAGGTTGAGTTCAAGCAGGCCTTATGGAGGCTTATAAAGGCATGACGCTCATGCTCAATTCAATGATAATTAGAATCACATGACTTCCAGGTGTATATCGTTTAGCGATTCATGGGGCTTAACAATAATGAGGAAGGCTAGTGTCGCAGGAGACATCTTGGACTATCTTGGATCAATTTGGCTTTGTTTTCAGCCAGAAAGCTTTTTTAACATGGTCTAACTGAATCAAGCTACAGTGGGTATTAGCAGAGCCCGTCTATGGAGAGCCTTGGCACTTCCTATTAAGCCCCATTGTATCGAAATTGGTTGCAGTTCCATTAGAATTCCACTGGGGGTGATCGCGGGCGAGCGCATGTTGAATGGGGGTCTATGGAGCTAGACGGCTAAATTTCTCTTTCACCTGCTTGTCGTGGAAGAATCATAGATTTTATTGTAGTTTATGCAAGTTCAATCTAGATTTTAGATCTGAAGTTGAATGAACGAGTACTTATGTCCTTTTCATTTCTTACAGGTTGGGTCGTTGTTGCCCATATCACGCAAGCATTGTGCTAATGAATGAAGTCATTGACATGGGCCTATTTGAAAGGCTTTTTAGAAGACTTACGTGACTTCAAAAAAGGAATGTGGAATCTGAGGAGGAACTGCAACCAGTCCAGAAACCGGAAGTAACCAGACAGTGCCAATACTCTTCCTATTAGACATTCTCTGGTATTAGTTAAGTTTGGACGGTTTTCTGCATGAATCATGCACGAATCACGCACGAATCGCGCACCATATTCTTGGCAGAAATGGCACAAACTGCAGTTGTCCCAAACAACAACCAGGTGGCACTTGGGAGTTCTGCCACCACTACTATTTTTGATGCGACTTGACTTACTGCTTCCATGACGCATCCAGTTGCCAAGTAGGCTACAGTAGGGGAGAACGGGGTAAGATGAGCCATTCTTTACACTCTTCATCATTCTAATGGGTCAAAGAGATTTTGTTTTGTAACCTTCACACCAAACAAAAATTCAAAATGTTCTACAACTTCTGTAACCAACAACTTTTTGATAACTTATAAGGGGATATAGATAAGGGTATAGGCCTACCCCATATGTAAGTAAGTTGATCCAAAACAAAGATTTCAGGTAAAACGTTTTTATTTTCTGAAAACGATCATTTAATTTCTACAAACAGTAGCCTAACATACACCAACATTTCACTGAGAATTTGTCAAATACATTCAACTGAAAATGTGCCAAGGCAGGTTTAGACCTAAAAAAAAAAAATGTTGCCTGTTTACCATTTCATTCACTTACAGTAAATAAGTCAGATTAATTTGCTGCCTAGTCTCTTTAGCTCTTACTAGGATAACTCTCATGATTTCGTTTAACCGTCACATCATAGCTTATAAGGGCACCAAGTGTAATGCATCTGAATGTTGTTCAGATGGACTTACTTCCCACTCATGGTGGTGGCTCTACGATGGGTACATCATTATGATTTATGATTTTTTAAGCAAGATCATGATTACATATCAGGTTAATTACTAATGAGTTCATCAGGTTTGTGGCCCCTCAACTAAAGTGTGAACAATGGCATGTGTTTAGAGAACTGCACAAGTTGTGTTCAAATCAGAATTTGAGTATAGTGATGACTACAATTTTGGCAGAAAAAGAAATCATGATCATTCTTAATAAATCATAATGATGCTCACCATACTTAATGCTTTAGTTGATGTGCTGTTTATGTATGAGGTCATGAATGAACTCATGTAAATTCCTGGTGATTCATGAGATATTAAGGAATGAAGTAATATGGAAATCATGGAATTCATGCATGAATTCATGATAATTCATGTACCCTTACCGTAAAGTGTTACCAAAAGTTCCCTTCCACATGTCAACTTTCGATTCCAAACAAGTTCATAAGGATTTATTTGCAACAATAAACTAGATAGGCCAAGAAAAGCCCTTTGTATGCTGGAATCATGAACTACCATGCAAACTTTTAAAAAGTTCATACCCATTTTGTACACACATTGTATATAATAAGTATTCATTCATGTCTCAAGAACTAGAAAACATTAGCCTACCTCATTATCAGGGGTCAGTAAGTAGGATGAGTCCATGTTAATCACATTTTTTAGGCTTTGGCACAAGTTTATATTCTTTGCAATTTGCCTGTCTGTTGATTCTAGGCCAAGAGGTGATTTACTGCATCAGCAGTCAGTTTCTTGGAGTTTTATGCCCCCAACGTTGTCGCCAAGGCAGCGCTGCCTGGAAGGCACTAGGGTTAGGCATGGGTTAAGGTTGGGGTTAGGTTTAGGTGCCTTTAAGTCAGCGGTGGCAGCGCTGCCTGGAAGACGACGTTGGGGGCATAACACACCATCGAGCCTGTAGTTGACGGCTCTTAAAGTAATTTGTGAGTGAAGGAGACAGATACGGGATGTCCTGCTCATGCCTCCATCCTCCTATTGTTCCTTTCTCGTTCACAGTAGACACCTTAGATTTGTAATTAGACAAGCAAATTAGTTTGCCAGTGTGTTAGGAAAATTAACTAAAGCAAGGTCAATATCCACAAATTCCATTCTAAAGACAGACTCTAAAACAAACTTTGAACCAAAAATGATGTTCACATTACAGAATGAAGTCTTAAGTATATACTACAGGAGAGTCAGTAAAGAGGTTGCTAGTCAGCTTAACCACCAAACTAGACCCAAATCATGAAGACACTTCAAAAAAAGGAAAGACAATGTCTGATAAAATTTGGCCTTTATTGAATTCAAGATGGAGAAAGCCCAAGTGCAGAAAGTGACCCAGGATAAAGGAGAAGTTCCATTCACCATTAGCATTCTGAGCAGTCACTTCAGGAGTCATCATGGGAATCTACAGGGATAAAAAGCAGACTTCACTTTCAGTACAATAAGCCATTGCTTCAACCTGGGGTTAGTTAACTGGCAGACATTTTGTTGTGACTACTGGTTTATGAGGAAGCTACAGTCTGAAATATGAGCCAGGCCAGCCCACAATGTTCCATTTCTGCACCCTTGCTCTAAAGAGGGTCCTTGTACAGCATGTTGTTGGGCCAACATGAACTGCCTACAGTACATTTTTTACATAGTATAATGCAAGATGATAAAAACAGGAGATAAATACAACACTAGAAATCATTGGTGAGCAATCAATATGCTATTGTTCCAACCACAATATGCTATTGTTCCAATATGGGGCTGGATAATCACCAGAAGTTTGACTACTGGCACTGATTTTAAGAGACCTGCTGGGCTAAAATTTAACCACAACCAAGCCAGCCCACAGTGCTCAGTTTCTGTACCATTGCTCTGAAAATCCCTTGTGTGGAGTAGTAGCTAACGTGAACTGCACCTTCACAGCTCTACAATCTACAAGTAACTAGTATTTGCCTTCTGACACACCAAAAGTTCTGCACATTTCTTGCAGACACAAAATAGTCATGACTGAAATGCAGTAGAAAGTACTCAAATCTTAATAAAGCAGATTCTAATGCAGAGCACCAGGTCTGATCTGAGTCAACATTTCATCAAGATTGAAATTCTTGACAACCCAAAAATCTTCTTACACAACAGGAAATATGACAAAAAGCCAAACAATTACCAGTGATGGTGGTTCCATCTTGGGCAGAGGTAGTCCCATTTTGCAGATTCAGTACAGTGGTTAACACAACAGCATCCTCACTCGCACCATCTTGGGATTCCACGAGAGAGAGAGAGAGAAAAAAAAAAAAAAGCATGGATCCGATTTTAGAACCAAACTGTGGCGATCATAAAAGCCAGCTGAAATCCCACGAACAGCAGTTGTAAACAAGACATTAATTAAACAGATTTTCTGCTGAAGAATGCTGCCAGGTTTAGTAAATACTTAGAACTATATATGTAGTAAGAGTTAAGTCACAGAAAGCTCAGTTTGTGTTTGCCATGCCTAGATGCATTTTCCATGAATGCAAAAATTTGACCCTGTAAACCAAATTTGGAGATTTGTTTGAAAACACTTACAGGTTAGAAAGATGCAAGCACTGCGATCTGCTTTCTACAGGAGATCATTCACAAGACAGGTGTCTTCAATTTACTCACACTTGCATAAGAAATGTGCCAATTAAAATCAGCTGGTTTAGAGAAAGATTGGAACCATTGTGGCCCAAGCAATCAGTGGACAGTAGACTTCCCTCAGCATTTAAGTCAAGTTGATACACAATAGCCTTTTTCCTTGATTGAAACCCAATTTAATGTACTTGAATGTTTAACAAAACTCAAAGCAAATGTGTAAACTACAGAGTCTTCCAAGTAACAAATAAATAAATTCCCTTACCAGTTACTCCATCAGTGGCAGATGACGTTGTCTGGTTTTGGGCACTTGGGGTTGCAGTTACCACATCATCTTCACTTGCCCCATCTTTATATTCCACATAAGTGTAGTTTAGTGAGGGGTGGAAGTGGAATGGTCCATAACTACAACAACATGCTACATTTATGAAGCCACAAGTGACCCAAAGTCCTTACCAGCCTCTCCAGTTTGGGCAGCAGCTGTTGTCTGGTTTTGGAGACTTGGGGTTGCAGTTACCACATCATCTTCACTTGCCCCATCTTTATATTCCACATAAGTGTAGTTTAGTGAGGGGTGGAAGTGGAATGGTCCATAACTACAACAACATGCTACATTTATGAAGCCACAAGTGACCCAAAGTCCTTACCAGCCTCTCCAGTTTGGGCAGCAGCTGTTGTCTGGTTTTGGAGACTTGGGGTTGCAGTTACCACATCATCTTCACTTGCCCCATCTTTATATTCCACATAAGTGTAGTTTAGTGAGGGGTGGAAGTGGAATGGTCCATAACTACAACAACATGCTACATTTATGAAGCCACAAGTGACCCAAAGTCCTTACCAGCCTCTCCAGTTTGGGCAGCAGCTGTTGTCTGGTTTTGGAGACTTGGGGTTGCAGTTACCACATCATCTTCACTTGCCCCATCTTTATATTCCACATAAGTGTAGTTTAGTGAGGGGTGGAAGTGGAATGGTCCATAACTACAACAACATGCTACATTTATGAAGCCACAAGTGACCCAAAGTCCTTACCAGCCTCTCCAGTTTGGGCAGCAGCTGTTGTCTGGTTTTGGAGACTTGGGGTTGCAGTTACCACATCATCTTCACTTGCCCCATCTTTATATTCCACATAAGTGTAGAAGTCCTTACCAGCCTCTCCAGTTTGGGCAGCAGCTGTTGTCTGGTTTTGGAGACTTGGGGTTGCAGTTACAACATCAACATTTAGTTTTGTCGAAACATCAACCTCATGAGCACCTCCTTCCTTGACATGCCTCTTTGGAAGACAGAAGACTGCTCAAAAGAAAAAAGAAATTATTACTTAAATCAGGATTTCTAAAAAAATAATTAAACTGCAAAAAGACACTTAAAACACTAACCATTACTGAAAGTAGCAATCAGAACCAACACAACAACCTTTGCCATTACTGCCATGTTGAATCACCAAAAACAATGAGAAGGTTGAGTTCAAGCAGGCCTTATGGAGGCTTATAAAGGCATGACGCTCATGCTCAATTCAATGATAATTAGAATCACATGACTTCCAGGTGTATATCGTTTAGCGATTCATGGGGCTTAACAATAATGAGGAAGGCTAGTGTCGCAGGAGACATCTTGGACTATCTTGGATCAATTTGGCTTTGTTTTCAGCCAGAAAGCTTTTTTAACATGGTCTAACTGAATCAAGCTACAGTGGGTATTAGCAGAGCCCGTCTATGGAGAGCCTTGGCACTTCCTATTAAGCCCCATTGTATCGAAATTGGTTGCAGTTCCATTAGAATTCCACTGGGGGTGATCGCGGGCGAGCGCATGTTGAATGGGGGTCTATGGAGCTAGACGGCTAAATTTCTCTTTCACCTGCTTGTCGTGGAAGAATCATAGATTTTATTGTAGTTTATGCAAGTTCAATCTAGATTTTAGATCTGAAGTTGAATGAACGAGTACTTATGTCCTTTTCATTTCTTACAGGTTGGGTCGTTGTTGCCCATATCACGCAAGCATTGTGCTAATGAATGAAGTCATTGACATGGGCCTATTTGAAAGGCTTTTTAGAAGACTTACGTGACTTCAAAAAAGGAATGTGGAATCTGAGGAGGAACTGCAACCAGTCCAGAAACCGGAAGTAACCAGACAGTGCCAATACTCTTCCTATTAGACATTCTCTGGTATTAGTTAAGTTTGGACGGTTTTCTGCATGAATCATGCACGAATCACGCACGAATCGCGCACCATATTCTTGGCAGAAATGGCACAAACTGCAGTTGTCCCAAACAACAACCAGGTGGCACTTGGGAGTTCTGCCACCACTACTATTTTTGATGCGACTTGACTTACTGCTTCCATGACGCATCCAGTTGCCAAGTAGGCTACAGTAGGGGAGAACGGGGTAAGATGAGCCATTCTTTACACTCTTCATCATTCTAATGGGTCAAAGAGATTTTGTTTTGTAACCTTCACACCAAACAAAAATTCAAAATGTTCTACAACTTCTGTAACCAACAACTTTTTGATAACTTATAAGGGGATATAGATAAGGGTATAGGCCTACCCCATATGTAAGTAAGTTGATCCAAAACAAAGATTTCAGGTAAAACGTTTTTATTTTCTGAAAACGATCATTTAATTTCTACAAACAGTAGCCTAACATACACCAACATTTCACTGAGAATTTGTCAAATACATTCAACTGAAAATGTGCCAAGGCAGGTTTAGACCTAAAAAAAAATAATGTTGCCTGTTTACCATTTCATTCACTTACAGTAAATAAGTCAGATTAATTTGCTGCCTAGTCTCTTTAGCTCTTACTAGGATAACTCTCATGATTTCGTTTAACCGTCACATCATAGCTTATAAGGGCACCAAGTGTAATGCATCTGAATGTTGTTCAGATGGACTTACTTCCCACTCATGGTGGTGGCTCTACGATGGGTACATCATTATGATTTATGATTTTTTAAGCAAGATCATGATTACATATCAGGTTAATTACTAATGAGTTCATCAGGTTTGTGGCCCCTCAACTAAAGTGTGAACAATGGCATGTGTTTAGAGAACTGCACAAGTTGTGTTCAAATCAGAATTTGAGTATAGTGATGACTACAATTTTGGCAGAAAAAGAAATCATGATCATTCTTAATAAATCATAATGATGCTCACCATACTTAATGCTTTAGTTGATGTGCTGTTTATGTATGAGGTCATGAATGAACTCATGTAAATTCCTGGTGATTCATGAGATATTAAGGAATGAAGTAATATGGAAATCATGGAATTCATGCATGAATTCATGATAATTCATGTACCCTTACCGTAAAGTGTTACCAAAAGTTCCCTTCCACATGTCAACTTTCGATTCCAAACAAGTTCATAAGGATTTATTTGCAACAATAAACTAGATAGGCCAAGAAAAGCCCTTTGTATGCTGGAATCATGAACTACCATGCAAACTTTTAAAAAGTTCATACCCATTTTGTACACACATTGTATATAATAAGTATTCATTCATGTCTCAAGAACTAGAAAACATTAGCCTACCTCATTATCAGGGGTCAGTAAGTAGGATGAGTCCATGTTAATCACATTTTTTAGGCTTTGGCACAAGTTTATATTCTTTGCAATTTGCCTGTCTGTTGATTCTAGGCCAAGAGGTGATTTACTGCATCAGCAGTCAGTTTCTTGGAGTTTTATGCCCCCAACGTTGTCGCCAAGGCAGCGCTGCCTGGAAGGCACTAGGGTTAGGCATGGGTTAAGGTTGGGGTTAGGTTTAGGTGCCTTTAAGTCAGCGGTGGCAGCGCTGCCTGGAAGACGACGTTGGGGGCATAACACACCATCGAGCCTGTAGTTGACGGCTCTTAAAGTAATTTGTGAGTGAAGGAGACAGATACGGGATGTCCTGCTCATGCCTCCATCCTCCTATTGTTCCTTTCTCGTTCACAGTAGACACCTTAGATTTGTAATTAGACAAGCAAATTAGTTTGCCAGTGTGTTAGGAAAATTAACTAAAGCAAGGTCAATATCCACAAATTCCATTCTAAAGACAGACTCTAAAACAAACTTTGAACCAAAAATGATGTTCACATTACAGAATGAAGTCTTAAGTATATACTACAGGAGAGTCAGTAAAGAGGTTGCTAGTCAGCTTAACCACCAAACTAGACCCAAATCATGAAGACACTTCAAAAAAAGGAAAGACAATGTCTGATAAAATTTGGCCTTTATTGAATTCAAGATGGAGAAAGCCCAAGTGCAGAAAGTGACCCAGGATAAAGGAGAAGTTCCATTCACCATTAGCATTCTGAGCAGTCACTTCAGGAGTCATCATGGGAATCTACAGGGATAAAAAGCAGACTTCACTTTCAGTACAATAAGCCATTGCTTCAACCTGGGGTTAGTTAACTGGCAGACATTTTGTTGTGACTACTGGTTTATGAGGAAGCTACAGTCTGAAATATGAGCCAGGCCAGCCCACAATGTTCCATTTCTGCACCCTTGCTCTAAAGAGGGTCCTTGTACAGCATGTTGTTGGGCCAACATGAACTGCCTACAGTACATTTTTTACATAGTATAATGCAAGATGATAAAAACAGGAGATAAATACAACACTAGAAATCATTGGTGAGCAATCAATATGCTATTGTTCCAACCACAATATGCTATTGTTCCAATATGGGGCTGGATAATCACCAGAAGTTTGACTACTGGCACTGATTTTAAGAGACCTGCTGGGCTAAAATTTAACCACAACCAAGCCAGCCCACAGTGCTCAGTTTCTGTACCATTGCTCTGAAAATCCCTTGTGTGGAGTAGTAGCTAACGTGAACTGCACCTTCACAGCTCTACAATCTACAAGTAACTAGTATTTGCCTTCTGACACACCAAAAGTTCTGCACATTTCTTGCAGACACAAAATAGTCATGACTGAAATGCAGTAGAAAGTACTCAAATCTTAATAAAGCAGATTCTAATGCAGAGCACCAGGTCTGATCTGAGTCAACATTTCATCAAGATTGAAATTCTTGACAACCCAAAAATCTTCTTACACAACAGGAAATATGACAAAAAGCCAAACAATTACCAGTGATGGTGGTTCCATCTTGGGCAGAGGTAGTCCCATTTTGCAGATTCAGTACAGTGGTTAACACAACAGCATCCTCACTCGCACCATCTTGGGATTCCACGAGAGAGAGAGAGAGAAAAAAAAAAAAAAGCATGGATCCGATTTTAGAACCAAACTGTGGCGATCATAAAAGCCAGCTGAAATCCCACGAACAGCAGTTGTAAACAAGACATTAATTAAACAGATTTTCTGCTGAAGAATGCTGCCAGGTTTAGTAAATACTTAGAACTATATATGTAGTAAGAGTTAAGTCACAGAAAGCTCAGTTTGTGTTTGCCATGCCTAGATGCATTTTCCATGAATGCAAAAATTTGACCCTGTAAACCAAATTTGGAGATTTGTTTGAAAACACTTACAGGTTAGAAAGATGCAAGCACTGCGATCTGCTTTCTACAGGAGATCATTCACAAGACAGGTGTCTTCAATTTACTCACACTTGCATAAGAAATGTGCCAATTAAAATCAGCTGGTTTAGAGAAAGATTGGAACCATTGTGGCCCAAGCAATCAGTGGACAGTAGACTTCCCTCAGCATTTAAGTCAAGTTGATACACAATAGCCTTTTTCCTTGATTGAAACCCAATTTAATGTACTTGAATGTTTAACAAAACTCAAAGCAAATGTGTAAACTACAGAGTCTTCCAAGTAACAAATAAATAAATTCCCTTACCAGTTACTCCATCAGTGGCAGATGACGTTGTCTGGTTTTGGGCACTTGGGGTTGCAGTTACCACATCATCTTCACTTGCCCCATCTTTATATTCCACATAAGTGTAGTTTAGTGAGGGGTGGAAGTGGAATGGTCCATAACTACAACAACATGCTACATTTATGAAGCCACAAGTGACCCAAAGTCCTTACCAGCCTCTCCAGTTTGGGCAGCAGCTGTTGTCTGGTTTTGGAGACTTGGGGTTGCAGTTACCACATCATCTTCACTTGCCCCATCTTTATATTCCACATAAGTGTAGTTTAGTGAGGGGTGGAAGTGGAATGGTCCATAACTACAACAACATGCTACATTTATGAAGCCACAAGTGACCCAAAGTCCTTACCAGCCTCTCCAGTTTGGGCAGCAGCTGTTGTCTGGTTTTGGAGACTTGGGGTTGCAGTTACCACATCATCTTCACTTGCCCCATCTTTATATTCCACATAAGTGTAGTTTAGTGAGGGGTGGAAGTGGAATGGTCCATAACTACAACAACATGCTACATTTATGAAGCCACAAGTGACCCAAAGTCCTTACCAGCCTCTCCAGTTTGGGCAGCAGCTGTTGTCTGGTTTTGGAGACTTGGGGTTGCAGTTACCACATCATCTTCACTTGCCCCATCTTTATATTCCACATAAGTGTAGTTTAGTGAGGGGTGGAAGTGGAATGGTCCATAACTACAACAACATGCTACATTTATGAAGCCACAAGTGACCCAAAGTCCTTACCAGCCTCTCCAGTTTGGGCAGCAGCTGTTGTCTGGTTTTGGAGACTTGGGGTTGCAGTTACCACATCATCTTCACTTGCCCCATCTTTATATTCCACATAAGTGTAGAAGTCCTTACCAGCCTCTCCAGTTTGGGCAGCAGCTGTTGTCTGGTTTTGGAGACTTGGGGTTGCAGTTACAACATCAACATTTAGTTTTGTCGAAACATCAACCTCATGAGCACCTCCTTCCTTGACATGCCTCTTTGGAAGACAGAAGACTGCTCAAAAGAAAAAAGAAATTATTACTTAAATCAGGATTTCTAAAAAAATAATTAAACTGCAAAAAGACACTTAAAACACTAACCATTACTGAAAGTAGCAATCAGAACCAACACAACAACCTTTGCCATTACTGCCATGTTGAATCACCAAAAACAATGAGAAGGTTGAGTTCAAGCAGGCCTTATGGAGGCTTATAAAGGCATGACGCTCATGCTCAATTCAATGATAATTAGAATCACATGACTTCCAGGTGTATATCGTTTAGCGATTCATGGGGCTTAACAATAATGAGGAAGGCTAGTGTCGCAGGAGACATCTTGGACTATCTTGGATCAATTTGGCTTTGTTTTCAGCCAGAAAGCTTTTTTAACATGGTCTAACTGAATCAAGCTACAGTGGGTATTAGCAGAGCCCGTCTATGGAGAGCCTTGGCACTTCCTATTAAGCCCCATTGTATCGAAATTGGTTGCAGTTCCATTAGAATTCCACTGGGGGTGATCGCGGGCGAGCGCATGTTGAATGGGGGTCTATGGAGCTAGACGGCTAAATTTCTCTTTCACCTGCTTGTCGTGGAAGAATCATAGATTTTATTGTAGTTTATGCAAGTTCAATCTAGATTTTAGATCTGAAGTTGAATGAACGAGTACTTATGTCCTTTTCATTTCTTACAGGTTGGGTCGTTGTTGCCCATATCACGCAAGCATTGTGCTAATGAATGAAGTCATTGACATGGGCCTATTTGAAAGGCTTTTTAGAAGACTTACGTGACTTCAAAAAAGGAATGTGGAATCTGAGGAGGAACTGCAACCAGTCCAGAAACCGGAAGTAACCAGACAGTGCCAATACTCTTCCTATTAGACATTCTCTGGTATTAGTTAAGTTTGGACGGTTTTCTGCATGAATCATGCACGAATCACGCACGAATCGCGCACCATATTCTTGGCAGAAATGGCACAAACTGCAGTTGTCCCAAACAACAACCAGGTGGCACTTGGGAGTTCTGCCACCACTACTATTTTTGATGCGACTTGACTTACTGCTTCCATGACGCATCCAGTTGCCAAGTAGGCTACAGTAGGGGAGAACGGGGTAAGATGAGCCATTCTTTACACTCTTCATCATTCTAATGGGTCAAAGAGATTTTGTTTTGTAACCTTCACACCAAACAAAAATTCAAAATGTTCTACAACTTCTGTAACCAACAACTTTTTGATAACTTATAAGGGGATATAGATAAGGGTATAGGCCTACCCCATATGTAAGTAAGTTGATCCAAAACAAAGATTTCAGGTAAAACGTTTTTATTTTCTGAAAACGATCATTTAATTTCTACAAACAGTAGCCTAACATACACCAACATTTCACTGAGAATTTGTCAAATACATTCAACTGAAAATGTGCCAAGGCAGGTTTAGACCTAAAAAAAAAAAATGTTGCCTGTTTACCATTTCATTCACTTACAGTAAATAAGTCAGATTAATTTGCTGCCTAGTCTCTTTAGCTCTTACTAGGATAACTCTCATGATTTCGTTTAACCGTCACATCATAGCTTATAAGGGCACCAAGTGTAATGCATCTGAATGTTGTTCAGATGGACTTACTTCCCACTCATGGTGGTGGCTCTACGATGGGTACATCATTATGATTTATGATTTTTTAAGCAAGATCATGATTACATATCAGGTTAATTACTAATGAGTTCATCAGGTTTGTGGCCCCTCAACTAAAGTGTGAACAATGGCATGTGTTTAGAGAACTGCACAAGTTGTGTTCAAATCAGAATTTGAGTATAGTGATGACTACAATTTTGGCAGAAAAAGAAATCATGATCATTCTTAATAAATCATAATGATGCTCACCATACTTAATGCTTTAGTTGATGTGCTGTTTATGTATGAGGTCATGAATGAACTCATGTAAATTCCTGGTGATTCATGAGATATTAAGGAATGAAGTAATATGGAAATCATGGAATTCATGCATGAATTCATGATAATTCATGTACCCTTACCGTAAAGTGTTACCAAAAGTTCCCTTCCACATGTCAACTTTCGATTCCAAACAAGTTCATAAGGATTTATTTGCAACAATAAACTAGATAGGCCAAGAAAAGCCCTTTGTATGCTGGAATCATGAACTACCATGCAAACTTTTAAAAAGTTCATACCCATTTTGTACACACATTGTATATAATAAGTATTCATTCATGTCTCAAGAACTAGAAAACATTAGCCTACCTCATTATCAGGGGTCAGTAAGTAGGATGAGTCCATGTTAATCACATTTTTTAGGCTTTGGCACAAGTTTATATTCTTTGCAATTTGCCTGTCTGTTGATTCTAGGCCAAGAGGTGATTTACTGCATCAGCAGTCAGTTTCTTGGAGTTTTATGCCCCCAACGTTGTCGCCAAGGCAGCGCTGCCTGGAAGGCACTAGGGTTAGGCATGGGTTAAGGTTGGGGTTAGGTTTAGGTGCCTTTAAGTCAGCGGTGGCAGCGCTGCCTGGAAGACGACGTTGGGGGCATAACACACCATCGAGCCTGTAGTTGACGGCTCTTAAAGTAATTTGTGAGTGAAGGAGACAGATACGGGATGTCCTGCTCATGCCTCCATCCTCCTATTGTTCCTTTCTCGTTCACAGTAGACACCTTAGATTTGTAATTAGACAAGCAAATTAGTTTGCCAGTGTGTTAGGAAAATTAACTAAAGCAAGGTCAATATCCACAAATTCCATTCTAAAGACAGACTCTAAAACAAACTTTGAACCAAAAATGATGTTCACATTACAGAATGAAGTCTTAAGTATATACTACAGGAGAGTCAGTAAAGAGGTTGCTAGTCAGCTTAACCACCAAACTAGACCCAAATCATGAAGACACTTCAAAAAAAGGAAAGACAATGTCTGATAAAATTTGGCCTTTATTGAATTCAAGATGGAGAAAGCCCAAGTGCAGAAAGTGACCCAGGATAAAGGAGAAGTTCCATTCACCATTAGCATTCTGAGCAGTCACTTCAGGAGTCATCATGGGAATCTACAGGGATAAAAAGCAGACTTCACTTTCAGTACAATAAGCCATTGCTTCAACCTGGGGTTAGTTAACTGGCAGACATTTTGTTGTGACTACTGGTTTATGAGGAAGCTACAGTCTGAAATATGAGCCAGGCCAGCCCACAATGTTCCATTTCTGCACCCTTGCTCTAAAGAGGGTCCTTGTACAGCATGTTGTTGGGCCAACATGAACTGCCTACAGTACATTTTTTACATAGTATAATGCAAGATGATAAAAACAGGAGATAAATACAACACTAGAAATCATTGGTGAGCAATCAATATGCTATTGTTCCAACCACAATATGCTATTGTTCCAATATGGGGCTGGATAATCACCAGAAGTTTGACTACTGGCACTGATTTTAAGAGACCTGCTGGGCTAAAATTTAACCACAACCAAGCCAGCCCACAGTGCTCAGTTTCTGTACCATTGCTCTGAAAATCCCTTGTGTGGAGTAGTAGCTAACGTGAACTGCACCTTCACAGCTCTACAATCTACAAGTAACTAGTATTTGCCTTCTGACACACCAAAAGTTCTGCACATTTCTTGCAGACACAAAATAGTCATGACTGAAATGCAGTAGAAAGTACTCAAATCTTAATAAAGCAGATTCTAATGCAGAGCACCAGGTCTGATCTGAGTCAACATTTCATCAAGATTGAAATTCTTGACAACCCAAAAATCTTCTTACACAACAGGAAATATGACAAAAAGCCAAACAATTACCAGTGATGGTGGTTCCATCTTGGGCAGAGGTAGTCCCATTTTGCAGATTCAGTACAGTGGTTAACACAACAGCATCCTCACTCGCACCATCTTGGGATTCCACGAGAGAGAGAGAGAGAAAAAAAAAAAGCATGGATCCGATTTTAGAACCAAACTGTGGCGATCATAAAAGCCAGCTGAAATCCCACGAACAGCAGTTGTAAACAAGACATTAATTAAACAGATTTTCTGCTGAAGAATGCTGCCAGGTTTAGTAAATACTTAGAACTATATATGTAGTAAGAGTTAAGTCACAGAAAGCTCAGTTTGTGTTTGCCATGCCTAGATGCATTTTCCATGAATGCAAAAATTTGACCCTGTAAACCAAATTTGGAGATTTGTTTGAAAACACTTACAGGTTAGAAAGATGCAAGCACTGCGATCTGCTTTCTACAGGAGATCATTCACAAGACAGGTGTCTTCAATTTACTCACACTTGCATAAGAAATGTGCCAATTAAAATCAGCTGGTTTAGAGAAAGATTGGAACCATTGTGGCCCAAGCAATCAGTGGACAGTAGACTTCCCTCAGCATTTAAGTCAAGTTGATACACAATAGCCTTTTTCCTTGATTGAAAGCCAATTTAATGTACTTGACAATGTTTAACAAAACCCAAAGCAAATGTGTAAACTACAGAGTCTTCCAAGTAACAAATAAATAAATTCCCTTACCAGTTACTCCATCAGTGGCAGATGACGTTGTCTGGTTTTGGGCACTTGGGGTTGCAGTTACCACATCATCTTCACTTGCCCCATCTTTATATTCCACATAAGTGTAGTTTAGTGAGGGGTGGAAGTGGAATGGTCCATAACTACAACAACATGCTACATTTATGAAGCCACAAGTGACCCAAAGTCCTTACCAGCCTCTCCAGTTTGGGCAGCAGCTGTTGTCTGGTTTTGGAGACTTGGGGTTGCAGTTACCACATCATCTTCACTTGCCCCATCTTTATATTCCACATAAGTGTAGTTTAGTGAGGGGTGGAAGTGGAATGGTCCATAACTACAACAACATGCTACATTTATGAAGCCACAAGTGACCCAAAGTCCTTACCAGCCTCTCCAGTTTGGGCAGCAGCTGTTGTCTGGTTTTGGAGACTTGGGGTTGCAGTTACCACATCATCTTCACTTGCCCCATCTTTATATTCCACATAAGTGTAGTTTAGTGAGGGGTGGAAGTGGAATGGTCCATAACTACAACAACATGCTACATTTATGAAGCCACAAGTGACCCAAAGTCCTTACCAGCCTCTCCAGTTTGGGCAGCAGCTGTTGTCTGGTTTTGGAGACTTGGGGTTGCAGTTACCACATCATCTTCACTTGCCCCATCTTTATATTCCACATAAGTGTAGTTTAGTGAGGGGTGGAAGTGGAATGGTCCATAACTACAACAACATGCTACATTTATGAAGCCACAAGTGACCCAAAGTCCTTACCAGCCTCTCCAGTTTGGGCAGCAGCTGTTGTCTGGTTTTGGAGACTTGGGGTTGCAGTTACCACATCATCTTCACTTGCCCCATCTTTATATTCCACATAAGTGTAGTTTAGTGAGGGGTGGAAGTGGAATGGTCCATAACTACAACAACATGCTACATTTATGAAGCCACAAGTGACCCAAAGTCCTTACCAGCCTCTCCAGTTTGGGCAGCAGCTGTTGTCTGGTTTTGGAGACTTGGGGTTGCAGTTACCACATCATCTTCACTTGCCCCATCTTTATATTCCACATAAGTGTAGAAGTCCTTACCAGCCTCTCCAGTTTGGGCAGCAGCTGTTGTCTGGTTTTGGAGACTTGGGGTTGCAGTTACAACATCAACATTTAGTTTTGTCGAAACATCAACCTCATGAGCACCTCCTTCCTTGACATGCCTCTTTGGAAGACAGAAGACTGCTCAAAAGAAAAAAGAAATTATTACTTAAATCAGGATTTCTAAAAAAATAATTAAACTGCAAAAAGACACTTAAAACACTAACCATTACTGAAAGTAGCAATCAGAACCAACACAACAACCTTTGCCATTACTGCCATGTTGAATCACCAAAAACAATGAGAAGGTTGAGTTCAAGCAGGCCTTATGGAGGCTTATAAAGGCATGACGCTCATGCTCAATTCAATGATAATTAGAATCACATGACTTCCAGGTGTATATCGTTTAGCGATTCATGGGGCTTAACAATAATGAGGAAGGCTAGTGTCGCAGGAGACATCTTGGACTATCTTGGATCAATTTGGCTTTGTTTTCAGCCAGAAAGCTTTTTTAACATGGTCTAACTGAATCAAGCTACAGTGGGTATTAGCAGAGCCCGTCTATGGAGAGCCTTGGCACTTCCTATTAAGCCCCATTGTATCGAAATTGGTTGCAGTTCCATTAGAATTCCACTGGGGGTGATCGCGGGCGAGCGCATGTTGAATGGGGGTCTATGGAGCTAGACGGCTAAATTTCTCTTTCACCTGCTTGTCGTGGAAGAATCATAGATTTTATTGTAGTTTATGCAAGTTCAATCTAGATTTTAGATCTGAAGTTGAATGAACGAGTACTTATGTCCTTTTCATTTCTTACAGGTTGGGTCGTTGTTGCCCATATCACGCAAGCATTGTGCTAATGAATGAAGTCATTGACATGGGCCTATTTGAAAGGCTTTTTAGAAGACTTACGTGACTTCAAAAAAGGAATGTGGAATCTGAGGAGGAACTGCAACCAGTCCAGAAACCGGAAGTAACCAGACAGTGCCAATACTCTTCCTATTAGACATTCTCTGGTATTAGTTAAGTTTGGACGGTTTTCTGCATGAATCATGCACGAATCACGCACGAATCGCGCACCATATTCTTGGCAGAAATGGCACAAACTGCAGTTGTCCCAAACAACAACCAGGTGGCACTTGGGAGTTCTGCCACCACTACTATTTTTGATGCGACTTGACTTACTGCTTCCATGACGCATCCAGTTGCCAAGTAGGCTACAGTAGGGGAGAACGGGGTAAGATGAGCCATTCTTTACACTCTTCATCATTCTAATGGGTCAAAGAGATTTTGTTTTGTAACCTTCACACCAAACAAAAATTCAAAATGTTCTACAACTTCTGTAACCAACAACTTTTTGATAACTTATAAGGGGATATAGATAAGGGTATAGGCCTACCCCATATGTAAGTAAGTTGATCCAAAACAAAGATTTCAGGTAAAACGTTTTTATTTTCTGAAAACGATCATTTAATTTCTACAAACAAAAGTCAAAGTCAGCTTTATTGTCAATTTCTTCACATGTTCCAGACATACAAAGAGATCGAAATTACGTTTCTCTCTATCCCACGGTGAAGACAAGACATATTTTACCAACAGTAGCCTAACATACACCAACATTTCACTGAGAATTTGTCAAATACATTCAACTGAAAATGTGCCAAGGCAGGTTTAGACCTAAAAAAAAAAAATGTTGCCTGTTTACCATTTCATTCACTTACAGTAAATAAGTCAGATTAATTTGCTGCCTAGTCTCTTTAGCTCTTACTAGGATAACACTCATGATTTCGTTTAGCCGTCACATCATAGCTTATAAGGGCACCAAGTGTAATGCATCTGAGTGTTGTTCAGATGGACTTACTTCCCACTCATGGTGGTGGCTCTACGATGGGTACATCATTATGATTTATGATTTTTTAAGCAAGATCATGATTACATATCAGGTTAATTACTTATGAGTTCATCAGGTTTGTGGCCCCTCAACTAAAGTGTGAACAATGGCATGTGTTTAGAGAACTGCACAAGTTGTGTTCAAATCAGAATTTGAGTATAGTGATGACTACAATTTTGGCAGAAAAAGAAATCATGATCATTCTTAATAAATCATAATGATGCTCACCATACTTAATGCTTTAGTTGATGTGCTGTTTATGTATGAGGTCATGAATGAACTCATGTAAATTCCTGGTGATTCATGAGATATTAAGGAATGAAGTAATATGGAAATCATGGAATTCATGCATGAATTCATGATAATTCATGTACCCTTACCGTAAAGTGTTACCAAAAGTTCCCTTCCACATGTCAACTTTCGATTCCAAACAAGTTCATAAGGATTTATTTGCAACAATAAACTAGTAGATAGGCCAAGAAAAGCCCTTTGTATGCTGGAATCATGAACTACCATGCAAACTTTTAAAAAGTTCATACCCATTTTGTACACACATTGTATATAATAAGTATTCATTCATGTCTCAAGAACTAGAAAACATTAGCCTACCTCATTATCAGGGGTCAGTAAGTGGGATGAGTCCATGTTAATCACATTTTTTAGGCTTTGGCACAAGTTTATATTCTTTGCAATTTGCCTGTCTGTTGATTCTAGGCCAAGAGGTGATTTACTGCATCAGCAGTCAGTTTCTTGGAGTTTTATGCCCCCAACGTTGTCGCCAAGGCAGCGCTGCCTGGAAGGCACTAGGGTTAGGCATGGGTTAAGGTTGGGGTTAGGTTTAGGTGCCTTTAAGTCAGCGGTGGCAGCGCTGCCTGGAAGACGACGTTGGGGGCATAACACACCATCGAGCCTGTAGTTGACGGCTCTTAAAGTAATTTGTGAGTGAAGGAGACAGATACGGGATGTCCTGCTCATGCCTCCATCCTCCTATTGTTCCTTTCTCGTTCACAGTAGACACCTTAGATTTGTAATTAGACAAGCAAATTAGTTTGCCAGTGTGTTAGGAAAATTAACTAAAGCAAGGTCAATATCCACAAATTCCATTCTAAAGACAGACTCTAAAACAAACTTTGAACCAAAAATGATGTTCACATTACAGAATGAAGTCTTAAGTATATACTACAGGAGAGTCAGTAAAGAGGTTGCTAGTCAGCTTAACCACCAAACTAGACCCAAATCATGAAGACACTTCAAAAAAAGGAAAGACAATGTCTGATAAAATTTGGCCTTTATTGAATTCAAGATGGAGAAAGCCCAAGTGCAGAAAGTGACCCAGGATAAAGGAGAAGTTCCATTCACCATTAGCATTCTGAGCAGTCACTTCAGGAGTCATCATGGGAATCTACAGGGATAAAAAGCAGACTTCACTTTCAGTACAATAAGCCATTGCTTCAACCTGGGGTTAGTTAACTGGCAGACATTTTGTTGTGACTACTGGTTTATGAGGAAGCTACAGTCTGAAATATGAGCCAGGCCAGCCCACAATGTTCCATTTCTGCACCCTTGCTCTAAAGAGGGTCCTTGTACAGCATGTTGTTGGGCCAACATGAACTGCCTACAGTACATTTTTTACATAGTATAATGCAAGATGATAAAAACAGGAGATAAATACAACACTAGAAATCATTGGTGAGCAATCAATATGCTATTGTTCCAACCACAATATGCTATTGTTCCAATATGGGGCTGGATAATCACCAGAAGTTTGACTACTGGCACTGATTTTAAGAGACCTGCTGGGCTAAAATTTAACCACAACCAAGCCAGCCCACAGTGCTCAGTTTCTGTACCATTGCTCTGAAAATCCCTTGTGTGGAGTAGTAGCTAACGTGAACTGCACCTTCACAGCTCTACAATCTACAAGTAACTAGTATTTGCCTTCTGACACACCAAAAGTTCTGCACATTTCTTGCAGACACAAAATAGTCATGACTGAAATGCAGTAGAAAGTACTCAAATCTTAATAAAGCAGATTCTAATGCAGAGCACCAGGTCTGATCTGAGTCAACATTTCATCAAGATTGAAATTCTTGACAACCCAAAAATCTTCTTACACAACAGGAAATATGACAAAAAGCCAAACAATTACCAGTGATGGTGGTTCCATCTTGGGCAGAGGTAGTCCCATTTTGCAGATTCAGTACAGTGGTTAACACAACAGCATCCTCACTCGCACCATCTTGGGATTCCACGAGAGAGAGAGAGAGAAAAAAAAAAAAAAAGCATGGATCCGATTTTAGAACCAAACTGTGGCGATCATAAAAGCCAGCTGAAATCCCACGAACAGCAGTTGTAAACAAGACATTAATTAAACAGATTTTCTGCTGAAGAATGCTGCCAGGTTTAGTAAATACTTAGAACTATATATGTAGTAAGAGTTAAGTCACAGAAAGCTCAGTTTGTGTTTGCCATGCCTAGATGCATTTTCCATGAATGCAAAAATTTGACCCTGTAAACCAAATTTGGAGATTTGTTTGAAAACACTTACAGGTTAGAAAGATGCAAGCACTGCGATCTGCTTTCTACAGGAGATCATTCACAAGACAGGTGTCTTCAATTTACTCACACTTGCATAAGAAATGTGCCAATTAAAATCAGCTGGTTTAGAGAAAGATTGGAACCATTGTGGCCCAAGCAATCAGTGGACAGTAGACTTCCCTCAGCATTTAAGTCAAGTTGATACACAATAGCCTTTTTCCTTGATTGAAACCCAATTTAATGTACTTGACAATGTTTAACAAAACTCAAAGCAAATGTGTAAACTACAGAGTCTTCCAAGTAACAAATAAATAAATTCCCTTACCAGTTACTCCATCAGTGGCAGATGACGTTGTCTGGTTTTGGGCACTTGGGGTTGCAGTTACCACATCATCTTCACTTGCCCCATCTTTATATTCCACATAAGTGTAGTTTAGTGAGGGGTGGAAGTGGAATGGTCCATAACTACAACAACATGCTACATTTATGAAGCCACAAGTGACCCAAAGTCCTTACCAGCCTCTCCAGTTTGGGCAGCAGCTGTTGTCTGGTTTTGGAGACTTGGGGTTGCAGTTACCACATCATCTTCACTTGCCCCATCTTTATATTCCACATAAGTGTAGTTTAGTGAGGGGTGGAAGTGGAATGGTCCATAACTACAACAACATGCTACATTTATGAAGCCACAAGTGACCCAAAGTCCTTACCAGCCTCTCCAGTTTGGGCAGCAGCTGTTGTCTGGTTTTGGAGACTTGGGGTTGCAGTTACCACATCATCTTCACTTGCCCCATCTTTATATTCCACATAAGTGTAGTTTAGTGAGGGGTGGAAGTGGAATGGTCCATAACTACAACAACATGCTACATTTATGAAGCCACAAGTGACCCAAAGTCCTTACCAGCCTCTCCAGTTTGGGCAGCAGCTGTTGTCTGGTTTTGGAGACTTGGGGTTGCAGTTACCACATCATCTTCACTTGCCCCATCTTTATATTCCACATAAGTGTAGTTTAGTGAGGGGTGGAAGTGGAATGGTCCATAACTACAACAACATGCTACATTTATGAAGCCACAAGTGACCCAAAGTCCTTACCAGCCTCTCCAGTTTGGGCAGCAGCTGTTGTCTGGTTTTGGAGACTTGGGGTTGCAGTTACCACATCATCTTCACTTGCCCCATCTTTATATTCCACATAAGTGTAGTTTAGTGAGGGGTGGAAGTGGAATGGTCCATAACTACAACAACATGCTACATTTATGAAGCCACAAGTGACCCAAAGTCCTTACCAGCCTCTCCAGTTTGGGCAGCAGCTGTTGTCTGGTTTTGGAGACTTGGGGTTGCAGTTACAACATCAACATTTAGTTTTGTCGAAACATCAACCTCATGAGCACCTCCTTCCTTGACATGCCTCTTTGGAAGACAGAAGACTGCTCAAAAGAAAAAAGAAATTATTACTTAAATCAGGATTTCTAAAAAAATAATTAAACTGCAAAAAGACACTTAAAACACTAACCATTACTGAAAGTAGCAATCAGAACCAACACAACAACCTTTGCCATTACTGCCATGTTGAATCACCAAAAACAATGAGAAGGTTGAGTTCAAGCAGGCCTTATGGAGGCTTATAAAGGCATGACGCTCATGCTCAATTCAATGATAATTAGAATCACATGACTTCCAGGTGTATATCGTTTAGCGATTCATGGGGCTTAACAATAATGAGGAAGGCTAGTGTCGCAGGAGACATCTTGGACTATCTTGGATCAATTTGGCTTTGTTTTCAGCCAGAAAGCTTTTTTAACATGGTCTAACTGAATCAAGCTACAGTGGGTATTAGCAGAGCCCGTCTATGGAGAGCCTTGGCACTTCCTATTAAGCCCCATTGTATCGAAATTGGTTGCAGTTCCATTAGAATTCCACTGGGGGTGATCGCGGGCGAGCGCATGTTGAATGGGGGTCTATGGAGCTAGACGGCTAAATTTCTCTTTCACCTGCTTGTCGTGGAAGAATCATAGATTTTATTGTAGTTTATGCAAGTTCAATCTAGATTTTAGATCTGAAGTTGAATGAACGAGTACTTATGTCCTTTTCATTTCTTACAGGTTGGGTCGTTGTTGCCCATATCACGCAAGCATTGTGCTAATGAATGAAGTCATTGACATGGGCCTATTTGAAAGGCTTTTTAGAAGACTTACGTGACTTCAAAAAAGGAATGTGGAATCTGAGGAGGAACTGCAACCAGTCCAGAAACCGGAAGTAACCAGACAGTGCCAATACTCTTCCTATTAGACATTCTCTGGTATTAGTTAAGTTTGGACGGTTTTCTGCATGAATCATGCACGAATCACGCACGAATCGCGCACCATATTCTTGGCAGAAATGGCACAAACTGCAGTTGTCCCAAACAACAACCAGGTGGCACTTGGGAGTTCTGCCACCACTACTATTTTTGATGCGACTTGACTTACTGCTTCCATGACGCATCCAGTTGCCAAGTAGGCTACAGTAGGGGAGAACGGGGTAAGATGAGCCATTCTTTACACTCTTCATCATTCTAATGGGTCAAAGAGATTTTGTTTTGTAACCTTCACACCAAACAAAAATTCAAAATGTTCTACAACTTCTGTAACCAACAACTTTTTGATAACTTATAAGGGGATATAGATAAGGGTATAGGCCTACCCCATATGTAAGTAAGTTGATCCAAAACAAAGATTTCAGGTAAAACGTTTTTATTTTCTGAAAACGATCATTTAATTTCTACAAACAGTAGCCTAACATACACCAACATTTCACTGAGAATTTGTCAAATACATTCAACTGAAAATGTGCCAAGGCAGGTTTAGACCTAAAAAAAAAAAATGTTGCCTGTTTACCATTTCATTCACTTACAGTAAATAAGTCAGATTAATTTGCTGCCTAGTCTCTTTAGCTCTTACTAGGATAACTCTCATGATTTCGTTTAACCGTCACATCATAGCTTATAAGGGCACCAAGTGTAATGCATCTGAATGTTGTTCAGATGGACTTACTTCCCACTCATGGTGGTGGCTCTACGATGGGTACATCATTATGATTTATGATTTTTTAAGCAAGATCATGATTACATATCAGGTTAATTACTTATGAGTTCATCAGGTTTGTGGCCCCTCAACTAAAGTGTGAACAATGGCATGTGTTTAGAGAACTGCACAAGTTGTGTTCAAATCAGAATTTGAGTATAGTGATGACTACAATTTTGGCAGAAAAAGAAATCATGATCATTCTTAATAAATCATAATGATGCTCACCATACTTAATGCTTTAGTTGATGTGCTGTTTATGTATGAGGTCATGAATGAACTCATGTAAATTCCTGGTGATTCATGAGATATTAAGGAATGAAGTAATATGGAAATCATGGAATTCATGCATGAATTCATGATAATTCATGTACCCTTACCGTAAAGTGTTACCAAAAGTTCCCTTCCACATGTCAACTTTCGATTCCAAACAAGTTCATAAGGATTTATTTGCAACAATAAACTAGTAGATAGGCCAAGAAAAGCCCTTTGTATGCTGGAATCATGAACTACCATGCAAACTTTTAAAAAGTTCATACCCATTTTGTACACACATTGTATATAATAAGTATTCATTCATGTCTCAAGAACTAGAAAACATTAGCCTACCTCATTATCAGGGGTCAGTAAGTGGGATGAGTCCATGTTAATCACATTTTTTAGGCTTTGGCACAAGTTTATATTCTTTGCAATTTGCCTGTCTGTTGATTCTAGGCCAAGAGGTGATTTACTGCATCAGCAGTCAGTTTCTTGGAGTTTTATGCCCCCAACGTTGTCGCCAAGGCAGCGCTGCCTGGAAGGCACTAGGGTTAGGCATGGGTTAAGGTTGGGGTTAGGTTTAGGTGCCTTTAAGTCAGCGGTGGCAGCGCTGCCTGGAAGACGACGTTGGGGGCATAACACACCATCGAGCCTGTAGTTGACGGCTCTTAAAGTAATTTGTGAGTGAAGGAGACAGATACGGGATGTCCTGCTCATGCCTCCATCCTCCTATTGTTCCTTTCTCGTTCACAGTAGACACCTTAGATTTGTAATTAGACAAGCAAATTAGTTTGCCAGTGTGTTAGGAAAATTAACTAAAGCAAGGTCAATATCCACAAATTCCATTCTAAAGACAGACTCTAAAACAAACTTTGAACCAAAAATGATGTTCACATTACAGAATGAAGTCTTAAGTATATACTACAGGAGAGTCAGTAAAGAGGTTGCTAGTCAGCTTAACCACCAAACTAGACCCAAATCATGAAGACACTTCAAAAAAAGGAAAGACAATGTCTGATAAAATTTGGCCTTTATTGAATTCAAGATGGAGAAAGCCCAAGTGCAGAAAGTGACCCAGGATAAAGGAGAAGTTCCATTCACCATTAGCATTCTGAGCAGTCACTTCAGGAGTCATCATGGGAATCTACAGGGATAAAAAGCAGACTTCACTTTCAGTACAATAAGCCATTGCTTCAACCTGGGGTTAGTTAACTGGCAGACATTTTGTTGTGACTACTGGTTTATGAGGAAGCTACAGTCTGAAATATGAGCCAGGCCAGCCCACAATGTTCCATTTCTGCACCCTTGCTCTAAAGAGGGTCCTTGTACAGCATGTTGTTGGGCCAACATGAACTGCCTACAGTACATTTTTTACATAGTATAATGCAAGATGATAAAAACAGGAGATAAATACAACACTAGAAATCATTGGTGAGCAATCAATATGCTATTGTTCCAACCACAATATGCTATTGTTCCAATATGGGGCTGGATAATCACCAGAAGTTTGACTACTGGCACTGATTTTAAGAGACCTGCTGGGCTAAAATTTAACCACAACCAAGCCAGCCCACAGTGCTCAGTTTCTGTACCATTGCTCTGAAAATCCCTTGTGTGGAGTAGTAGCTAACGTGAACTGCACCTTCACAGCTCTACAATCTACAAGTAACTAGTATTTGCCTTCTGACACACCAAAAGTTCTGCACATTTCTTGCAGACACAAAATAGTCATGACTGAAATGCAGTAGAAAGTACTCAAATCTTAATAAAGCAGATTCTAATGCAGAGCACCAGGTCTGATCGGAGTCAACATTTCATCAAGATTGAAATTCTTGACAACCCAAAAATCTTCTTACACAACAGGAAATATGACAAAAAGCCAAACAATTACCAGTGATGGTGGTTCCATCTTGGGCAGAGGTAGTCCCATTTTGCAGATTCAGTACAGTGGTTAACACAACAGCATCCTCACTCGCACCATCTTGGGATTCCACGAGAGAGAGAGAGAGAGAAAAAAAAAAAAGCATGGATCCGATTTTAGAACCAAACTGTGGCGATCATAAAAGCCAGCTGAAATCCCACGAACAGCAGTTGTAAACAAGACATTAATTAAACAGATTTTCTGCTGAAGAATGCTGCCAGGTTTAGTAAATACTTAGAACTATATATGTAGTAAGAGTTAAGTCACAGAAAGCTCAGTTTGTGTTTGCCATGCCTAGATGCATTTTCCATGAATGCAAAAATTTGACCCTGTAAACCAAATTTGGAGATTTGTTTGAAAACACTTACAGGTTAGAAAGATGCAAGCACTGCGATCTGCTTTCTACAGGAGATCATTCACAAGACAGGTGTCTTCAATTTACTCACACTTGCATAAGAAATGTGCCAATTAAAATCAGCTGGTTTAGAGAAAGATTGGAACCATTGTGGCCCAAGCAATCAGTGGACAGTAGACTTCCCTCAGCATTTAAGTCAAGTTGATACACAATAGCCTTTTTCCTTGATTGAAACCCAATTTAATGTACT
Organism: Alosa sapidissima; assembly: GCF_018492685.1. Classification (NCBI taxonomy): domain Eukaryota; kingdom Metazoa; phylum Chordata; class Actinopteri; order Clupeiformes; family Clupeidae; genus Alosa; species Alosa sapidissima. The sequence continues at coordinate 21,096,946 of NC_055971.1, read as the reverse complement.
TGACAATGTTTAACAAAACTCAAAGCAAATGTGTAAACTACAGAGTCTTCCAAGTAACAAATAAATAAATTCCCTTACCAGTTACTCCATCAGTGGCAGATGACGTTGTCTGGTTTTGGGCACTTGGGGTTGCAGTTACCACATCATCTTCACTTGCCCCATCTTTATATTCCACATAAGTGTAGTTTAGTGAGGGGTGGAAGTGGAATGGTCCATAACTACAACAACATGCTACATTTATGAAGCCACAAGTGACCCAAAGTCCTTACCAGCCTCTCCAGTTTGGGCAGCAGCTGTTGTCTGGTTTTGGAGACTTGGGGTTGCAGTTACCACATCATCTTCACTTGCCCCATCTTTATATTCCACATAAGTGTAGAAGTCCTTACCAGCCTCTCCAGTTTGGGCAGCAGCTGTTGTCTGGTTTTGGAGACTTGGGGTTGCAGTTACCACATCATCTTCACTTGCCCCATCTTTATATTCCACATAAGTGTAGTTTAGTGAGGGGTGGAAGTGGAATGGTCCATAACTACAACAACATGCTACATTTATGAAGCCACAAGTGACCCAAAGTCCTTACCAGCCTCTCCAGTTTGGGCAGCAGCTGTTGTCTGGTTTTGGAGACTTGGGGTTGCAGTTACCACATCATCTTCACTTGCCCCATCTTTATATTCCACATAAGTGTAGTTTAGTGAGGGGTGGAAGTGGAATGGTCCATAACTACAACAACATGCTACATTTATGAAGCCACAAGTGACCCAAAGTCCTTACCAGCCTCTCCAGTTTGGGCAGCAGCTGTTGTCTGGTTTTGGAGACTTGGGGTTGCAGTTACCACATCATCTTCACTTGCCCCATCTTTATATTCCACATAAGTGTAGAAGTCCTTACCAGCCTCTCCAGTTTGGGCAGCAGCTGTTGTCTGGTTTTGGAGACTTGGGGTTGCAGTTACAACATCAACATTTAGTTTTGTCGAAACATCAACCTCATGAGCACCTCCTTCCTTGACATGCCTCTTTGGAAGACAGAAGACTGCTCAAAAGAAAAAAGAAATTATTACTTAAATCAGGATTTCTAAAAAAATAATTAAACTGCAAAAAGACACTTAAAACACTAACCATTACTGAAAGTAGCAATCAGAACCAACACAACAACCTTTGCCATTACTGCCATGTTGAATCACCAAAAACAATGAGAAGGTTGAGTTCAAGCAGGCCTTATGGAGGCTTATAAAGGCATGACGCTCATGCTCAATTCAATGATAATTAGAATCACATGACTTCCAGGTGTATATCGTTTAGCGATTCATGGGGCTTAACAATAATGAGGAAGGCTAGTGTCGCAGGAGACATCTTGGACTATCTTGGATCAATTTGGCTTTGTTTTCAGCCAGAAAGCTTTTTTAACATGGTCTAACTGAATCAAGCTACAGTGGGTATTAGCAGAGCCCGTCTATGGAGAGCCTTGGCACTTCCTATTAAGCCCCATTGTATCGAAATTGGTTGCAGTTCCATTAGAATTCCACTGGGGGTGATCGCGGGCGAGCGCATGTTGAATGGGGGTCTATGGAGCTAGACGGCTAAATTTCTCTTTCACCTGCTTGTCGTGGAAGAATCATAGATTTTATTGTAGTTTATGCAAGTTCAATCTAGATTTTAGATCTGAAGTTGAATGAACGAGTACTTATGTCCTTTTCATTTCTTACAGGTTGGGTCGTTGTTGCCCATATCACGCAAGCATTGTGCTAATGAATGAAGTCATTGACATGGGCCTATTTGAAAGGCTTTTTAGAAGACTTACGTGACTTCAAAAAAGGAATGTGGAATCTGAGGAGGAACTGCAACCAGTCCAGAAACCGGAAGTAACCAGACAGTGCCAATACTCTTCCTATTAGACATTCTCTGGTATTAGTTAAGTTTGGACGGTTTTCTGCATGAATCATGCACGAATCACGCACGAATCGCGCACCATATTCTTGGCAGAAATGGCACAAACTGCAGTTGTCCCAAACAACAACCAGGTGGCACTTGGGAGTTCTGCCACCACTACTATTTTTGATGCGACTTGACTTACTGCTTCCATGACGCATCCAGTTGCCAAGTAGGCTACAGTAGGGGAGAACGGGGTAAGATGAGCCATTCTTTACACTCTTCATCATTCTAATGGGTCAAAGAGATTTTGTTTTGTAACCTTCACACCAAACAAAAATTCAAAATGTTCTACAACTTCTGTAACCAACAACTTTTTGATAACTTATAAGGGGATATAGATAAGGGTATAGGCCTACCCCATATGTAAGTAAGTTGATCCAAAACAAAGATTTCAGGTAAAACGTTTTTATTTTCTGAAAACGATCATTTAATTTCTACAAACAGTAGCCTAACATACACCAACATTTCACTGAGAATTTGTCAAATACATTCAACTGAAAATGTGCCAAGGCAGGTTTAGACCTAAAAAAAAAAAATGTTGCCTGTTTACCATTTCATTCACTTACAGTAAATAAGTCAGATTAATTTGCTGCCTAGTCTCTTTAGCTCTTACTAGGATAACACTCATGATTTCGTTTAGCCGTCACATCATAGCTTATAAGGGCACCAAGTGTAATGCATCTGAATGTTGTTCAGATGGACTTACTTCCCACTCATGGTGGTGGCTCTACGATGGGTACATCATTATGATTTATGATTTTTTAAGCAAGATCATGATTACATATCAGGTTAATTACTTATGAGTTCATCAGGTTTGTGGCCCCTCAACTAAAGTGTGAACAATGGCATGTGTTTAGAGAACTGCACAAGTTGTGTTCAAATCAGAATTTGAGTATAGTGATGACTACAATTTTGGCAGAAAAAGAAATCATGATCATTCTTAATAAATCATAATGATGCTCACCATACTTAATGCTTTAGTTGATGTGCTGTTTATGTATGAGGTCATGAATGAACTCATGTAAATTCCTGGTGATTCATGAGATATTAAGGAATGAAGTAATATGGAAATCATGGAATTCATGCATGAATTCATGATAATTCATGTACCCTTACCGTAAAGTGTTACCAAAAGTTCCCTTCCACATGTCAACTTTCGATTCCAAACAAGTTCATAAGGATTTATTTGCAACAATAAACTAGTAGATAGGCCAAGAAAAGCCCTTTGTATGCTGGAATCATGAACTACCATGCAAACTTTTAAAAAGTTCATACCCATTTTGTACACACATTGTATATAATAAGTATTCATTCATGTCTCAAGAACTAGAAAACATTAGCCTACCTCATTATCAGGGGTCAGTAAGTGGGATGAGTCCATGTTAATCACATTTTTTAGGCTTTGGCACAAGTTTATATTCTTTGCAATTTGCCTGTCTGTTGATTCTAGGCCAAGAGGTGATTTACTGCATCAGCAGTCAGTTTCTTGGAGTTTTATGCCCCCAACGTTGTCGCCAAGGCAGCGCTGCCTGGAAGGCACTAGGGTTAGGCATGGGTTAAGGTTGGGGTTAGGTTTAGGTGCCTTTAAGTCAGCGGTGGCAGCGCTGCCTGGAAGACGACGTTGGGGGCATAACACACCATCGAGCCTGTAGTTGACGGCTCTTAAAGTAATTTGTGAGTGAAGGAGACAGATACGGGATGTCCTGCTCATGCCTCCATCCTCCTATTGTTCCTTTCTCGTTCACAGTAGACACCTTAGATTTGTAATTAGACAAGCAAATTAGTTTGCCAGTGTGTTAGGAAAATTAACTAAAGCAAGGTCAATATCCACAAATTCCATTCTAAAGACAGACTCTAAAACAAACTTTGAACCAAAAATGATGTTCACATTACAGAATGAAGTCTTAAGTATATACTACAGGAGAGTCAGTAAAGAGGTTGCTAGTCAGCTTAACCACCAAACTAGACCCAAATCATGAAGACACTTCAAAAAAAGGAAAGACAATGTCTGATAAAATTTGGCCTTTATTGAATTCAAGATGGAGAAAGCCCAAGTGCAGAAAGTGACCCAGGATAAAGGAGAAGTTCCATTCACCATTAGCATTCTGAGCAGTCACTTCAGGAGTCATCATGGGAATCTACAGGGATAAAAAGCAGACTTCACTTTCAGTACAATAAGCCATTGCTTCAACCTGGGGTTAGTTAACTGGCAGACATTTTGTTGTGACTACTGGTTTATGAGGAAGCTACAGTCTGAAATATGAGCCAGGCCAGCCCACAATGTTCCATTTCTGCACCCTTGCTCTAAAGAGGGTCCTTGTACAGCATGTTGTTGGGCCAACATGAACTGCCTACAGTACATTTTTTACATAGTATAATGCAAGATGATAAAAACAGGAGATAAATACAACACTAGAAATCATTGGTGAGCAATCAATATGCTATTGTTCCAACCACAATATGCTATTGTTCCAATATGGGGCTGGATAATCACCAGAAGTTTGACTACTGGCACTGATTTTAAGAGACCTGCTGGGCTAAAATTTAACCACAACCAAGCCAGCCCACAGTGCTCAGTTTCTGTACCATTGCTCTGAAAATCCCTTGTGTGGAGTAGTAGCTAACGTGAACTGCACCTTCACAGCTCTACAATCTACAAGTAACTAGTATTTGCCTTCTGACACACCAAAAGTTCTGCACATTTCTTGCAGACACAAAATAGTCATGACTGAAATGCAGTAGAAAGTACTCAAATCTTAATAAAGCAGATTCTAATGCAGAGCACCAGGTCTGATCTGAGTCAACATTTCATCAAGATTGAAATTCTTGACAACCCAAAAATCTTCTTACACAACAGGAAATATGACAAAAAGCCAAACAATTACCAGTGATGGTGGTTCCATCTTGGGCAGAGGTAGTCCCATTTTGCAGATTGCAGATTCAGAGGTGGTCCCATTTTGCAGATTCAATTAACACAACAGCATCCTCACTCGCACCATCTTGGGATTCCACGAGAGAGAGAGAGAGAAAAAAAAAAGCATGGATCCGATTTTAGAACCAAACTGTGGTGATCATAAAAGCCAGCTGAAATCCCACGAACAGCAGTTGTAAACAAGACATTAATTAAACAGATTTTCTGCTGAAGAGTGCTGCCAGGTTTAGTAAATACTTAGAACTATATATGTAGTAAGAGTTAAGTCACAGAAAGCTCAGTTTGTGTTTGCCATGCCTAGATGCATTTTCCATGAATGCAAAAATTTGACCCTGTAAACCAAATTTGGAGATTTGTTTGAAAACACTTACAGGTTAGAAAGATGCAAGCACTGCGATCTGCTTTCTACAGGAGATCATTCACAAGACAGGTGTCTTCAATTTACTCACACTTGCATAAGAAATGTGCCAATTAAAATCAGCTGGTTTAGAGAAAGATTGGAACCATTGTGGCCCAAGCAATCAGTGGACAGTAGACTTCCCTCAGCATTTAAGTCAAGTTGATACACAATAGCCTTTTTCCTTGATTGAAACCCAATTTAATGTACTTGACAATGTTTAACAAAACTCAAAGCAAATGTGTAAACTACAGAGTCTTCCAAGTAACAAATAAATAAATTCCCTTACCAGTTACTCCATCAGTGGCAGATGACGTTGTCTGGTTTTGGGCACTTGGGGTTGCAGTTACCACATCATCTTCACTTGCCCCATCTTTATATTCCACATAAGTGTAGTTTAGTGAGGGGTGGAAGTGGAATGGTCCATAACTACAACAACATGCTACATTTATGAAGCCACAAGTGACCCAAAGTCCTTACCAGCCTCTCCAGTTTGGGCAGCAGCTGTTGTCTGGTTTTGGAGACTTGGGGTTGCAGTTACCACATCATCTTCACTTGCCCCATCTTTATATTCCACATAAGTGTAGAAGTCCTTACCAGCCTCTCCAGTTTGGGCAGCAGCTGTTGTCTGGTTTTGGAGACTTGGGGTTGCAGTTACCACATCATCTTCACTTGCCCCATCTTTATATTCCACATAAGTGTAGTTTAGTGAGGGGTGGAAGTGGAATGGTCCATAACTACAACAACATGCTACATTTATGAAGCCACAAGTGACCCAAAGTCCTTACCAGCCTCTCCAGTTTGGGCAGCAGCTGTTGTCTGGTTTTGGAGACTTGGGGTTGCAGTTACAACATCAACATTTAGTTTTGTCGAAACATCAACCTCATGAGCACCTCCTTCCTTGACATGCCTCTTTGGAAGACAGAAGACTGCTCAAAAGAAAAAAGAAATTATTACTTAAATCAGGATTTCTAAAAAAATAATTAAACTGCAAAAAGACACTTAAAACACTAACCATTACTGAAAGTAGCAATCAGAACCAACACAACAACCTTTGCCATTACTGCCATGTTGAATCACCAAAAACAATGAGAAGGTTGAGTTCAAGCAGGCCTTATGGAGGCTTATAAAGGCATGACGCTCATGCTCAATTCAATGATAATTAGAATCACATGACTTCCAGGTGTATATCGTTTAGCGATTCATGGGGCTTAACAATAATGAGGAAGGCTAGTGTCGCAGGAGACATCTTGGACTATCTTGGATCAATTTGGCTTTGTTTTCAGCCAGAAAGCTTTTTTAACATGGTCTAACTGAATCAAGCTACAGTGGGTATTAGCAGAGCCCGTCTATGGAGAGCCTTGGCACTTCCTATTAAGCCCCATTGTATCGAAATTGGTTGCAGTTCCATTAGAATTCCACTGGGGGTGATCGCGGGCGAGCGCATGTTGAATGGGGGTCTATGGAGCTAGACGGCTAAATTTCTCTTTCACCTGCTTGTCGTGGAAGAATCATAGATTTTATTGTAGTTTATGCAAGTTCAATCTAGATTTTAGATCTGAAGTTGAATGAACGAGTACTTATGTCCTTTTCATTTCTTACAGGTTGGGTCGTTGTTGCCCATATCACGCAAGCATTGTGCTAATGAATGAAGTCATTGACATGGGCCTATTTGAAAGGCTTTTTAGAAGACTTACGTGACTTCAAAAAAGGAATGTGGAATCTGAGGAGGAACTGCAACCAGTCCAGAAACCGGAAGTAACCAGACAGTGCCAATACTCTTCCTATTAGACATTCTCTGGTATTAGTTAAGTTTGGACGGTTTTCTGCATGAATCATGCACGAATCACGCACGAATCGCGCACCATATTCTTGGCAGAAATGGCACAAACTGCAGTTGTCCCAAACAACAACCAGGTGGCACTTGGGAGTTCTGCCACCACTACTATTTTTGATGCGACTTGACTTACTGCTTCCATGACGCATCCAGTTGCCAAGTAGGCTACAGTAGGGGAGAACGGGGTAAGATGAGCCATTCTTTACACTCTTCATCATTCTAATGGGTCAAAGAGATTTTGTTTTGTAACCTTCACACCAAACAAAAATTCAAAATGTTCTACAACTTCTGTAACCAACAACTTTTTGATAACTTATAAGGGGATATAGATAAGGCTATAGGCCTACCCCATATGTAAGTAAGTTGATCCAAAACAAAGATTTCAGGTAAAACGTTTTTATTTTCTGAAAACGATCATTTAATTTCTACAAACAGTAGCCTAACATACACCAACATTTCACTGAGAATTTGTCAAATACATTCAACTGAAAATGTGCCAAGGCAGGTTTAGACCTAAAAAAAAAAAATGTTGCCTGTTTACCATTTCATTCACTTACAGTAAATAAGTCAGATTAATTTGCTGCCTAGTCTCTTTAGCTCTTACTAGGATAACACTCATGATTTCGTTTAGCCGTCACATCATAGCTTATAAGGGCACCAAGTGTAATGCATCTGAATGTTGTTCAGATGGACTTACTTCCCACTCATGGTGGTGGCTCTACGATGGGTACATCATTATGATTTATGATTTTTTAAGCAAGATCATGATTACATATCAGGTTAATTACTTATGAGTTCATCAGGTTTGTGGCCCCTCAACTAAAGTGTGAACAATGGCATGTGTTTAGAGAACTGCACAAGTTGTGTTCAAATCAGAATTTGAGTATAGTGATGACTACAATTTTGGCAGAAAAAGAAATCATGATCATTCTTAATAAATCATAATGATGCTCACCATACTTAATGCTTTAGTTGATGTGCTGTTTATGTATGAGGTCATGAATGAACTCATGTAAATTCCTGGTGATTCATGAGATATTAAGGAATGAAGTAATATGGAAATCATGGAATTCATGCATGAATTCATGATAATTCATGTACCCTTACCGTAAAGTGTTACCAAAAGTTCCCTTCCACATGTCAACTTTCGATTCCAAACAAGTTCATAAGGATTTATTTGCAACAATAAACTAGTAGATAGGCCAAGAAAAGCCCTTTGTATGCTGGAATCATGAACTACCATGCAAACTTTTAAAAAGTTCATACCCATTTTGTACACACATTGTATATAATAAGTATTCATTCATGTCTCAAGAACTAGAAAACATTAGCCTACCTCATTATCAGGGGTCAGTAAGTGGGATGAGTCCATGTTAATCACATTTTTTAGGCTTTGGCACAAGTTTATATTCTTTGCAATTTGCCTGTCTGTTGATTCTAGGCCAAGAGGTGATTTACTGCATCAGCAGTCAGTTTCTTGGAGTTTTATGCCCCCAACGTTGTCGCCAAGGCAGCGCTGCCTGGAAGGCACTAGGGTTAGGCATGGGTTAAGGTTGGGGTTAGGTTTAGGTGCCTTTAAGTCAGCGGTGGCAGCGCTGCCTGGAAGACGACGTTGGGGGCATAACACACCATCGAGCCTGTAGTTGACGGCTCTTAAAGTAATTTGTGAGTGAAGGAGACAGATACGGGATGTCCTGCTCATGCCTCCATCCTCCTATTGTTCCTTTCTCGTTCACAGTAGACACCTTAGATTTGTAATTAGACAAGCAAATTAGTTTGCCAGTGTGTTAGGAAAATTAACTAAAGCAAGGTCAATATCCACAAATTCCATTCTAAAGACAGACTCTAAAACAAACTTTGAACCAAAAATGATGTTCACATTACAGAATGAAGTCTTAAGTATATACTACAGGAGAGTCAGTAAAGAGGTTGCTAGTCAGCTTAACCACCAAACTAGACCCAAATCATGAAGACACTTCAAAAAAAGGAAAGACAATGTCTGATAAAATTTGGCCTTTATTGAATTCAAGATGGAGAAAGCCCAAGTGCAGAAAGTGACCCAGGATAAAGGAGAAGTTCCATTCACCATTAGCATTCTGAGCAGTCACTTCAGGAGTCATCATGGGAATCTACAGGGATAAAAAGCAGACTTCACTTTCAGTACAATAAGCCATTGCTTCAACCTGGGGTTAGTTAACTGGCAGACATTTTGTTGTGACTACTGGTTTATGAGGAAGCTACAGTCTGAAATATGAGCCAGGCCAGCCCACAATGTTCCATTTCTGCACCCTTGCTCTAAAGAGGGTCCTTGTACAGCATGTTGTTGGGCCAACATGAACTGCCTACAGTACATTTTTTACATAGTATAATGCAAGATGATAAAAACAGGAGATAAATACAACACTAGAAATCATTGGTGAGCAATCAATATGCTATTGTTCCAACCACAATATGCTATTGTTCCAATATGGGGCTGGATAATCACCAGAAGTTTGACTACTGGCACTGATTTTAAGAGACCTGCTGGGCTAAAATTTAACCACAACCAAGCCAGCCCACAGTGCTCAGTTTCTGTACCATTGCTCTGAAAATCCCTTGTGTGGAGTAGTAGCTAACGTGAACTGCACCTTCACAGCTCTACAATCTACAAGTAACTAGTATTTGCCTTCTGACACACCAAAAGTTCTGCACATTTCTTGCAGACACAAAATAGTCATGACTGAAATGCAGTAGAAAGTACTCAAATCTTAATAAAGCAGATTCTAATGCAGAGCACCAGGTCTGATCTGAGTCAACATTTCATCAAGATTGAAATTCTTGACAACCCAAAAATCTTCTTACACAACAGGAAATATGACAAAAAGCCAAACAATTACCAGTGATGGTGGTTCCATCTTGGGCAGAGGTAGTCCCATTTTGCAGATTGCAGATTCAGAGGTGGTCCCATTTTGCAGATTCAATTAACACAACAGCATCCTCACTCGCACCATCTTGGGATTCCACGAGAGAGAGAGAGAAAAAAAAAAGCATGGATCCGATTTTAGAACCAAACTGTGGTGATCATAAAAGCCAGCTGAAATCCCACGAACAGCAGTTGTAAACAAGACATTAATTAAACAGATTTTCTGCTGAAGAGTGCTGCCAGGTTTAGTAAATACTTAGAACTATATATGTAGTAAGAGTTAAGGTCACAGAAAGCTCAGTTTGTGTTTGCCATGCCTAGATGCATTTTCCATGAATGCAAAAATTTGACCCTGTAAACCAAATTTGGAGATTTGTTTGAAAACACTTACAGGTTAGAAAGATGCAAGCACTGCGATCTGCTTTCTACAGGAGATCATTCACAAGACAGGTGTCTTCAATTTACTCACACTTGCATAAGAAATGTGCCAATTAAAATCAGCTGGTTTAGAGAAAGATTGGAACCATTGTGGCCCAAGCAATCAGTGGACAGTAGACTTCCCTCAGCATTTAAGTCAAGTTGATACACAATAGCCTTTTTCCTTGATTGAAACCCAATTTAATGTACTTGACAATGTTTAACAAAACTCAAAGCAAATGTGTAAACTACAGAGTCTTCCAAGTAACAAATAAATAAATTCCCTTACCAGTTACTCCATCAGTGGCAGATGACGTTGTCTGGTTTTGGGCACTTGGGGTTGCAGTTACCACATCATCTTCACTTGCCCCATCTTTATATTCCACATAAGTGTAGTTTAGTGAGGGGTGGAAGTGGAATGGTCCATAACTACAACAACATGCTACATTTATGAAGCCACAAGTGACCCAAAGTCCTTACCAGCCTCTCCAGTTTGGGCAGCAGCTGTCTGGTTTTCGAGACTTGGGGTTGCAGTTACCACATCATCTTCACTTGCCCCATCTTTATATTCCACATAAGTGTAGTTTAGTGAGGGGTGGAAGTGGAATGGTCCATAACTACAACAACATGCTACATTTATGAAGCCACAAGTGACCCAAAGTCCTTACCAGCCTCTCCAGTTTGGGCAGCAGCTGTTGTCTGGTTTTGGAGACTTGGGGTTGCAGTTACCACATCATCTTCACTTGCCCCATCTTTATATTCCACATAAGTGTAGTTTAGTGAGGGGTGGAAGTGGAATGGTCCATAACTACAACAACATGCTACATTTATGAAGCCACAAGTGACCCAAAGTCCTTACCAGCCTCTCCAGTTTGGGCAGCAGCTGTTGTCTGGTTTTGGAGACTTGGGGTTGCAGTTACCACATCATCTTCACTTGCCCCATCTTTATATTCCACATAAGTGTAGAAGTCCTTACCAGCCTCTCCAGTTTGGGCAGCAGCTGTTGTCTGGTTTTGGAGACTTGGGGTTGCAGTTACAACATCAACATTTAGTTTTGTCGAAACATCAACCTCATGAGCACCTCCTTCCTTGACATGCCTCTTTGGAAGACAGAAGACTGCTCAAAAGAAAAAAGAAATTATTACTTAAATCAGGATTTCTAAAAAAATAATTAAACTGCAAAAAGACACTTAAAACACTAACCATTACTGAAAGTAGCAATCAGAACCAACACAACAACCTTTGCCATTACTGCCATGTTGAATCACCAAAAACAATGAGAAGGTTGAGTTCAAGCAGGCCTTATGGAGGCTTATAAAGGCATGACGCTCATGCTCAATTCAATGATAATTAGAATCACATGACTTCCAGGTGTATATCGTTTAGCGATTCATGGGGCTTAACAATAATGAGGAAGGCTAGTGTCGCAGGAGACATCTTGGACTATCTTGGATCAATTTGGCTTTGTTTTCAGCCAGAAAGCTTTTTTAACATGGTCTAACTGAATCAAGCTACAGTGGGTATTAGCAGAGCCCGTCTATGGAGAGCCTTGGCACTTCCTATTAAGCCCCATTGTATCGAAATTGGTTGCAGTTCCATTAGAATTCCACTGGGGGTGATCGCGGGCGAGCGCATGTTGAATGGGGGTCTATGGAGCTAGACGGCTAAATTTCTCTTTCACCTGCTTGTCGTGGAAGAATCATAGATTTTATTGTAGTTTATGCAAGTTCAATCTAGATTTTAGATCTGAAGTTGAATGAACGAGTACTTATGTCCTTTTCATTTCTTACAGGTTGGGTCGTTGTTGCCCATATCACGCAAGCATTGTGCTAATGAATGAAGTCATTGACATGGGCCTATTTGAAAGGCTTTTTAGAAGACTTACGTGACTTCAAAAAAGGAATGTGGAATCTGAGGAGGAACTGCAACCAGTCCAGAAACCGGAAGTAACCAGACAGTGCCAATACTCTTCCTATTAGACATTCTCTGGTATTAGTTAAGTTTGGACGGTTTTCTGCATGAATCATGCACGAATCACGCACGAATCGCGCACCATATTCTTGGCAGAAATGGCACAAACTGCAGTTGTCCCAAACAACAACCAGGTGGCACTTGGGAGTTCTGCCACCACTACTATTTTTGATGCGACTTGACTTACTGCTTCCATGACGCATCCAGTTGCCAAGTAGGCTACAGTAGGGGAGAACGGGGTAAGATGAGCCATTCTTTACACTCTTCATCATTCTAATGGGTCAAAGAGATTTTGTTTTGTAACCTTCACACCAAACAAAAATTCAAAATGTTCTACAACTTCTGTAACCAACAACTTTTTGATAACTTATAAGGGGATATAGATAAGGCTATAGGCCTACCCCATATGTAAGTAAGTTGATCCAAAACAAAGATTTCAGGTAAAACGTTTTTATTTTCTGAAAACGATCATTTAATTTCTACAAACAGTAGCCTAACATACACCAACATTTCACTGAGAATTTGTCAAATACATTCAACTGAAAATGTGCCAAGGCAGGTTTAGACCTAAAAAAAAAAAATGTTGCCTGTTTACCATTTCATTCACTTACAGTAAATAAGTCAGATTAATTTGCTGCCTAGTCTCTTTAGCTCTTACTAGGATAACACTCATGATTTCGTTTAGCCGTCACATCATAGCTTATAAGGGCACCAAGTGTAATGCATCTGAATGTTGTTCAGATGGACTTACTTCCCACTCATGGTGGTGGCTCTACGATGGGTACATCATTATGATTTATGATTTTTTAAGCAAGATCATGATTACATATCAGGTTAATTACTTATGAGTTCATCAGGTTTGTGGCCCCTCAACTAAAGTGTGAACAATGGCATGTGTTTAGAGAACTGCACAAGTTGTGTTCAAATCAGAATTTGAGTATAGTGATGACTACAATTTTGGCAGAAAAAGAAATCATGATCATTCTTAATAAATCATAATGATGCTCACCATACTTAATGCTTTAGTTGATGTGCTGTTTATGTATGAGGTCATGAATGAACTCATGTAAATTCCTGGTGATTCATGAGATATTAAGGAATGAAGTAATATGGAAATCATGGAATTCATGCATGAATTCATGATAATTCATGTACCCTTACCGTAAAGTGTTACCAAAAGTTCCCTTCCACATGTCAACTTTCGATTCCAAACAAGTTCATAAGGATTTATTTGCAACAATAAACTAGTAGATAGGCCAAGAAAAGCCCTTTGTATGCTGGAATCATGAACTACCATGCAAACTTTTAAAAAGTTCATACCCATTTTGTACACACATTGTATATAATAAGTATTCATTCATGTCTCAAGAACTAGAAAACATTAGCCTACCTCATTATCAGGGGTCAGTAAGTGGGATGAGTCCATGTTAATCACATTTTTTAGGCTTTGGCACAAGTTTATATTCTTTGCAATTTGCCTGTCTGTTGATTCTAGGCCAAGAGGTGATTTACTGCATCAGCAGTCAGTTTCTTGGAGTTTTATGCCCCCAACGTTGTCGCCAAGGCAGCGCTGCCTGGAAGGCACTAGGGTTAGGCATGGGTTAAGGTTGGGGTTAGGTTTAGGTGCCTTTAAGTCAGCGGTGGCAGCGCTGCCTGGAAGACGACGTTGGGGGCATAACACACCATCGAGCCTGTAGTTGACGGCTCTTAAAGTAATTTGTGAGTGAAGGAGACAGATACGGGATGTCCTGCTCATGCCTCCATCCTCCTATTGTTCCTTTCTCGTTCACAGTAGACACCTTAGATTTGTAATTAGACAAGCAAATTAGTTTGCCAGTGTGTTAGGAAAATTAACTAAAGCAAGGTCAATATCCACAAATTCCATTCTAAAGACAGACTCTAAAACAAACTTTGAACCAAAAATGATGTTCACATTACAGAATGAAGTCTTAAGTATATACTACAGGAGAGTCAGTAAAGAGGTTGCTAGTCAGCTTAACCACCAAACTAGACCCAAATCATGAAGACACTTCAAAAAAAGGAAAGACAATGTCTGATAAAATTTGGCCTTTATTGAATTCAAGATGGAGAAAGCCCAAGTGCAGAAAGTGACCCAGGATAAAGGAGAAGTTCCATTCACCATTAGCATTCTGAGCAGTCACTTCAGGAGTCATCATGGGAATCTACAGGGATAAAAAGCAGACTTCACTTTCAGTACAATAAGCCATTGCTTCAACCTGGGGTTAGTTAACTGGCAGACATTTTGTTGTGACTACTGGTTTATGAGGAAGCTACAGTCTGAAATATGAGCCAGGCCAGCCCACAATGTTCCATTTCTGCACCCTTGCTCTAAAGAGGGTCCTTGTACAGCATGTTGTTGGGCCAACATGAACTGCCTACAGTACATTTTTTACATAGTATAATGCAAGATGATAAAAACAGGAGATAAATACAACACTAGAAATCATTGGTGAGCAATCAATATGCTATTGTTCCAACCACAATATGCTATTGTTCCAATATGGGGCTGGATAATCACCAGAAGTTTGACTACTGGCACTGATTTTAAGAGACCTGCTGGGCTAAAATTTAACCACAACCAAGCCAGCCCACAGTGCTCAGTTTCTGTACCATTGCTCTGAAAATCCCTTGTGTGGAGTAGTAGCTAACGTGAACTGCACCTTCACAGCTCTACAATCTACAAGTAACTAGTATTTGCCTTCTGACACACCAAAAGTTCTGCACATTTCTTGCAGACACAAAATAGTCATGACTGAAATGCAGTAGAAAGTACTCAAATCTTAATAAAGCAGATTCTAATGCAGAGCACCAGGTCTGATCTGAGTCAACATTTCATCAAGATTGAAATTCTTGACAACCCAAAAATCTTCTTACACAACAGGAAATATGACAAAAAGCCAAACAATTACCAGTGATGGTGGTTCCATCTTGGGCAGAGGTAGTCCCATTTTGCAGATTCAGTACAGTGGTTAACACAACAGCATCCTCACTCGCACCATCTTGGGATTCCACGAGAGAGAGAGAGAGAAAAAAAAAAAAAAGCATGGATCCGATTTTAGAACCAAACTGTGGCGATCATAAAAGCCAGCTGAAATCCCACGAACAGCAGTTGTAAACAAGACATTAATTAAACAGATTTTCTGCTGAAGAATGCTGCCAGGTTTAGTAAATACTTAGAACTATATATGTAGTAAGAGTTAAGTCACAGAAAGCTCAGTTTGTGTTTGCCATGCCTAGATGCATTTTCCATGAATGCAAAAATTTGACCCTGTAAACCAAATTTGGAGATTTGTTTGAAAACACTTACAGGTTAGAAAGATGCAAGCACTGCGATCTGCTTTCTACAGGAGATCATTCACAAGACAGGTGTCTTCAATTTACTCACACTTGCATAAGAAATGTGCCAATTAAAATCAGCTGGTTTAGAGAAAGATTGGAACCATTGTGGCCCAAGCAATCAGTGGACAGTAGACTTCCCTCAGCATTTAAGTCAAGTTGATACACAATAGCCTTTTTCCTTGATTGAAACCCAATTTAATGTACTTGACAATGTTTAACAAAACTCAAAGCAAATGTGTAAACTACAGAGTCTTCCAAGTAACAAATAAATAAATTCCCTTACCAGTTACTCCATCAGTGGCAGATGACGTTGTCTGGTTTTGGGCACTTGGGGTTGCAGTTACCACATCATCTTCACTTGCCCCATCTTTATATTCCACATAAGTGTAGTTTAGTGAGGGGTGGAAGTGGAATGGTCCATAACTACAACAACATGCTACATTTATGAAGCCACAAGTGACCCAAAGTCCTTACCAGCCTCCAGTTTGGGCAGCAGCTGTTGTCTGGTTTTGGAGACTTGGGGTTGCAGTTACCACATCATCTTCACTTGCCCCATCTTTATATTCCACATAAGTGTAGTTTAGTGAGGGGTGGAAGTGGAATGGTCCATAACTACAACAACATGCTACATTTATGAAGCCACAAGTGACCCAAAGTCCTTACCAGCCTCTCCAGTTTGGGCAGCAGCTGTTGTCTGGTTTTGGAGACTTGGGGTTGCAGTTACCACATCATCTTCACTTGCCCCATCTTTATATTCCACATAAGTGTAGTTTAGTGAGGGGTGGAAGTGGAATGGTCCATAACTACAACAACATGCTACATTTATGAAGCCACAAGTGACCCAAAGTCCTTACCAGCCTCTCCAGTTTGGGCAGCAGCTGTTGTCTGGTTTTGGAGACTTGGGGTTGCAGTTACCACATCATCTTCACTTGCCCCATCTTTATATTCCACATAAGTGTAGAAGTCCTTACCAGCCTCTCCAGTTTGGGCAGCAGCTGTTGTCTGGTTTTGGAGACTTGGGGTTGCAGTTACAACATCAACATTTAGTTTTGTCGAAACATCAACCTCATGAGCACCTCCTTCCTTGACATGCCTCTTTGGAAGACAGAAGACTGCTCAAAAGAAAAAAGAAATTATTACTTAAATCAGGATTTCTAAAAAAATAATTAAACTGCAAAAAGACACTTAAAACACTAACCATTACTGAAAGTAGCAATCAGAACCAACACAACAACCTTTGCCATTACTGCCATGTTGAATCACCAAAAACAATGAGAAGGTTGAGTTCAAGCAGGCCTTATGGAGGCTTATAAAGGCATGACGCTCATGCTCAATTCAATGATAATTAGAATCACATGACTTCCAGGTGTATATCGTTTAGCGATTCATGGGGCTTAACAATAATGAGGAAGGCTAGTGTCGCAGGAGACATCTTGGACTATCTTGGATCAATTTGGCTTTGTTTTCAGCCAGAAAGATTTTTTAACATGGTCTAACTGAATCAAGCTACAGTGGGTATTAGCAGAGCCCGTCTATGGAGAGCCTTGGCACTTCCTATTAAGCCCCATTGTATCGAAATTGGTTGCAGTTCCATTAGAATTCCACTGGGGGTGATCGCGGGCGAGCGCATGTTGAATGGGGGTCTATGGAGCTAGACGGCTAAATTTCTCTTTCACCTGCTTGTCGTGGAAGAATCATAGATTTTATTGTAGTTTATGCAAGTTCAATCTAGATTTTAGATCTGAAGTTGAATGAACGAGTACTTATGTCCTTTTCATTTCTTACAGGTTGGGTCGTTGTTGCCCATATCACGCAAGCATTGTGCTAATGAATGAAGTCATTGACATGGGCCTATTTGAAAGGCTTTTTAGAAGACTTACGTGACTTCAAAAAAGGAATGTGGAATCTGAGGAGGAACTGCAACCAGTCCAGAAACCGGAAGTAACCAGACAGTGCCAATACTCTTCCTATTAGACATTCTCTGGTATTAGTTAAGTTTGGACGGTTTTCTGCATGAATCATGCACGAATCACGCACGAATCGCGCACCATATTCTTGGCAGAAATGGCACAAACTGCAGTTGTCCCAAACAACAACCAGGTGGCACTTGGGAGTTCTGCCACCACTACTATTTTTGATGCGACTTGACTTACTGCTTCCATGACGCATCCAGTTGCCAAGTAGGCTACAGTAGGGGAGAACGGGGTAAGATGAGCCATTCTTTACACTCTTCATCATTCTAATGGGTCAAAGAGATTTTGTTTTGTAACCTTCACACCAAACAAAAATTCAAAATGTTCTACAACTTCTGTAACCAACAACTTTTTGATAACTTATAAGGGGATATAGATAAGGGTATAGGCCTACCCCATATGTAAGTAAGTTGATCCAAAACAAAGATTTCAGGTAAAACGTTTTTATTTTCTGAAAACGATCATTTAATTTCTACAAACAGTAGCCTAACATACACCAACATTTCACTGAGAATTTGTCAAATACATTCAACTGAAAATGTGCCAAGGCAGGTTTAGACCTAAAAAAAAAAAATGTTGCCTGTTTACCATTTCATTCACTTACAGTAAATAAGTCAGATTAATTTGCTGCCTAGTCTCTTTAGCTCTTACTAGGATAACACTCATGATTTCGTTTAGCCGTCACATCATAGCTTATAAGGGCACCAAGTGTAATGCATCTGAATGTTGTTCAGATGGACTTACTTCCCACTCATGGTGGTGGCTCTACGATGGGTACATCATTATGATTTATGATTTTTTAAGCAAGATCATGATTACATATCAGGTTAATTACTTATGAGTTCATCAGGTTTGTGGCCCCTCAACTAAAGTGTGAACAATGGCATGTGTTTAGAGAACTGCACAAGTTGTGTTCAAATCAGAATTTGAGTATAGTGATGACTACAATTTTGGCAGAAAAAGAAATCATGATCATTCTTAATAAATCATAATGATGCTCACCATACTTAATGCTTTAGTTGATGTGCTGTTTATGTATGAGGTCATGAATGAACTCATGTAAATTCCTGGTGATTCATGAGATATTAAGGAATGAAGTAATATGGAAATCATGGAATTCATGCATGAATTCATGATAATTCATGTACCCTTACCGTAAAGTGTTACCAAAAGTTCCCTTCCACATGTCAACTTTCGATTCCAAACAAGTTCATAAGGATTTATTTGCAACAATAAACTAGTAGATAGGCCAAGAAAAGCCCTTTGTATGCTGGAATCATGAACTACCATGCAAACTTTTAAAAAGTTCATACCCATTTTGTACACACATTGTATATAATAAGTATTCATTCATGTCTCAAGAACTAGAAAACATTAGCCTACCTCATTATCAGGGGTCAGTAAGTGGGATGAGTCCATGTTAATCACATTTTTTAGGCTTTGGCACAAGTTTATATTCTTTGCAATTTGCCTGTCTGTTGATTCTAGGCCAAGAGGTGATTTACTGCATCAGCAGTCAGTTTCTTGGAGTTTTATGCCCCCAACGTTGTCGCCAAGGCAGCGCTGCCTGGAAGGCACTAGGGTTAGGCATGGGTTAAGGTTGGGGTTAGGTTTAGGTGCCTTTAAGTCAGCGGTGGCAGCGCTGCCTGGAAGACGACGTTGGGGGCATAACACACCATCGAGCCTGTAGTTGACGGCTCTTAAAGTAATTTGTGAGTGAAGGAGACAGATACGGGATGTCCTGCTCATGCCTCCATCCTCCTATTGTTCCTTTCTCGTTCACAGTAGACACCTTAGATTTGTAATTAGACAAGCAAATTAGTTTGCCAGTGTGTTAGGAAAATTAACTAAAGCAAGGTCAATATCCACAAATTCCATTCTAAAGACAGACTCTAAAACAAACTTTGAACCAAAAATGATGTTCACATTACAGAATGAAGTCTTAAGTATATACTACAGGAGAGTCAGTAAAGAGGTTGCTAGTCAGCTTAACCACCAAACTAGACCCAAATCATGAAGACACTTCAAAAAAAGGAAAGACAATGTCTGATAAAATTTGGCCTTTATTGAATTCAAGATGGAGAAAGCCCAAGTGCAGAAAGTGACCCAGGATAAAGGAGAAGTTCCATTCACCATTAGCATTCTGAGCAGTCACTTCAGGAGTCATCATGGGAATCTACAGGGATAAAAAGCAGACTTCACTTTCAGTACAATAAGCCATTGCTTCAACCTGGGGTTAGTTAACTGGCAGACATTTTGTTGTGACTACTGGTTTATGAGGAAGCTACAGTCTGAAATATGAGCCAGGCCAGCCCACAATGTTCCATTTCTGCACCCTTGCTCTAAAGAGGGTCCTTGTACAGCATGTTGTTGGGCCAACATGAACTGCCTACAGTACATTTTTTACATAGTATAATGCAAGATGATAAAAACAGGAGATAAATACAACACTAGAAATCATTGGTGAGCAATCAATATGCTATTGTTCCAACCACAATATGCTATTGTTCCAATATGGGGCTGGATAATCACCAGAAGTTTGACTACTGGCACTGATTTTAAGAGACCTGCTGGGCTAAAATTTAACCACAACCAAGCCAGCCCACAGTGCTCAGTTTCTGTACCATTGCTCTGAAAATCCCTTGTGTGGAGTAGTAGCTAACGTGAACTGCACCTTCACAGCTCTACAATCTACAAGTAACTAGTATTTGCCTTCTGACACACCAAAAGTTCTGCACATTTCTTGCAGACACAAAATAGTCATGACTGAAATGCAGTAGAAAGTACTCAAATCTTAATAAAGCAGATTCTAATGCAGAGCACCAGGTCTGATCTGAGTCAACATTTCATCAAGATTGAAATTCTTGACAACCCAAAAATCTTCTTACACAACAGGAAATATGACAAAAAGCCAAACAATTACCAGTGATGGTGGTTCCATCTTGGGCAGAGGTAGTCCCATTTTGCAGATTCAGTACAGTGGTTAACACAACAGCATCCTCACTCGCACCATCTTGGGATTCCACGAGAGAGAGAGAGAGAAAAAAAAAAAAAAAGCATGGATCCGATTTTAGAACCAAACTGTGGCGATCATAAAAGCCAGCTGAAATCCCACGAACAGCAGTTGTAAACAAGACATTAATTAAACAGATTTTCTGCTGAAGAATGCTGCCAGGTTTAGTAAATACTTAGAACTATATATGTAGTAAGAGTTAAGTCACAGAAAGCTCAGTTTGTGTTTGCCATGCCTAGATGCATTTTCCATGAATGCAAAAATTTGACCCTGTAAACCAAATTTGGAGATTTGTTTGAAAACACTTACAGGTTAGAAAGATGCAAGCACTGCGATCTGCTTTCTACAGGAGATCATTCACAAGACAGGTGTCTTCAATTTACTCACACTTGCATAAGAAATGTGCCAATTAAAATCAGCTGGTTTAGAGAAAGATTGGAACCATTGTGGCCCAAGCAATCAGTGGACAGTAGACTTCCCTCAGCATTTAAGTCAAGTTGATACACAATAGCCTTTTTCCTTGATTGAAACCCAATTTAATGTACTTGACAATGTTTAACAAAACTCAAAGCAAATGTGTAAACTACAGAGTCTTCCAAGTAACAAATAAATAAATTCCCTTACCAGTTACTCCATCAGTGGCAGATGACGTTGTCTGGTTTTGGGCACTTGGGGTTGCAGTTACCACATCATCTTCACTTGCCCCATCTTTATATTCCACATAAGTGTAGTTTAGTGAGGGGTGGAAGTGGAATGGTCCATAACTACAACAACATGCTACATTTATGAAGCCACAAGTGACCCAAAGTCCTTACCAGCCTCTCCAGTTTGGGCAGCAGCTGTTGTCTGGTTTTGGAGACTTGGGGTTGCAGTTACCACATCATCTTCACTTGCCCCATCTTTATATTCCACATAAGTGTAGAAGTCCTTACCAGCCTCTCCAGTTTGGGCAGCAGCTGTTGTCTGGTTTTGGAGACTTGGGGTTGCAGTTACCACATCATCTTCACTTGCCCCATCTTTATATTCCACATAAGTGTAGTTTAGTGAGGGGTGGAAGTGGAATGGTCCATAACTACAACAACATGCTACATTTATGAAGCCACAAGTGACCCAAAGTCCTTACCAGCCTCTCCAGTTTGGGCAGCAGCTGTTGTCTGGTTTTGGAGACTTGGGGTTGCAGTTACCACATCATCTTCACTTGCCCCATCTTTATATTCCACATAAGTGTAGTTTAGTGAGGGGTGGAAGTGGAATGGTCCATAACTACAACAACATGCTACATTTATGAAGCCACAAGTGACCCAAAGTCCTTACCAGCCTCTCCAGTTTGGGCAGCAGCTGTTGTCTGGTTTTGGAGACTTGGGGTTGCAGTTACCACATCATCTTCACTTGCCCCATCTTTATATTCCACATAAGTGTAGAAGTCCTTACCAGCCTCTCCAGTTTGGGCAGCAGCTGTTGTCTGGTTTTGGAGACTTGGGGTTGCAGTTACAACATCAACATTTAGTTTTGTCGAAACATCAACCTCATGAGCACCTCCTTCCTTGACATGCCTCTTTGGAAGACAGAAGACTGCTCAAAAGAAAAAAGAAATTATTACTTAAATCAGGATTTCTAAAAAAATAATTAAACTGCAAAAAGACACTTAAAACACTAACCATTACTGAAAGTAGCAATCAGAACCAACACAACAACCTTTGCCATTACTGCCATGTTGAATCACCAAAAACAATGAGAAGGTTGAGTTCAAGCAGGCCTTATGGAGGCTTATAAAGGCATGACGCTCATGCTCAATTCAATGATAATTAGAATCACATGACTTCCAGGTGTATATCGTTTAGCGATTCATGGGGCTTAACAATAATGAGGAAGGCTAGTGTCGCAGGAGACATCTTGGACTATCTTGGATCAATTTGGCTTTGTTTTCAGCCAGAAAGCTTTTTTAACATGGTCTAACTGAATCAAGCTACAGTGGGTATTAGCAGAGCCCGTCTATGGAGAGCCTTGGCACTTCCTATTAAGCCCCATTGTATCGAAATTGGTTGCAGTTCCATTAGAATTCCACTGGGGGTGATCGCGGGCGAGCGCATGTTGAATGGGGGTCTATGGAGCTAGACGGCTAAATTTCTCTTTCACCTGCTTGTCGTGGAAGAATCATAGATTTTATTGTAGTTTATGCAAGTTCAATCTAGATTTTAGATCTGAAGTTGAATGAACGAGTACTTATGTCCTTTTCATTTCTTACAGGTTGGGTCGTTGTTGCCCATATCACGCAAGCATTGTGCTAATGAATGAAGTCATTGACATGGGCCTATTTGAAAGGCTTTTTAGAAGACTTACGTGACTTCAAAAAAGGAATGTGGAATCTGAGGAGGAACTGCAACCAGTCCAGAAACCGGAAGTAACCAGACAGTGCCAATACTCTTCCTATTAGACATTCTCTGGTATTAGTTAAGTTTGGACGGTTTTCTGCATGAATCATGCACGAATCACGCACGAATCGCGCACCATATTCTTGGCAGAAATGGCACAAACTGCAGTTGTCCCAAACAACAACCAGGTGGCACTTGGGAGTTCTGCCACCACTACTATTTTTGATGCGACTTGACTTACTGCTTCCATGACGCATCCAGTTGCCAAGTAGGCTACAGTAGGGGAGAACGGGGTAAGATGAGCCATTCTTTACACTCTTCATCATTCTAATGGGTCAAAGAGATTTTGTTTTGTAACCTTCACACCAAACAAAAATTCAAAATGTTCTACAACTTCTGTAACCAACAACTTTTTGATAACTTATAAGGGGATATAGATAAGGGTATAGGCCTACCCCATATGTAAGTAAGTTGATCCAAAACAAAGATTTCAGGTAAAACGTTTTTATTTTCTGAAAACGATCATTTAATTTCTACAAACAGTAGCCTAACATACACCAACATTTCACTGAGAATTTGTCAAATACATTCAACTGAAAATGTGCCAAGGCAGGTTTAGACCTAAAAAAAAAAAATGTTGCCTGTTTACCATTTCATTCACTTACAGTAAATAAGTCAGATTAATTTGCTGCCTAGTCTCTTTAGCTCTTACTAGGATAACACTCATGATTTCGTTTAGCCGTCACATCATAGCTTATAAGGGCACCAAGTGTAATGCATCTGAATGTTGTTCAGATGGACTTACTTCCCACTCATGGTGGTGGCTCTACGATGGGTACATCATTATGATTTATGATTTTTTAAGCAAGATCATGATTACATATCAGGTTAATTACTTATGAGTTCATCAGGTTTGTGGCCCCTCAACTAAAGTGTGAACAATGGCATGTGTTTAGAGAACTGCACAAGTTGTGTTCAAATCAGAATTTGAGTATAGTGATGACTACAATTTTGGCAGAAAAAGAAATCATGATCATTCTTAATAAATCATAATGATGCTCACCATACTTAATGCTTTAGTTGATGTGCTGTTTATGTATGAGGTCATGAATGAACTCATGTAAATTCCTGGTGATTCATGAGATATTAAGGAATGAAGTAATATGGAAATCATGGAATTCATGCATGAATTCATGATAATTCATGTACCCTTACCGTAAAGTGTTACCAAAAGTTCCCTTCCACATGTCAACTTTCGATTCCAAACAAGTTCATAAGGATTTATTTGCAACAATAAACTAGTAGATAGGCCAAGAAAAGCCCTTTGTATGCTGGAATCATGAACTACCATGCAAACTTTTAAAAAGTTCATACCCATTTTGTACACACATTGTATATAATAAGTATTCATTCATGTCTCAAGAACTAGAAAACATTAGCCTACCTCATTATCAGGGGTCAGTAAGTGGGATGAGTCCATGTTAATCACATTTTTTAGGCTTTGGCACAAGTTTATATTCTTTGCAATTTGCCTGTCTGTTGATTCTAGGCCAAGAGGTGATTTACTGCATCAGCAGTCAGTTTCTTGGAGTTTTATGCCCCCAACGTTGTCGCCAAGGCAGCGCTGCCTGGAAGGCACTAGGGTTAGGCATGGGTTAAGGTTGGGGTTAGGTTTAGGTGCCTTTAAGTCAGCGGTGGCAGCGCTGCCTGGAAGACGACGTTGGGGGCATAACACACCATCGAGCCTGTAGTTGACGGCTCTTAAAGTAATTTGTGAGTGAAGGAGACAGATACGGGATGTCCTGCTCATGCCTCCATCCTCCTATTGTTCCTTTCTCGTTCACAGTAGACACCTTAGATTTGTAATTAGACAAGCAAATTAGTTTGCCAGTGTGTTAGGAAAATTAACTAAAGCAAGGTCAATATCCACAAATTCCATTCTAAAGACAGACTCTAAAACAAACTTTGAACCAAAAATGATGTTCACATTACAGAATGAAGTCTTAAGTATATACTACAGGAGAGTCAGTAAAGAGGTTGCTAGTCAGCTTAACCACCAAACTAGACCCAAATCATGAAGACACTTCAAAAAAAGGAAAGACAATGTCTGATAAAATTTGGCCTTTATTGAATTCAAGATGGAGAAAGCCCAAGTGCAGAAAGTGACCCAGGATAAAGGAGAAGTTCCATTCACCATTAGCATTCTGAGCAGTCACTTCAGGAGTCATCATGGGAATCTACAGGGATAAAAAGCAGACTTCACTTTCAGTACAATAAGCCATTGCTTCAACCTGGGGTTAGTTAACTGGCAGACATTTTGTTGTGACTACTGGTTTATGAGGAAGCTACAGTCTGAAATATGAGCCAGGCCAGCCCACAATGTTCCATTTCTGCACCCTTGCTCTAAAGAGGGTCCTTGTACAGCATGTTGTTGGGCCAACATGAACTGCCTACAGTACATTTTTTACATAGTATAATGCAAGATGATAAAAACAGGAGATAAATACAACACTAGAAATCATTGGTGAGCAATCAATATGCTATTGTTCCAACCACAATATGCTATTGTTCCAATATGGGGCTGGATAATCACCAGAAGTTTGACTACTGGCACTGATTTTAAGAGACCTGCTGGGCTAAAATTTAACCACAACCAAGCCAGCCCACAGTGCTCAGTTTCTGTACCATTGCTCTGAAAATCCCTTGTGTGGAGTAGTAGCTAACGTGAACTGCACCTTCACAGCTCTACAATCTACAAGTAACTAGTATTTGCCTTCTGACACACCAAAAGTTCTGCACATTTCTTGCAGACACAAAATAGTCATGACTGAAATGCAGTAGAAAGTACTCAAATCTTAATAAAGCAGATTCTAATGCAGAGCACCAGGTCTGATCTGAGTCAACATTTCATCAAGATTGAAATTCTTGACAACCCAAAAATCTTCTTACACAACAGGAAATATGACAAAAAGCCAAACAATTACCAGTGATGGTGGTTCCATCTTGGGCAGAGGTAGTCCCATTTTGCAGATTGCAGATTCAGAGGTGGTCCCATTTTGCAGATTCAATTAACACAACAGCATCCTCACTCGCACCATCTTGGGATTCCACGAGAGAGAGAGAGAAAAAAAAAAAGCATGGATCCGATTTTAGAACCAAACTGTGGTGATCATAAAAGCCAGCTGAAATCCCACGAACAGCAGTTGTAAACAAGACATTAATTAAACATATTTTCTGCTGAAGAGTGCTGCCAGGTTTAGTAAATACTTAGAACTATATATGTAGTAAGAGTTAAGTCACAGAAAGCTCAGTTTGTGTTTGCCATGCCTAGATGCATTTTCCATGAATGCAAAAATTTGACCCTGTAAACCAAATTTGGAGATTTGTTTGAAAACACTTACAGGTTAGAAAGATGCAAGCACTGCGATCTGCTTTCTACAGGAGATCATTCACAAGACAGGTGTCTTCAATTTACTCACACTTGCATAAGAAATGTGCCAATTAAAATCAGCTGGTTTAGAGAAAGATTGGAACCATTGTGGCCCAAGCAATCAGTGGACAGTAGACTTCCCTCAGCATTTAAGTCAAGTTGATACACAATAGCCTTTTTCCTTGATTGAAACCCAATTTAATGTACTTGACAATGTTTAACAAAACTCAAAGCAAATGTGTAAACTACAGAGTCTTCCAAGTAACAAATAAATAAATTCCCTTACCAGTTACTCCATCAGTGGCAGATGACGTTGTCTGGTTTTGGGCACTTGGGGTTGCAGTTACCACATCATCTTCACTTGCCCCATCTTTATATTCCACATAAGTGTAGTTTAGTGAGGGGTGGAAGTGGAATGGTCCATAACTACAACAACATGCTACATTTATGAAGCCACAAGTGACCCAAAGTCCTTACCAGCCTCTCCAGTTTGGGCAGCAGCTGTTGTCTGGTTTTGGAGACTTGGGGTTGCAGTTACCACATCATCTTCACTTGCCCCATCTTTATATTCCACATAAGTGTAGTTTAGTGAGGGGTGGAAGTGGAATGGTCCATAACTACAACAACATGCTACATTTATGAAGCCACAAGTGACCCAAAGTCCTTACCAGCCTCTCCAGTTTGGGCAGCAGCTGTTGTCTGGTTTTGGAGACTTGGGGTTGCAGTTACCACATCATCTTCACTTGCCCCATCTTTATATTCCACATAAGTGTAGTTTAGTGAGGGGTGGAAGTGGAATGGTCCATAACTACAACAACATGCTACATTTATGAAGCCACAAGTGACCCAAAGTCCTTACCAGCCTCTCCAGTTTGGGCAGCAGCTGTTGTCTGGTTTTGGAGACTTGGGGTTGCAGTTACCACATCATCTTCACTTGCCCCATCTTTATATTCCACATAAGTGTAGAAGTCCTTACCAGCCTCTCCAGTTTGGGCAGCAGCTGTTGTCTGGTTTTGGAGACTTGGGGTTGCAGTTACAACATCAACATTTAGTTTTGTCGAAACATCAACCTCATGAGCACCTCCTTCCTTGACATGCCTCTTTGGAAGACAGAAGACTGCTCAAAAGAAAAAAGAAATTATTACTTAAATCAGGATTTCTAAAAAAATAATTAAACTGCAAAAAGACACTTAAAACACTAACCATTACTGAAAGTAGCAATCAGAACCAACACAACAACCTTTGCCATTACTGCCATGTTGAATCACCAAAAACAATGAGAAGGTTGAGTTCAAGCAGGCCTTATGGAGGCTTATAAAGGCATGACGCTCATGCTCAATTCAATGATAATTAGAATCACATGACTTCCAGGTGTATATCGTTTAGCGATTCATGGGGCTTAACAATAATGAGGAAGGCTAGTGTCGCAGGAGACATCTTGGACTATCTTGGATCAATTTGGCTTTGTTTTCAGCCAGAAAGCTTTTTTAACATGGTCTAACTGAATCAAGCTACAGTGGGTATTAGCAGAGCCCGTCTATGGAGAGCCTTGGCACTTCCTATTAAGCCCCATTGTATCGAAATTGGTTGCAGTTCCATTAGAATTCCACTGGGGGTGATCGCGGGCGAGCGCATGTTGAATGGGGGTCTATGGAGCTAGACGGCTAAATTTCTCTTTCACCTGCTTGTCGTGGAAGAATCATAGATTTTATTGTAGTTTATGCAAGTTCAATCTAGATTTTAGATCTGAAGTTGAATGAACGAGTACTTATGTCCTTTTCATTTCTTACAGGTTGGGTCGTTGTTGCCCATATCACGCAAGCATTGTGCTAATGAATGAAGTCATTGACATGGGCCTATTTGAAAGGCTTTTTAGAAGACTTACGTGACTTCAAAAAAGGAATGTGGAATCTGAGGAGGAACTGCAACCAGTCCAGAAACCGGAAGTAACCAGACAGTGCCAATACTCTTCCTATTAGACATTCTCTGGTATTAGTTAAGTTTGGACGGTTTTCTGCATGAATCATGCACGAATCACGCACGAATCGCGCACCATATTCTTGGCAGAAATGGCACAAACTGCAGTTGTCCCAAACAACAACCAGGTGGCACTTGGGAGTTCTGCCACCACTACTATTTTTGATGCGACTTGACTTACTGCTTCCATGACGCATCCAGTTGCCAAGTAGGCTACAGTAGGGGAGAACGGGGTAAGATGAGCCATTCTTTACACTCTTCATCATTCTAATGGGTCAAAGAGATTTTGTTTTGTAACCTTCACACCAAACAAAAATTCAAAATGTTCTACAACTTCTGTAACCAACAACTTTTTGATAACTTATAAGGGGATATAGATAAGGGTATAGGCCTACCCCATATGTAAGTAAGTTGATCCAAAACAAAGATTTCAGGTAAAACGTTTTTATTTTCTGAAAACGATCATTTAATTTCTACAAACAGTAGCCTAACATACACCAACATTTCACTGAGAATTTGTCAAATACATTCAACTGAAAATGTGCCAAGGCAGGTTTAGACCTAAAAAAAAAAAATGTTGCCTGTTTACCATTTCATTCACTTACAGTAAATAAGTCAGATTAATTTGCTGCCTAGTCTCTTTAGCTCTTACTAGGATAACACTCATGATTTCGTTTAGCCGTCACATCATAGCTTATAAGGGCACCAAGTGTAATGCATCTGAATGTTGTTCAGATGGACTTACTTCCCACTCATGGTGGTGGCTCTACGATGGGTACATCATTATGATTTATGATTTTTTAAGCAAGATCATGATTACATATCAGGTTAATTACTTATGAGTTCATCAGGTTTGTGGCCCCTCAACTAAAGTGTGAACAATGGCATGTGTTTAGAGAACTGCACAAGTTGTGTTCAAATCAGAATTTGAGTATAGTGATGACTACAATTTTGGCAGAAAAAGAAATCATGATCATTCTTAATAAATCAATGATGCTCACCATACTTAATGCTTTAGTTGATGTGCTGTTTATGTATGAGGTCATGAATGAACTCATGTAAATTCCTGGTGATTCATGAGATATTAAGGAATGAAGTAATATGGAAATCATGGAATTCATGCATGAATTCATGATAATTCATGTACCCTTACCGTAAAGTGTTACCAAAAGTTCCCTTCCACATGTCAACTTTCGATTCCAAACAAGTTCATAAGGATTTATTTGCAACAATAAACTAGTAGATAGGCCAAGAAAAGCCCTTTGTATGCTGGAATCATGAACTACCATGCAAACTTTTAAAAAGTTCATACCCATTTTGTACACACATTGTATATAATAAGTATTCATTCATGTCTCAAGAACTAGAAAACATTAGCCTACCTCATTATCAGGGGTCAGTAAGTGGGATGAGTCCATGTTAATCACATTTTTTAGGCTTTGGCACAAGTTTATATTCTTTGCAATTTGCCTGTCTGTTGATTCTAGGCCAAGAGGTGATTTACTGCATCAGCAGTCAGTTTCTTGGAGTTTTATGCCCCCAACGTTGTCGCCAAGGCAGCGCTGCCTGGAAGGCACTAGGGTTAGGCATGGGTTAAGGTTGGGGTTAGGTTTAGGTGCCTTTAAGTCAGCGGTGGCAGCGCTGCCTGGAAGACGACGTTGGGGGCATAACACACCATCGAGCCTGTAGTTGACGGCTCTTAAAGTAATTTGTGAGTGAAGGAGACAGATACGGGATGTCCTGCTCATGCCTCCATCCTCCTATTGTTCCTTTCTCGTTCACAGTAGACACCTTAGATTTGTAATTAGACAAGCAAATTAGTTTGCCAGTGTGTTAGGAAAATTAACTAAAGCAAGGTCAATATCCACAAATTCCATTCTAAAGACAGACTCTAAAACAAACTTTGAACCAAAAATGATGTTCACATTACAGAATGAAGTCTTAAGTATATACTACAGGAGAGTCAGTAAAGAGGTTGCTAGTCAGCTTAACCACCAAACTAGACCCAAATCATGAAGACACTTCAAAAAAAGGAAAGACAATGTCTGATAAAATTTGGCCTTTATTGAATTCAAGATGGAGAAAGCCCAAGTGCAGAAAGTGACCCAGGATAAAGGAGAAGTTCCATTCACCATTAGCATTCTGAGCAGTCACTTCAGGAGTCATCATGGGAATCTACAGGGATAAAAAGCAGACTTCACTTTCAGTACAATAAGCCATTGCTTCAACCTGGGGTTAGTTAACTGGCAGACATTTTGTTGTGACTACTGGTTTATGAGGAAGCTACAGTCTGAAATATGAGCCAGGCCAGCCCACAATGTTCCATTTCTGCACCCTTGCTCTAAAGAGGGTCCTTGTACAGCATGTTGTTGGGCCAACATGAACTGCCTACAGTACATTTTTTACATAGTATAATGCAAGATGATAAAAACAGGAGATAAATACAACACTAGAAATCATTGGTGAGCAATCAATATGCTATTGTTCCAACCACAATATGCTATTGTTCCAATATGGGGCTGGATAATCACCAGAAGTTTGACTACTGGCACTGATTTTAAGAGACCTGCTGGGCTAAAATTTAACCACAACCAAGCCAGCCCACAGTGCTCAGTTTCTGTACCATTGCTCTGAAAATCCCTTGTGTGGAGTAGTAGCTAACGTGAACTGCACCTTCACAGCTCTACAATCTACAAGTAACTAGTATTTGCCTTCTGACACACCAAAAGTTCTGCACATTTCTTGCAGACACAAAATAGTCATGACTGAAATGCAGTAGAAAGTACTCAAATCTTAATAAAGCAGATTCTAATGCAGAGCACCAGGTCTGATCTGAGTCAACATTTCATCAAGATTGAAATTCTTGACAACCCAAAAATCTTCTTACACAACAGGAAATATGACAAAAAGCCAAACAATTACCAGTGATGGTGGTTCCATCTTGGGCAGAGGTAGTCCCATTTTGCAGATTGCAGATTCAGAGGTGGTCCCATTTTGCAGATTCAATTAACACAACAGCATCCTCACTCGCACCATCTTGGGATTCCACGAGAGAGAGAGAGAAAAAAAAAAAGCATGGATCCGATTTTAGAACCAAACTGTGGTGATCATAAAAGCCAGCTGAAATCCCACGAACAGCAGTTGTAAACAAGACATTAATTAAACATATTTTCTGCTGAAGAGTGCTGCCAGGTTTAGTAAATACTTAGAACTATATATGTAGTAAGAGTTAAGTCACAGAAAGCTCAGTTTGTGTTTGCCATGCCTAGATGCATTTTCCATGAATGCAAAAATTTGACCCTGTAAACCAAATTTGGAGATTTGTTTGAAAACACTTACAGGTTAGAAAGATGCAAGCACTGCGATCTGCTTTCTACAGGAGATCATTCACAAGACAGGTGTCTTCAATTTACTCACACTTGCATAAGAAATGTGCCAATTAAAATCAGCTGGTTTAGAGAAAGATTGGAACCATTGTGGCCCAAGCAATCAGTGGACAGTAGACTTCCCTCAGCATTTAAGTCAAGTTGATACACAATAGCCTTTTTCCTTGATTGAAACCCAATTTAATGTACTTGACAATGTTTAACAAAACTCAAAGCAAATGTGTAAACTACAGAGTCTTCCAAGTAACAAATAAATAAATTCCCTTACCAGTTACTCCATCAGTGGCAGATGACGTTGTCTGGTTTTGGGCACTTGGGGTTGCAGTTACCACATCATCTTCACTTGCCCCATCTTTATATTCCACATAAGTGTAGTTTAGTGAGGGGTGGAAGTGGAATGGTCCATAACTACAACAACATGCTACATTTATGAAGCCACAAGTGACCCAAAGTCCTTACCAGCCTCTCCAGTTTGGGCAGCAGCTGTTGTCTGGTTTTGGAGACTTGGGGTTGCAGTTACCACATCATCTTCACTTGCCCCATCTTTATATTCCACATAAGTGTAGTTTAGTGAGGGGTGGAAGTGGAATGGTCCATAACTACAACAACATGCTACATTTATGAAGCCACAAGTGACCCAAAGTCCTTACCAGCCTCTCCAGTTTGGGCAGCAGCTGTTGTCTGGTTTTGGAGACTTGGGGTTGCAGTTACCACATCATCTTCACTTGCCCCATCTTTATATTCCACATAAGTGTAGTTTAGTGAGGGGTGGAAGTGGAATGGTCCATAACTACAACAACATGCTACATTTATGAAGCCACAAGTGACCCAAAGTCCTTACCAGCCTCTCCAGTTTGGGCAGCAGCTGTTGTCTGGTTTTGGAGACTTGGGGTTGCAGTTACCACATCATCTTCACTTGCCCCATCTTTATATTCCACATAAGTGTAGAAGTCCTTACCAGCCTCTCCAGTTTGGGCAGCAGCTGTTGTCTGGTTTTGGAGACTTGGGGTTGCAGTTACAACATCAACATTTAGTTTTGTCGAAACATCAACCTCATGAGCACCTCCTTCCTTGACATGCCTCTTTGGAAGACAGAAGACTGCTCAAAAGAAAAAAGAAATTATTACTTAAATCAGGATTTCTAAAAAAATAATTAAACTGCAAAAAGACACTTAAAACACTAACCATTACTGAAAGTAGCAATCAGAACCAACACAACAACCTTTGCCATTACTGCCATGTTGAATCACCAAAAACAATGAGAAGGTTGAGTTCAAGCAGGCCTTATGGAGGCTTATAAAGGCATGACGCTCATGCTCAATTCAATGATAATTAGAATCACATGACTTCCAGGTGTATATCGTTTAGCGATTCATGGGGCTTAACAATAATGAGGAAGGCTAGTGTCGCAGGAGACATCTTGGACTATCTTGGATCAATTTGGCTTTGTTTTCAGCCAGAAAGCTTTTTTAACATGGTCTAACTGAATCAAGCTACAGTGGGTATTAGCAGAGCCCGTCTATGGAGAGCCTTGGCACTTCCTATTAAGCCCCATTGTATCGAAATTGGTTGCAGTTCCATTAGAATTCCACTGGGGGTGATCGCGGGCGAGCGCATGTTGAATGGGGGTCTATGGAGCTAGACGGCTAAATTTCTCTTTCACCTGCTTGTCGTGGAAGAATCATAGATTTTATTGTAGTTTATGCAAGTTCAATCTAGATTTTAGATCTGAAGTTGAATGAACGAGTACTTATGTCCTTTTCATTTCTTACAGGTTGGGTCGTTGTTGCCCATATCACGCAAGCATTGTGCTAATGAATGAAGTCATTGACATGGGCCTATTTGAAAGGCTTTTTAGAAGACTTACGTGACTTCAAAAAAGGAATGTGGAATCTGAGGAGGAACTGCAACCAGTCCAGAAACCGGAAGTAACCAGACAGTGCCAATACTCTTCCTATTAGACATTCTCTGGTATTAGTTAAGTTTGGACGGTTTTCTGCATGAATCATGCACGAATCACGCACGAATCGCGCACCATATTCTTGGCAGAAATGGCACAAACTGCAGTTGTCCCAAACAACAACCAGGTGGCACTTGGGAGTTCTGCCACCACTACTATTTTTGATGCGACTTGACTTACTGCTTCCATGACGCATCCAGTTGCCAAGTAGGCTACAGTAGGGGAGAACGGGGTAAGATGAGCCATTCTTTACACTCTTCATCATTCTAATGGGTCAAAGAGATTTTGTTTTGTAACCTTCACACCAAACAAAAATTCAAAATGTTCTACAACTTCTGTAACCAACAACTTTTTGATAACTTATAAGGGGATATAGATAAGGGTATAGGCCTACCCCATATGTAAGTAAGTTGATCCAAAACAAAGATTTCAGGTAAAACGTTTTTATTTTCTGAAAACGATCATTTAATTTCTACAAACAGTAGCCTAACATACACCAACATTTCACTGAGAATTTGTCAAATACATTCAACTGAAAATGTGCCAAGGCAGGTTTAGACCTAAAAAAAAAAAATGTTGCCTGTTTACCATTTCATTCACTTACAGTAAATAAGTCAGATTAATTTGCTGCCTAGTCTCTTTAGCTCTTACTAGGATAACACTCATGATTTCGTTTAGCCGTCACATCATAGCTTATAAGGGCACCAAGTGTAATGCATCTGAATGTTGTTCAGATGGACTTACTTCCCACTCATGGTGGTGGCTCTACGATGGGTACATCATTATGATTTATGATTTTTTAAGCAAGATCATGATTACATATCAGGTTAATTACTTATGAGTTCATCAGGTTTGTGGCCCCTCAACTAAAGTGTGAACAATGGCATGTGTTTAGAGAACTGCACAAGTTGTGTTCAAATCAGAATTTGAGTATAGTGATGACTACAATTTTGGCAGAAAAAGAAATCATGATCATTCTTAATAAATCATAATGATGCTCACCATACTTAATGCTTTAGTTGATGTGCTGTTTATGTATGAGGTCATGAATGAACTCATGTAAATTCCTGGTGATTCATGAGATATTAAGGAATGAAGTAATATGGAAATCATGGAATTCATGCATGAATTCATGATAATTCATGTACCCTTACCGTAAAGTGTTACCAAAAGTTCCCTTCCACATGTCAACTTTCGATTCCAAACAAGTTCATAAGGATTTATTTGCAACAATAAACTAGTAGATAGGCCAAGAAAAGCCCTTTGTATGCTGGAATCATGAACTACCATGCAAACTTTTAAAAAGTTCATACCCATTTTGTACACACATTGTATATAATAAGTATTCATTCATGTCTCAAGAACTAGAAAACATTAGCCTACCTCATTATCAGGGGTCAGTAAGTGGGATGAGTCCATGTTAATCACATTTTTTAGGCTTTGGCACAAGTTTATATTCTTTGCAATTTGCCTGTCTGTTGATTCTAGGCCAAGAGGTGATTTACTGCATCAGCAGTCAGTTTCTTGGAGTTTTATGCCCCCAACGTTGTCGCCAAGGCAGCGCTGCCTGGAAGGCACTAGGGTTAGGCATGGGTTAAGGTTGGGGTTAGGTTTAGGTGCCTTTAAGTCAGCGGTGGCAGCGCTGCCTGGAAGACGACGTTGGGGGCATAACACACCATCGAGCCTGTAGTTGACGGCTCTTAAAGTAATTTGTGAGTGAAGGAGACAGATACGGGATGTCCTGCTCATGCCTCCATCCTCCTATTGTTCCTTTCTCGTTCACAGTAGACACCTTAGATTTGTAATTAGACAAGCAAATTAGTTTGCCAGTGTGTTAGGAAAATTAACTAAAGCAAGGTCAATATCCACAAATTCCATTCTAAAGACAGACTCTAAAACAAACTTTGAACCAAAAATGATGTTCACATTACAGAATGAAGTCTTAAGTATATACTACAGGAGAGTCAGTAAAGAGGTTGCTAGTCAGCTTAACCACCAAACTAGACCCAAATCATGAAGACACTTCAAAAAAAGGAAAGACAATGTCTGATAAAATTTGGCCTTTATTGAATTCAAGATGGAGAAAGCCCAAGTGCAGAAAGTGACCCAGGATAAAGGAGAAGTTCCATTCACCATTAGCATTCTGAGCAGTCACTTCAGGAGTCATCATGGGAATCTACAGGGATAAAAAGCAGACTTCACTTTCAGTACAATAAGCCATTGCTTCAACCTGGGGTTAGTTAACTGGCAGACATTTTGTTGTGACTACTGGTTTATGAGGAAGCTACAGTCTGAAATATGAGCCAGGCCAGCCCACAATGTTCCATTTCTGCACCCTTGCTCTAAAGAGGGTCCTTGTACAGCATGTTGTTGGGCCAACATGAACTGCCTACAGTACATTTTTTACATAGTATAATGCAAGATGATAAAAACAGGAGATAAATACAACACTAGAAATCATTGGTGAGCAATCAATATGCTATTGTTCCAATATGGGGCTGGATAATCACCAGAAGTTTGACTACTGGCACTGATTTTAAGAGACCTGCTGGGCTAAAATTTAACCACAACCAAGCCAGCCCACAGTGCTCAGTTTCTGTACCATTGCTCTGAAAATCCCTTGTGTGGAGTAGTAGCTAACGTGAACTGCACCTTCACAGCTCTACAATCTACAAGTAACTAGTATTTGCCTTCTGACACACCAAAAGTTCTGCACATTTCTTGCAGACACAAAATAGTCATGACTGAAATGCAGTAGAAAGTACTCAAATCTTAATAAAGCAGATTCTAATGCAGAGCACCAGGTCTGATCTGAGTCAACATTTCATCAAGATTGAAATTCTTGACAACCCAAAAATCTTCTTACACAACAGGAAATATGACAAAAAGCCAAACAATTACCAGTGATGGTGGTTCCATCTTGGGCAGAGGTAGTCCCATTTTGCAGATTGCAGATTCAGAGGTGGTCCCATTTTGCAGATTCAATTAACACAACAGCATCCTCACTCGCACCATCTTGGGATTCCACGAGAGAGAGAGAGAAAAAAAAAAAGCATGGATCCGATTTTAGAACCAAACTGTGGTGATCATAAAAGCCAGCTGAAATCCCACGAACAGCAGTTGTAAACAAGACATTAATTAAACAGATTTTCTGCTGAAGAGTGCTGCCAGGTTTAGTAAATACTTAGAACTATATATGTAGTAAGAGTTAAGTCACAGAAAGCTCAGTTTGTGTTTGCCATGCCTAGATGCATTTTCCATGAATGCAAAAATTTGACCCTGTAAACCAAATTTGGAGATTTGTTTGAAAACACTTACAGGTTAGAAAGATGCAAGCACTGCGATCTGCTTTCTACAGGAGATCATTCACAAGACAGGTGTCTTCAATTTACTCACACTTGCATAAGAAATGTGCCAATTAAAATCAGCTGGTTTAGAGAAAGATTGGAACCATTGTGGCCCAAGCAATCAGTGGACAGTAGACTTCCCTCAGCATTTAAGTCAAGTTGATACACAATAGCCTTTTTCCTTGATTGAAACCCAATTTAATGTACTTGACAATGTTTAACAAAACTCAAAGCAAATGTGTAAACTACAGAGTCTTCCAAGTAACAAATAAATAAATTCCCTTACCAGTTACTCCATCAGTGGCAGATGACGTTGTCTGGTTTTGGGCACTTGGGGTTGCAGTTACCACATCATCTTCACTTGCCCCATCTTTATATTCCACATAAGTGTAGTTTAGTGAGGGGTGGAAGTGGAATGGTCCATAACTACAACAACATGCTACATTTATGAAGCCACAAGTGACCCAAAGTCCTTACCAGCCTCTCCAGTTTGGGCAGCAGCTGTTGTCTGGTTTTGGAGACTTGGGGTTGCAGTTACCACATCATCTTCACTTGCCCCATCTTTATATTCCACATAAGTGTAGAAGTCCTTACCAGCCTCTCCAGTTTGGGCAGCAGCTGTTGTCTGGTTTTGGAGACTTGGGGTTGCAGTTACCACATCATCTTCACTTGCCCCATCTTTATATTCCACATAAGTGTAGTTTAGTGAGGGGTGGAAGTGGAATGGTCCATAACTACAACAACATGCTACATTTATGAAGCCACAAGTGACCCAAAGTCCTTACCAGCCTCTCCAGTTTGGGCAGCAGCTGTTGTCTGGTTTTGGAGACTTGGGGTTGCAGTTACCACATCATCTTCACTTGCCCCATCTTTATATTCCACATAAGTGTAGTTTAGTGAGGGGTGGAAGTGGAATGGTCCATAACTACAACAACATGCTACATTTATGAAGCCACAAGTGACCCAAAGTCCTTACCAGCCTCTCCAGTTTGGGCAGCAGCTGTTGTCTGGTTTTGGAGACTTGGGGTTGCAGTTACCACATCATCTTCACTTGCCCCATCTTTATATTCCACATAAGTGTAGAAGTCCTTACCAGCCTGTCCAGTTTGGGCAGCAGCTGTTGTCTGGTTTTGGAGACTTGGGGTTGCAGTTACAACATCAACATTTAGTTTTGTCGAAACATCAACCTCATGAGCACCTCCTTCCTTGACATGCCTCTTTGGAAGACAGAAGACTGCTCAAAAGAAAAAAGAAATTATTACTTAAATCAGGATTTCTAAAAAAATAATTAAACTGCAAAAAGACACTTAAAACACTAACCATTACTGAAAGTAGCAATCAGAACCAACACAACAACCTTTGCCATTACTGCCATGTTGAATCACCAAAAACAATGAGAAGGTTGAGTTCAAGCAGGCCTTATGGAGGCTTATAAAGGCATGACGCTCATGCTCAATTCAATGATAATTAGAATCACATGACTTCCAGGTGTATATCGTTTAGCGATTCATGGGGCTTAACAATAATGAGGAAGGCTAGTGTCGCAGGAGACATCTTGGACTATCTTGGATCAATTTGGCTTTGTTTTCAGCCAGAAAGCTTTTTTAACATGGTCTAACTGAATCAAGCTACAGTGGGTATTAGCAGAGCCCGTCTATGGAGAGCCTTGGCACTTCCTATTAAGCCCCATTGTATCGAAATTGGTTGCAGTTCCATTAGAATTCCACTGGGGGTGATCGCGGGCGAGCGCATGTTGAATGGGGGTCTATGGAGCTAGACGGCTAAATTTCTCTTTCACCTGCTTGTCGTGGAAGAATCATAGATTTTATTGTAGTTTATGCAAGTTCAATCTAGATTTTAGATCTGAAGTTGAATGAACGAGTACTTATGTCCTTTTCATTTCTTACAGGTTGGGTCGTTGTTGCCCATATCACGCAAGCATTGTGCTAATGAATGAAGTCATTGACATGGGCCTATTTGAAAGGCTTTTTAGAAGACTTACGTGACTTCAAAAAAGGAATGTGGAATCTGAGGAGGAACTGCAACCAGTCCAGAAACCGGAAGTAACCAGACAGTGCCAATACTCTTCCTATTAGACATTCTCTGGTATTAGTTAAGTTTGGACGGTTTTCTGCATGAATCATGCACGAATCACGCACGAATCGCGCACCATATTCTTGGCAGAAATGGCACAAACTGCAGTTGTCCCAAACAACAACCAGGTGGCACTTGGGAGTTCTGCCACCACTACTATTTTTGATGCGACTTGACTTACTGCTTCCATGACGCATCCAGTTGCCAAGTAGGCTACAGTAGGGGAGAACGGGGTAAGATGAGCCATTCTTTACACTCTTCATCATTCTAATGGGTCAAAGAGATTTTGTTTTGTAACCTTCACACCAAACAAAAATTCAAAATGTTCTACAACTTCTGTAACCAACAACTTTTTGATAACTTATAAGGGGATATAGATAAGGCTATAGGCCTACCCCATATGTAAGTAAGTTGATCCAAAACAAAGATTTCAGGTAAAACGTTTTTATTTTCTGAAAACGATCATTTAATTTCTACAAACAGTAGCCTAACATACACCAACATTTCACTGAGAATTTGTCAAATACATTCAACTGAAAATGTGCCAAGGCAGGTTTAGACCTAAAAAAAAAAAATGTTGCCTGTTTACCATTTCATTCACTTACAGTAAATAAGTCAGATTAATTTGCTGCCTAGTCTCTTTAGCTCTTACTAGGATAACACTCATGATTTCGTTTAGCCGTCACATCATAGCTTATAAGGGCACCAAGTGTAATGCATCTGAATGTTGTTCAGATGGACTTACTTCCCACTCATGGTGGTGGCTCTACGATGGGTACATCATTATGATTTATGATTTTTTAAGCAAGATCATGATTACATATCAGGTTAATTACTTATGAGTTCATCAGGTTTGTGGCCCCTCAACTAAAGTGTGAACAATGGCATGTGTTTAGAGAACTGCACAAGTTGTGTTCAAATCAGAATTTGAGTATAGTGATGACTACAATTTTGGCAGAAAAAGAAATCATGATCATTCTTAATAAATCATAATGATGCTCACCATACTTAATGCTTTAGTTGATGTGCTGTTTATGTATGAGGTCATGAATGAACTCATGTAAATTCCTGGTGATTCATGAGATATTAAGGAATGAAGTAATATGGAAATCATGGAATTCATGCATGAATTCATGATAATTCATGTACCCTTACCGTAAAGTGTTACCAAAAGTTCCCTTCCACATGTCAACTTTCGATTCCAAACAAGTTCATAAGGATTTATTTGCAACAATAAACTAGTAGATAGGCCAAGAAAAGCCCTTTGTATGCTGGAATCATGAACTACCATGCAAACTTTTAAAAAGTTCATACCCATTTTGTACACACATTGTATATAATAAGTATTCATTCATGTCTCAAGAACTAGAAAACATTAGCCTACCTCATTATCAGGGGTCAGTAAGTGGGATGAGTCCATGTTAATCACATTTTTTAGGCTTTGGCACAAGTTTATATTCTTTGCAATTTGCCTGTCTGTTGATTCTAGGCCAAGAGGTGATTTACTGCATCAGCAGTCAGTTTCTTGGAGTTTTATGCCCCCAACGTTGTCGCCAAGGCAGCGCTGCCTGGAAGGCACTAGGGTTAGGCATGGGTTAAGGTTGGGGTTAGGTTTAGGTGCCTTTAAGTCAGCGGTGGCAGCGCTGCCTGGAAGACGACGTTGGGGGCATAACACACCATCGAGCCTGTAGTTGACGGCTCTTAAAGTAATTTGTGAGTGAAGGAGACAGATACGGGATGTCCTGCTCATGCCTCCATCCTCCTATTGTTCCTTTCTCGTTCACAGTAGACACCTTAGATTTGTAATTAGACAAGCAAATTAGTTTGCCAGTGTGTTAGGAAAATTAACTAAAGCAAGGTCAATATCCACAAATTCCATTCTAAAGACAGACTCTAAAACAAACTTTGAACCAAAAATGATGTTCACATTACAGAATGAAGTCTTAAGTATATACTACAGGAGAGTCAGTAAAGAGGTTGCTAGTCAGCTTAACCACCAAACTAGACCCAAATCATGAAGACACTTCAAAAAAAGGAAAGACAATGTCTGATAAAATTTGGCCTTTATTGAATTCAAGATGGAGAAAGCCCAAGTGCAGAAAGTGACCCAGGATAAAGGAGAAGTTCCATTCACCATTAGCATTCTGAGCAGTCACTTCAGGAGTCATCATGGGAATCTACAGGGATAAAAAGCAGACTTCACTTTCAGTACAATAAGCCATTGCTTCAACCTGGGGTTAGTTAACTGGCAGACATTTTGTTGTGACTACTGGTTTATGAGGAAGCTACAGTCTGAAATATGAGCCAGGCCAGCCCACAATGTTCCATTTCTGCACCCTTGCTCTAAAGAGGGTCCTTGTACAGCATGTTGTTGGGCCAACATGAACTGCCTACAGTACATTTTTTACATAGTATAATGCAAGATGATAAAAACAGGAGATAAATACAACACTAGAAATCATTGGTGAGCAATCAATATGCTATTGTTCCAACCACAATATGCTATTGTTCCAATATGGGGCTGGATAATCACCAGAAGTTTGACTACTGGCACTGATTTTAAGAGACCTGCTGGGCTAAAATTTAACCACAACCAAGCCAGCCCACAGTGCTCAGTTTCTGTACCATTGCTCTGAAAATCCCTTGTGTGGAGTAGTAGCTAACGTGAACTGCACCTTCACAGCTCTACAATCTACAAGTAACTAGTATTTGCCTTCTGACACACCAAAAGTTCTGCACATTTCTTGCAGACACAAAATAGTCATGACTGAAATGCAGTAGAAAGTACTCAAATCTTAATAAAGCAGATTCTAATGCAGAGCACCAGGTCTGATCTGAGTCAACATTTCATCAAGATTGAAATTCTTGACAACCCAAAAATCTTCTTACACAACAGGAAATATGACAAAAAGCCAAACAATTACCAGTGATGGTGGTTCCATCTTGGGCAGAGGTAGTCCCATTTTGCAGATTCAGTACAGTGGTTAACACAACAGCATCCTCACTCGCACCATCTTGGGATTCCACGAGAGAGAGAGAGAGAAAAAAAAAAAAAAAAAGCATGGATCCGATTTTAGAACCAAACTGTGGCGATCATAAAAGCCAGCTGAAATCCCACGAACAGCAGTTGTAAACAAGACATTAATTAAACAGATTTTCTGCTGAAGAGTGCTGCCAGGTTTAGTAAATACTTAGAACTATATATGTAGTAAGAGTTAAGTCACAGAAAGCTCAGTTTGTGTTTGCCATGCCTAGATGCATTTTCCATGAATGCAAAAATTTGACCCTGTAAACCAAATTTGGAGATTTGTTTGAAAACACTTACAGGTTAGAAAGATGCAAGCACTGCGATCTGCTTTCTACAGGAGATCATTCACAAGACAGGTGTCTTCAATTTACTCACACTTGCATAAGAAATGTGCCAATTAAAATCAGCTGGTTTAGAGAAAGATTGGAACCATTGTGGCCCAAGCAATCAGTGGACAGTAGACTTCCCTCAGCATTTAAGTCAAGTTGATACACAATAGCCTTTTTCCTTGATTGAAACCCAATTTAATGTACTTGACAATGTTTAACAAAACTCAAAGCAAATGTGTAAACTACAGAGTCTTCCAAGTAACAAATAAATAAATTCCCTTACCAGTTACTCCATCAGTGGCAGATGACGTTGTCTGGTTTTGGGCACTTGGGGTTGCAGTTACCACATCATCTTCACTTGCCCCATCTTTATATTCCACATAAGTGTAGTTTAGTGAGGGGTGGAAGTGGAATGGTCCATAACTACAACAACATGCTACATTTATGAAGCCACAAGTGACCCAAAGTCCTTACCAGCCTCTCCAGTTTGGGCAGCAGCTGTTGTCTGGTTTTGGAGACTTGGGGTTGCAGTTACCACATCATCTTCACTTGCCCCATCTTTATATTCCACATAAGTGTAGTTTAGTGAGGGGTGGAAGTGGAATGGTCCATAACTACAACAACATGCTACATTTATGAAGCCACAAGTGACCCACAGTCCTTACCAGCCTCTCCAGTTTGGGCAGCAGCTGTTGTCTGGTTTTGGAGACTTGGGGTTGCAGTTACCACATCATCTTCACTTGCCCCATCTTTATATTCCACATAAGTGTAGAAGTCCTTACCAGCCTCTCCAGTTTGGGCAGCAGCTGTTGTCTGGTTTTGGAGACTTGGGGTTGCAGTTACAACATCAACATTTAGTTTTGTCGAAACATCAACCTCATGAGCACCTCCTTCCTTGACATGCCTCTTTGGAAGACAGAAGACTGCTCAAAAGAAAAAAGAAATTATTACTTAAATCAGGATTTCTAAAAAAATAATTAAACTGCAAAAAGACACTTAAAACACTAACCATTACTGAAAGTAGCAATCAGAACCAACACAACAACCTTTGCCATTACTGCCATGTTGAATCACCAAAAACAATGAGAAGGTTGAGTTCAAGCAGGCCTTATGGAGGCTTATAAAGGCATGACGCTCATGCTCAATTCAATGATAATTAGAATCACATGACTTCCAGGTGTATATCGTTTAGCGATTCATGGGGCTTAACAATAATGAGGAAGGCTAGTGTCGCAGGAGACATCTTGGACTATCTTGGATCAATTTGGCTTTGTTTTCAGCCAGAAAGCTTTTTTAACATGGTCTAACTGAATCAAGCTACAGTGGGTATTAGCAGAGCCCGTCTATGGAGAGCCTTGGCACTTCCTATTAAGCCCCATTGTATCGAAATTGGTTGCAGTTCCATTAGAATTCCACTGGGGGTGATCGCGGGCGAGCGCATGTTGA
This sequence comes from Alosa sapidissima, assembly GCF_018492685.1. Classification (NCBI taxonomy): domain Eukaryota; kingdom Metazoa; phylum Chordata; class Actinopteri; order Clupeiformes; family Clupeidae; genus Alosa; species Alosa sapidissima. The sequence continues at coordinate 21,052,850 of NC_055971.1, read as the reverse complement.
ATGGGGGTCTATGGAGCTAGACGGCTAAATTTCTCTTTCACCTGCTTGTCGTGGAAGAATCATAGATTTTATTGTAGTTTATGCAAGTTCAATCTAGATTTTAGATCTGAAGTTGAATGAACGAGTACTTATGTCCTTTTCATTTCTTACAGGTTGGGTCGTTGTTGCCCATATCACGCAAGCATTGTGCTAATGAATGAAGTCATTGACATGGGCCTATTTGAAAGGCTTTTTAGAAGACTTACGTGACTTCAAAAAAGGAATGTGGAATCTGAGGAGGAACTGCAACCAGTCCAGAAACCGGAAGTAACCAGACAGTGCCAATACTCTTCCTATTAGACATTCTCTGGTATTAGTTAAGTTTGGACGGTTTTCTGCATGAATCATGCACGAATCACGCACGAATCGCGCACCATATTCTTGGCAGAAATGGCACAAACTGCAGTTGTCCCAAACAACAACCAGGTGGCACTTGGGAGTTCTGCCACCACTACTATTTTTGATGCGACTTGACTTACTGCTTCCATGACGCATCCAGTTGCCAAGTAGGCTACAGTAGGGGAGAACGGGGTAAGATGAGCCATTCTTTACACTCTTCATCATTCTAATGGGTCAAAGAGATTTTGTTTTGTAACCTTCACACCAAACAAAAATTCAAAATGTTCTACAACTTCTGTAACCAACAACTTTTTGATAACTTATAAGGGGATATAGATAAGGGTATAGGCCTACCCCATATGTAAGTAAGTTGATCCAAAACAAAGATTTCAGGTAAAACGTTTTTATTTTCTGAAAACGATCATTTAATTTCTACAAACAGTAGCCTAACATACACCAACATTTCACTGAGAATTTGTCAAATACATTCAACTGAAAATGTGCCAAGGCAGGTTTAGACCTAAAAAAAAAAAATGTTGCCTGTTTACCATTTCATTCACTTACAGTAAATAAGTCAGATTAATTTGCTGCCTAGTCTCTTTAGCTCTTACTAGGATAACACTCATGATTTCGTTTAGCCGTCACATCATAGCTTATAAGGGCACCAAGTGTAATGCATCTGAATGTTGTTCAGATGGACTTACTTCCCACTCATGGTGGTGGCTCTACGATGGGTACATCATTATGATTTATGATTTTTTAAGCAAGATCATGATTACATATCAGGTTAATTACTTATGAGTTCATCAGGTTTGTGGCCCCTCAACTAAAGTGTGAACAATGGCATGTGTTTAGAGAACTGCACAAGTTGTGTTCAAATCAGAATTTGAGTATAGTGATGACTACAATTTTGGCAGAAAAAGAAATCATGATCATTCTTAATAAATCATAATGATGCTCACCATACTTAATGCTTTAGTTGATGTGCTGTTTATGTATGAGGTCATGAATGAACTCATGTAAATTCCTGGTGATTCATGAGATATTAAGGAATGAAGTAATATGGAAATCATGGAATTCATGCATGAATTCATGATAATTCATGTACCCTTACCGTAAAGTGTTACCAAAAGTTCCCTTCCACATGTCAACTTTCGATTCCAAACAAGTTCATAAGGATTTATTTGCAACAATAAACTAGTAGATAGGCCAAGAAAAGCCCTTTGTATGCTGGAATCATGAACTACCATGCAAACTTTTAAAAAGTTCATACCCATTTTGTACACACATTGTATATAATAAGTATTCATTCATGTCTCAAGAACTAGAAAACATTAGCCTACCTCATTATCAGGGGTCAGTAAGTGGGATGAGTCCATGTTAATCACATTTTTTAGGCTTTGGCACAAGTTTATATTCTTTGCAATTTGCCTGTCTGTTGATTCTAGGCCAAGAGGTGATTTACTGCATCAGCAGTCAGTTTCTTGGAGTTTTATGCCCCCAACGTTGTCGCCAAGGCAGCGCTGCCTGGAAGGCACTAGGGTTAGGCATGGGTTAAGGTTGGGGTTAGGTTTAGGTGCCTTTAAGTCAGCGGTGGCAGCGCTGCCTGGAAGACGACGTTGGGGGCATAACACACCATCGAGCCTGTAGTTGACGGCTCTTAAAGTAATTTGTGAGTGAAGGAGACAGATACGGGATGTCCTGCTCATGCCTCCATCCTCCTATTGTTCCTTTCTCGTTCACAGTAGACACCTTAGATTTGTAATTAGACAAGCAAATTAGTTTGCCAGTGTGTTAGGAAAATTAACTAAAGCAAGGTCAATATCCACAAATTCCATTCTAAAGACAGACTCTAAAACAAACTTTGAACCAAAAATGATGTTCACATTACAGAATGAAGTCTTAAGTATATACTACAGGAGAGTCAGTAAAGAGGTTGCTAGTCAGCTTAACCACCAAACTAGACCCAAATCATGAAGACACTTCAAAAAAAGGAAAGACAATGTCTGATAAAATTTGGCCTTTATTGAATTCAAGATGGAGAAAGCCCAAGTGCAGAAAGTGACCCAGGATAAAGGAGAAGTTCCATTCACCATTAGCATTCTGAGCAGTCACTTCAGGAGTCATCATGGGAATCTACAGGGATAAAAAGCAGACTTCACTTTCAGTACAATAAGCCATTGCTTCAACCTGGGGTTAGTTAACTGGCAGACATTTTGTTGTGACTACTGGTTTATGAGGAAGCTACAGTCTGAAATATGAGCCAGGCCAGCCCACAATGTTCCATTTCTGCACCCTTGCTCTAAAGAGGGTCCTTGTACAGCATGTTGTTGGGCCAACATGAACTGCCTACAGTACATTTTTTACATAGTATAATGCAAGATGATAAAAACAGGAGATAAATACAACACTAGAAATCATTGGTGAGCAATCAATATGCTATTGTTCCAACCACAATATGCTATTGTTCCAATATGGGGCTGGATAATCACCAGAAGTTTGACTACTGGCACTGATTTTAAGAGACCTGCTGGGCTAAAATTTAACCACAACCAAGCCAGCCCACAGTGCTCAGTTTCTGTACCATTGCTCTGAAAATCCCTTGTGTGGAGTAGTAGCTAACGTGAACTGCACCTTCACAGCTCTACAATCTACAAGTAACTAGTATTTGCCTTCTGACACACCAAAAGTTCTGCACATTTCTTGCAGACACAAAATAGTCATGACTGAAATGCAGTAGAAAGTACTCAAATCTTAATAAAGCAGATTCTAATGCAGAGCACCAGGTCTGATCTGAGTCAACATTTCATCAAGATTGAAATTCTTGACAACCCAAAAATCTTCTTACACAACAGGAAATATGACAAAAAGCCAAACAATTACCAGTGATGGTGGTTCCATCTTGGGCAGAGGTAGTCCCATTTTGCAGATTCAGTACAGTGGTTAACACAACAGCATCCTCACTCGCACCATCTTGGGATTCCACGAGAGAGAGAGAGAGAAAAAAAAAAAAAAAAAGCATGGATCCGATTTTAGAACCAAACTGTGGCGATCATAAAAGCCAGCTGAAATCCCACGAACAGCAGTTGTAAACAAGACATTAAACAGATTTTCTGCTGAAGAGTGCTGCCAGGTTTAGTAAATACTTAGAACTATATATGTAGTAAGAGTTAAGTCACAGAAAGCTCAGTTTGTGTTTGCCATGCCTAGATGCATTTTCCATGAATGCAAAAATTTGACCCTGTAAACCAAATTTGGAGATTTGTTTGAAAACACTTACAGGTTAGAAAGATGCAAGCACTGCGATCTGCTTTCTACAGGAGATCATTCACAAGACAGGTGTCTTCAATTTACTCACACTTGCATAAGAAATGTGCCAATTAAAATCAGCTGGTTTAGAGAAAGATTGGAACCATTGTGGCCCAAGCAATCAGTGGACAGTAGACTTCCCTCAGCATTTAAGTCAAGTTGATACACAATAGCCTTTTTCCTTGATTGAAACCCAATTTAATGTACTTGACAATGTTTAACAAAACTCAAAGCAAATGTGTAAACTACAGAGTCTTCCAAGTAACAAATAAATAAATTCCCTTACCAGTTACTCCATCAGTGGCAGATGACGTTGTCTGGTTTTGGGCACTTGGGGTTGCAGTTACCACATCATCTTCACTTGCCCCATCTTTATATTCCACATAAGTGTAGTTTAGTGAGGGGTGGAAGTGGAATGGTCCATAACTACAACAACATGCTACATTTATGAAGCCACAAGTGACCCAAAGTCCTTACCAGCCTCTCCAGTTTGGGCAGCAGCTGTTGTCTGGTTTTGGAGACTTGGGGTTGCAGTTACCACATCATCTTCACTTGCCCCATCTTTATATTCCACATAAGTGTAGTTTAGTGAGGGGTGGAAGTGGAATGGTCCATAACTACAACAACATGCTACATTTATGAAGCCACAAGTGACCCACAGTCCTTACCAGCCTCTCCAGTTTGGGCAGCAGCTGTTGTCTGGTTTTGGAGACTTGGGGTTGCAGTTACCACATCATCTTCACTTGCCCCATCTTTATATTCCACATAAGTGTAGAAGTCCTTACCAGCCTCTCCAGTTTGGGCAGCAGCTGTTGTCTGGTTTTGGAGACTTGGGGTTGCAGTTACAACATCAACATTTAGTTTTGTCGAAACATCAACCTCATGAGCACCTCCTTCCTTGACATGCCTCTTTGGAAGACAGAAGACTGCTCAAAAGAAAAAAGAAATTATTACTTAAATCAGGATTTCTAAAAAAATAATTAAACTGCAAAAAGACACTTAAAACACTAACCATTACTGAAAGTAGCAATCAGAACCAACACAACAACCTTTGCCATTACTGCCATGTTGAATCACCAAAAACAATGAGAAGGTTGAGTTCAAGCAGGCCTTATGGAGGCTTATAAAGGCATGACGCTCATGCTCAATTCAATGATAATTAGAATCACATGACTTCCAGGTGTATATCGTTTAGCGATTCATGGGGCTTAACAATAATGAGGAAGGCTAGTGTCGCAGGAGACATCTTGGACTATCTTGGATCAATTTGGCTTTGTTTTCAGCCAGAAAGCTTTTTTAACATGGTCTAACTGAATCAAGCTACAGTGGGTATTAGCAGAGCCCGTCTATGGAGAGCCTTGGCACTTCCTATTAAGCCCCATTGTATCGAAATTGGTTGCAGTTCCATTAGAATTCCACTGGGGGTGATCGCGGGCGAGCGCATGTTGAATGGGGGTCTATGGAGCTAGACGGCTAAATTTCTCTTTCACCTGCTTGTCGTGGAAGAATCATAGATTTTATTGTAGTTTATGCAAGTTCAATCTAGATTTTAGATCTGAAGTTGAATGAACGAGTACTTATGTCCTTTTCATTTCTTACAGGTTGGGTCGTTGTTGCCCATATCACGCAAGCATTGTGCTAATGAATGAAGTCATTGACATGGGCCTATTTGAAAGGCTTTTTAGAAGACTTACGTGACTTCAAAAAAGGAATGTGGAATCTGAGGAGGAACTGCAACCAGTCCAGAAACCGGAAGTAACCAGACAGTGCCAATACTCTTCCTATTAGACATTCTCTGGTATTAGTTAAGTTTGGACGGTTTTCTGCATGAATCATGCACGAATCACGCACGAATCGCGCACCATATTCTTGGCAGAAATGGCACAAACTGCAGTTGTCCCAAACAACAACCAGGTGGCACTTGGGAGTTCTGCCACCACTACTATTTTTGATGCGACTTGACTTACTGCTTCCATGACGCATCCAGTTGCCAAGTAGGCTACAGTAGGGGAGAACGGGGTAAGATGAGCCATTCTTTACACTCTTCATCATTCTAATGGGTCAAAGAGATTTTGTTTTGTAACCTTCACACCAAACAAAAATTCAAAATGTTCTACAACTTCTGTAACCAACAACTTTTTGATAACTTATAAGGGGATATAGATAAGGGTATAGGCCTACCCCATATGTAAGTAAGTTGATCCAAAACAAAGATTTCAGGTAAAACGTTTTTATTTTCTGAAAACGATCATTTAATTTCTACAAACAGTAGCCTAACATACACCAACATTTCACTGAGAATTTGTCAAATACATTCAACTGAAAATGTGCCAAGGCAGGTTTAGACCTAAAAAAAAAAAATGTTGCCTGTTTACCATTTCATTCACTTACAGTAAATAAGTCAGATTAATTTGCTGCCTAGTCTCTTTAGCTCTTACTAGGATAACACTCATGATTTCGTTTAGCCGTCACATCATAGCTTATAAGGGCACCAAGTGTAATGCATCTGAATGTTGTTCAGATGGACTTACTTCCCACTCATGGTGGTGGCTCTACGATGGGTACATCATTATGATTTATGATTTTTTAAGCAAGATCATGATTACATATCAGGTTAATTACTTATGAGTTCATCAGGTTTGTGGCCCCTCAACTAAAGTGTGAACAATGGCATGTGTTTAGAGAACTGCACAAGTTGTGTTCAAATCAGAATTTGAGTATAGTGATGACTACAATTTTGGCAGAAAAAGAAATCATGATCATTCTTAATAAATCATAATGATGCTCACCATACTTAATGCTTTAGTTGATGTGCTGTTTATGTATGAGGTCATGAATGAACTCATGTAAATTCCTGGTGATTCATGAGATATTAAGGAATGAAGTAATATGGAAATCATGGAATTCATGCATGAATTCATGATAATTCATGTACCCTTACCGTAAAGTGTTACCAAAAGTTCCCTTCCACATGTCAACTTTCGATTCCAAACAAGTTCATAAGGATTTATTTGCAACAATAAACTAGTAGATAGGCCAAGAAAAGCCCTTTGTATGCTGGAATCATGAACTACCATGCAAACTTTTAAAAAGTTCATACCCATTTTGTACACACATTGTATATAATAAGTATTCATTCATGTCTCAAGAACTAGAAAACATTAGCCTACCTCATTATCAGGGGTCAGTAAGTGGGATGAGTCCATGTTAATCACATTTTTTAGGCTTTGGCACAAGTTTATATTCTTTGCAATTTGCCTGTCTGTTGATTCTAGGCCAAGAGGTGATTTACTGCATCAGCAGTCAGTTTCTTGGAGTTTTATGCCCCCAACGTTGTCGCCAAGGCAGCGCTGCCTGGAAGGCACTAGGGTTAGGCATGGGTTAAGGTTGGGGTTAGGTTTAGGTGCCTTTAAGTCAGCGGTGGCAGCGCTGCCTGGAAGACGACGTTGGGGGCATAACACACCATCGAGCCTGTAGTTGACGGCTCTTAAAGTAATTTGTGAGTGAAGGAGACAGATACGGGATGTCCTGCTCATGCCTCCATCCTCCTATTGTTCCTTTCTCGTTCACAGTAGACACCTTAGATTTGTAATTAGACAAGCAAATTAGTTTGCCAGTGTGTTAGGAAAATTAACTAAAGCAAGGTCAATATCCACAAATTCCATTCTAAAGACAGACTCTAAAACAAACTTTGAACCAAAAATGATGTTCACATTACAGAATGAAGTCTTAAGTATATACTACAGGAGAGTCAGTAAAGAGGTTGCTAGTCAGCTTAACCACCAAACTAGACCCAAATCATGAAGACACTTCAAAAAAAGGAAAGACAATGTCTGATAAAATTTGGCCTTTATTGAATTCAAGATGGAGAAAGCCCAAGTGCAGAAAGTGACCCAGGATAAAGGAGAAGTTCCATTCACCATTAGCATTCTGAGCAGTCACTTCAGGAGTCATCATGGGAATCTACAGGGATAAAAAGCAGACTTCACTTTCAGTACAATAAGCCATTGCTTCAACCTGGGGTTAGTTAACTGGCAGACATTTTGTTGTGACTACTGGTTTATGAGGAAGCTACAGTCTGAAATATGAGCCAGGCCAGCCCACAATGTTCCATTTCTGCACCCTTGCTCTAAAGAGGGTCCTTGTACAGCATGTTGTTGGGCCAACATGAACTGCCTACAGTACATTTTTTACATAGTATAATGCAAGATGATAAAAACAGGAGATAAATACAACACTAGAAATCATTGGTGAGCAATCAATATGCTATTGTTCCAACCACAATATGCTATTGTTCCAATATGGGGCTGGATAATCACCAGAAGTTTGACTACTGGCACTGATTTTAAGAGACCTGCTGGGCTAAAATTTAACCACAACCAAGCCAGCCCACAGTGCTCAGTTTCTGTACCATTGCTCTGAAAATCCCTTGTGTGGAGTAGTAGCTAACGTGAACTGCACCTTCACAGCTCTACAATCTACAAGTAACTAGTATTTGCCTTCTGACACACCAAAAGTTCTGCACATTTCTTGCAGACACAAAATAGTCATGACTGAAATGCAGTAGAAAGTACTCAAATCTTAATAAAGCAGATTCTAATGCAGAGCACCAGGTCTGATCTGAGTCAACATTTCATCAAGATTGAAATTCTTGACAACCCAAAAATCTTCTTACACAACAGGAAATATGACAAAAAGCCAAACAATTACCAGTGATGGTGGTTCCATCTTGGGCAGAGGTAGTCCCATTTTGCAGATTCAGTACAGTGGTTAACACAACAGCATCCTCACTCGCACCATCTTGGGATTCCACGAGAGAGAGAGAGAAAAAAAAAAAAAGCATGGATCCGATTTTAGAACCAAACTGTGGTGATCATAAAAGCCAGCTGAAATCCCACGAACAGCAGTTGTAAACAAGACATTAATTAAACAGATTTTCTGCTGAAGAGTGCTGCCAGGTTTAGTAAATACTTAGAACTATATATGTAGTAAGAGTTAAGTCACAGAAAGCTCAGTTTGTGTTTGCCATGCCTAGATGCATTTTCCATGAATGCAAAAATTTGACCCTGTAAACCAAATTTGGAGATTTGTTTGAAAACACTTACAGGTTAGAAAGATGCAAGCACTGCGATCTGCTTTCTACAGGAGATCATTCACAAGACAGGTGTCTTCAATTTACTCACACTTGCATAAGAAATGTGCCAATTAAAATCAGCTGGTTTAGAGAAAGATTGGAACCATTGTGGCCCAAGCAATCAGTGGACAGTAGACTTCCCTCAGCATTTAAGTCAAGTTGATACACAATAGCCTTTTTCCTTGATTGAAACCCAATTTAATGTACTTGACAATGTTTAACAAAACTCAAAGCAAATGTGTAAACTACAGAGTCTTCCAAGTAACAAATAAATAAATTCCCTTACCAGTTACTCCATCAGTGGCAGATGACGTTGTCTGGTTTTGGGCACTTGGGGTTGCAGTTACCACATCATCTTCACTTGCCCCATCTTTATATTCCACATAAGTGTAGTTTAGTGAGGGGTGGAAGTGGAATGGTCCATAACTACAACAACATGCTACATTTATGAAGCCACAAGTGACCCAAAGTCCTTACCAGCCTCTCCAGTTTGGGCAGCAGCTGTTGTCTGGTTTTGGAGACTTGGGGTTGCAGTTACCACATCATCTTCACTTGCCCCATCTTTATATTCCACATAAGTGTAGAAGTCCTTACCAGCCTCTCCAGTTTGGGCAGCAGCTGTTGTCTGGTTTTGGAGACTTGGGGTTGCAGTTACAACATCAACATTTAGTTTTGTCGAAACATCAACCTCATGAGCACCTCCTTCCTTGACATGCCTCTTTGGAAGACAGAAGACTGCTCAAAAGAAAAAAGAAATTATTACTTAAATCAGGATTTCTAAAAAAATAATTAAACTGCAAAAAGACACTTAAAACACTAACCATTACTGAAAGTAGCAATCAGAACCAACACAACAACCTTTGCCATTACTGCCATGTTGAATCACCAAAAACAATGAGAAGGTTGAGTTCAAGCAGGCCTTATGGAGGCTTATAAAGGCATGACGCTCATGCTCAATTCAATGATAATTAGAATCACATGACTTCCAGGTGTATATCGTTTAGCGATTCATGGGGCTTAACAATAATGAGGAAGGCTAGTGTCGCAGGAGACATCTTGGACTATCTTGGATCAATTTGGCTTTGTTTTCAGCCAGAAAGCTTTTTTAACATGGTCTAACTGAATCAAGCTACAGTGGGTATTAGCAGAGCCCGTCTATGGAGAGCCTTGGCACTTCCTATTAAGCCCCATTGTATCGAAATTGGTTGCAGTTCCATTAGAATTCCACTGGGGGTGATCGCGGGCGAGCGCATGTTGAATGGGGGTCTATGGAGCTAGACGGCTAAATTTCTCTTTCACCTGCTTGTCGTGGAAGAATCATAGATTTTATTGTAGTTTATGCAAGTTCAATCTAGATTTTAGATCTGAAGTTGAATGAACGAGTACTTATGTCCTTTTCATTTCTTACAGGTTGGGTCGTTGTTGCCCATATCACGCAAGCATTGTGCTAATGAATGAAGTCATTGACATGGGCCTATTTGAAAGGCTTTTTAGAAGACTTACGTGACTTCAAAAAAGGAATGTGGAATCTGAGGAGGAACTGCAACCAGTCCAGAAACCGGAAGTAACCAGACAGTGCCAATACTCTTCCTATTAGACATTCTCTGGTATTAGTTAAGTTTGGACGGTTTTCTGCATGAATCATGCACGAATCACGCACGAATCGCGCACCATATTCTTGGCAGAAATGGCACAAACTGCAGTTGTCCCAAACAACAACCAGGTGGCACTTGGGAGTTCTGCCACCACTACTATTTTTGATGCGACTTGACTTACTGCTTCCATGACGCATCCAGTTGCCAAGTAGGCTACAGTAGGGGAGAACGGGGTAAGATGAGCCATTCTTTACACTCTTCATCATTCTAATGGGTCAAAGAGATTTTGTTTTGTAACCTTCACACCAAACAAAAATTCAAAATGTTCTACAACTTCTGTAACCAACAACTTTTTGATAACTTATAAGGGGATATAGATAAGGGTATAGGCCTACCCCATATGTAAGTAAGTTGATCCAAAACAAAGATTTCAGGTAAAACGTTTTTATTTTCTGAAAACGATCATTTAATTTCTACAAACAGTAGCCTAACATACACCAACATTTCACTGAGAATTTGTCAAATACATTCAACTGAAAATGTGCCAAGGCAGGTTTAGACCTAAAAAAAAAAAATGTTGCCTGTTTACCATTTCATTCACTTACAGTAAATAAGTCAGATTAATTTGCTGCCTAGTCTCTTTAGCTCTTACTAGGATAACACTCATGATTTCGTTTAGCCGTCACATCATAGCTTATAAGGGCACCAAGTGTAATGCATCTGAATGTTGTTCAGATGGACTTACTTCCCACTCATGGTGGTGGCTCTACGATGGGTACATCATTATGATTTATGATTTTTTAAGCAAGATCATGATTACATATCAGGTTAATTACTTATGAGTTCATCAGGTTTGTGGCCCCTCAACTAAAGTGTGAACAATGGCATGTGTTTAGAGAACTGCACAAGTTGTGTTCAAATCAGAATTTGAGTATAGTGATGACTACAATTTTGGCAGAAAAAGAAATCATGATCATTCTTAATAAATCATAATGATGCTCACCATACTTAATGCTTTAGTTGATGTGCTGTTTATGTATGAGGTCATGAATGAACTCATGTAAATTCCTGGTGATTCATGAGATATTAAGGAATGAAGTAATATGGAAATCATGGAATTCATGCATGAATTCATGATAATTCATGTACCCTTACCGTAAAGTGTTACCAAAAGTTCCCTTCCACATGTCAACTTTCGATTCCAAACAAGTTCATAAGGATTTATTTGCAACAATAAACTAGTAGATAGGCCAAGAAAAGCCCTTTGTATGCTGGAATCATGAACTACCATGCAAACTTTTAAAAAGTTCATACCCATTTTGTACACACATTGTATATAATAAGTATTCATTCATGTCTCAAGAACTAGAAAACATTAGCCTACCTCATTATCAGGGGTCAGTAAGTGGGATGAGTCCATGTTAATCACATTTTTTAGGCTTTGGCACAAGTTTATATTCTTTGCAATTTGCCTGTCTGTTGATTCTAGGCCAAGAGGTGATTTACTGCATCAGCAGTCAGTTTCTTGGAGTTTTATGCCCCCAACGTTGTCGCCAAGGCAGCGCTGCCTGGAAGGCACTAGGGTTAGGCATGGGTTAAGGTTGGGGTTAGGTTTAGGTGCCTTTAAGTCAGCGGTGGCAGCGCTGCCTGGAAGACGACGTTGGGGGCATAACACACCATCGAGCCTGTAGTTGACGGCTCTTAAAGTAATTTGTGAGTGAAGGAGACAGATACGGGATGTCCTGCTCATGCCTCCATCCTCCTATTGTTCCTTTCTCGTTCACAGTAGACACCTTAGATTTGTAATTAGACAAGCAAATTAGTTTGCCAGTGTGTTAGGAAAATTAACTAAAGCAAGGTCAATATCCACAAATTCCATTCTAAAGACAGACTCTAAAACAAACTTTGAACCAAAAATGATGTTCACATTACAGAATGAAGTCTTAAGTATATACTACAGGAGAGTCAGTAAAGAGGTTGCTAGTCAGCTTAACCACCAAACTAGACCCAAATCATGAAGACACTTCAAAAAAAGGAAAGACAATGTCTGATAAAATTTGGCCTTTATTGAATTCAAGATGGAGAAAGCCCAAGTGCAGAAAGTGACCCAGGATAAAGGAGAAGTTCCATTCACCATTAGCATTCTGAGCAGTCACTTCAGGAGTCATCATGGGAATCTACAGGGATAAAAAGCAGACTTCACTTTCAGTACAATAAGCCATTGCTTCAACCTGGGGTTAGTTAACTGGCAGACATTTTGTTGTGACTACTGGTTTATGAGGAAGCTACAGTCTGAAATATGAGCCAGGCCAGCCCACAATGTTCCATTTCTGCACCCTTGCTCTAAAGAGGGTCCTTGTACAGCATGTTGTTGGGCCAACATGAACTGCCTACAGTACATTTTTTACATAGTATAATGCAAGATGATAAAAACAGGAGATAAATACAACACTAGAAATCATTGGTGAGCAATCAATATGCTATTGTTCCAACCACAATATGCTATTGTTCCAATATGGGGCTGGATAATCACCAGAAGTTTGACTACTGGCACTGATTTTAAGAGACCTGCTGGGCTAAAATTTAACCACAACCAAGCCAGCCCACAGTGCTCAGTTTCTGTACCATTGCTCTGAAAATCCCTTGTGTGGAGTAGTAGCTAACGTGAACTGCACCTTCACAGCTCTACAATCTACAAGTAACTAGTATTTGCCTTCTGACACACCAAAAGTTCTGCACATTTCTTGCAGACACAAAATAGTCATGACTGAAATGCAGTAGAAAGTACTCAAATCTTAATAAAGCAGATTCTAATGCAGAGCACCAGGTCTGATCTGAGTCAACATTTCATCAAGATTGAAATTCTTGACAACCCAAAAATCTTCTTAAACAGGAAATATGACAAAAAGCCAAACAATTACCAGTGATGGTGGTTCCATCTTGGGCAGAGGTAGTCCCATTTTGCAGATTCAGTACAGTGGTTAACACAACAGCATCCTCACTCGCACCATCTTGGGATTCCACGAGAGAGAGAGAGAAAAAAAAAAAAAGCATGGATCCGATTTTAGAACCAAACTGTGGTGATCATAAAAGCCAGCTGAAATCCCACGAACAGCAGTTGTAAACAAGACATTAATTAAACAGATTTTCTGCTGAAGAGTGCTGCCAGGTTTAGTAAATACTTAGAACTATATATGTAGTAAGAGTTAAGTCACAGAAAGCTCAGTTTGTGTTTGCCATGCCTAGATGCATTTTCCATGAATGCAAAAATTTGACCCTGTAAACCAAATTTGGAGATTTGTTTGAAAACACTTACAGGTTAGAAAGATGCAAGCACTGCGATCTGCTTTCTACAGGAGATCATTCACAAGACAGGTGTCTTCAATTTACTCACACTTGCATAAGAAATGTGCCAATTAAAATCAGCTGGTTTAGAGAAAGATTGGAACCATTGTGGCCCAAGCAATCAGTGGACAGTAGACTTCCCTCAGCATTTAAGTCAAGTTGATACACAATAGCCTTTTTCCTTGATTGAAACCCAATTTAATGTACTTGACAATGTTTAACAAAACTCAAAGCAAATGTGTAAACTACAGAGTCTTCCAAGTAACAAATAAATAAATTCCCTTACCAGTTACTCCATCAGTGGCAGATGACGTTGTCTGGTTTTGGGCACTTGGGGTTGCAGTTACCACATCATCTTCACTTGCCCCATCTTTATATTCCACATAAGTGTAGTTTAGTGAGGGGTGGAAGTGGAATGGTCCATAACTACAACAACATGCTACATTTATGAAGCCACAAGTGACCCAAAGTCCTTACCAGCCTCTCCAGTTTGGGCAGCAGCTGTTGTCTGGTTTTGGAGACTTGGGGTTGCAGTTACCACATCATCTTCACTTGCCCCATCTTTATATTCCACATAAGTGTAGTTTAGTGAGGGGTGGAAGTGGAATGGTCCATAACTACAACAACATGCTACATTTATGAAGCCACAAGTGACCCAAAGTCCTTACCAGCCTCTCCAGTTTGGGCAGCAGCTGTTGTCTGGTTTTGGAGACTTGGGGTTGCAGTTACCACATCATCTTCACTTGCCCCATCTTTATATTCCACATAAGTGTAGAAGTCCTTACCAGCCTCTCCAGTTTGGGCAGCAGCTGTTGTCTGGTTTTGGAGACTTGGGGTTGCAGTTACAACATCAACATTTAGTTTTGTCGAAACATCAACCTCATGAGCACCTCCTTCCTTGACATGCCTCTTTGGAAGACAGAAGACTGCTCAAAAGAAAAAAGAAATTATTACTTAAATCAGGATTTCTAAAAAAATAATTAAACTGCAAAAAGACACTTAAAACACTAACCATTACTGAAAGTAGCAATCAGAACCAACACAACAACCTTTGCCATTACTGCCATGTTGAATCACCAAAAACAATGAGAAGGTTGAGTTCAAGCAGGCCTTATGGAGGCTTATAAAGGCATGACGCTCATGCTCAATTCAATGATAATTAGAATCACATGACTTCCAGGTGTATATCGTTTAGCGATTCATGGGGCTTAACAATAATGAGGAAGGCTAGTGTCGCAGGAGACATCTTGGACTATCTTGGATCAATTTGGCTTTGTTTTCAGCCAGAAAGCTTTTTTAACATGGTCTAACTGAATCAAGCTACAGTGGGTATTAGCAGAGCCCGTCTATGGAGAGCCTTGGCACTTCCTATTAAGCCCCATTGTATCGAAATTGGTTGCAGTTCCATTAGAATTCCACTGGGGGTGATCGCGGGCGAGCGCATGTTGAATGGGGGTCTATGGAGCTAGACGGCTAAATTTCTCTTTCACCTGCTTGTCGTGGAAGAATCATAGATTTTATTGTAGTTTATGCAAGTTCAATCTAGATTTTAGATCTGAAGTTGAATGAACGAGTACTTATGTCCTTTTCATTTCTTACAGGTTGGGTCGTTGTTGCCCATATCACGCAAGCATTGTGCTAATGAATGAAGTCATTGACATGGGCCTATTTGAAAGGCTTTTTAGAAGACTTACGTGACTTCAAAAAAGGAATGTGGAATCTGAGGAGGAACTGCAACCAGTCCAGAAACCGGAAGTAACCAGACAGTGCCAATACTCTTCCTATTAGACATTCTCTGGTATTAGTTAAGTTTGGACGGTTTTCTGCATGAATCATGCACGAATCACGCACGAATCGCGCACCATATTCTTGGCAGAAATGGCACAAACTGCAGTTGTCCCAAACAACAACCAGGTGGCACTTGGGAGTTCTGCCACCACTACTATTTTTGATGCGACTTGACTTACTGCTTCCATGACGCATCCAGTTGCCAAGTAGGCTACAGTAGGGGAGAACGGGGTAAGATGAGCCATTCTTTACACTCTTCATCATTCTAATGGGTCAAAGAGATTTTGTTTTGTAACCTTCACACCAAACAAAAATTCAAAATGTTCTACAACTTCTGTAACCAACAACTTTTTGATAACTTATAAGGGGATATAGATAAGGGTATAGGCCTACCCCATATGTAAGTAAGTTGATCCAAAACAAAGATTTCAGGTAAAACGTTTTTATTTTCTGAAAACAATCATTTAATTTCTACAAACAGTAGCCTAACATACACCAACATTTCACTGAGAATTTGTCAAATACATTCAACTGAAAATGTGCCAAGGCAGGTTTAGACCTAAAAAAAAAAAATGTTGCCTGTTTACCATTTCATTCACTTACAGTAAATAAGTCAGATTAATTTGCTGCCTAGTCTCTTTAGCTCTTACTAGGATAACACTCATGATTTCGTTTAGCCGTCACATCATAGCTTATAAGGGCACCAAGTGTAATGCATCTGAATGTTGTTCAGATGGACTTACTTCCCACTCATGGTGGTGGCTCTACGATGGGTACATCATTATGATTTATGATTT
Source organism: Alosa sapidissima (assembly GCF_018492685.1). Classification (NCBI taxonomy): domain Eukaryota; kingdom Metazoa; phylum Chordata; class Actinopteri; order Clupeiformes; family Clupeidae; genus Alosa; species Alosa sapidissima. The sequence goes on along the minus strand of NC_055971.1, from coordinate 21,036,504 downwards.
TTTAAGCAAGATCATGATTACATATCAGGTTAATTACTTATGAGTTCATCAGGTTTGTGGCCCCTCAACTAAAGTGTGAACAATGGCATGTGTTTAGAGAACTGCACAAGTTGTGTTCAAATCAGAATTTGAGTATAGTGATGACTACAATTTTGGCAGAAAAAGAAATCATGATCATTCTTAATAAATCATAATGATGCTCACCATACTTAATGCTTTAGTTGATGTGCTGTTTATGTATGAGGTCATGAATGAACTCATGAATCACCAGGAATTTACATGAGATATTAAGGAATGAAGTAATATGGAAATCATGGAATTCATGCATGAATTCATGATAATTCATGTACCCTTACCGTAAAGTGTTACCAAAAGTTCCCTTCCACATGTCAACTTTCGATTCCAAACAAGTTCATAAGGATTTATTTGCAACAATAAACTAGTAGATAGGCCAAGAAAAGCCCTTTGTATGCTGGAATCATGAACTACCATGCAAACTTTTAAAAAGTTCATACCCATTTTGTACACACATTGTATATAATAAGTATTCATTCATGTCTCAAGAACTAGAAAACATTAGCCTACCTCATTATCAGGGGTCAGTAAGTGGGATGAGTCCATGTTAATCACATTTTTTAGGCTTTGGCACAAGTTTATATTCTTTGCAATTTGCCTGTCTGTTGATTCTAGGCCAAGAGGTGATTTACTGCATCAGCAGTCAGTTTCTTGGAGTTTTATGCCCCCAACGTTGTCGCCAAGGCAGCGCTGCCTGGAAGGCACTAGGGTTAGGCATGGGTTAAGGTTGGGGTTAGGTTTAGGTGCCTTTAAGTCAGCGGTGGCAGCGCTGCCTGGAAGACGACGTTGGGGGCATAACACACCATCGAGCCTGTAGTTGACGGCTCTTAAAGTAATTTGTGAGTGAAGGAGACAGATACGGGATGTCCTGCTCATGCCTCCATCCTCCTATTGTTCCTTTCTCGTTCACAGTAGACACCTTAGATTTGTAATTAGACAAGCAAATTAGTTTGCCAGTGTGTTAGGAAAATTAACTAAAGCAAGGTCAATATCCACAAATTCCATTCTAAAGACAGACTCTAAAACAAACTTTGAACCAAAAATGATGTTCACATTACAGAATGAAGTCTTAAGTATATACTACAGGAGAGTCAGTAAAGAGGTTGCTAGTCAGCTTAACCACCAAACTAGACCCAAATCATGAAGACACTTCAAAAAAAGGAAAGACAATGTCTGATAAAATTTGGCCTTTATTGAATTCAAGATGGAGAAAGCCCAAGTGCAGAAAGTGACCCAGGATAAAGGAGAAGTTCCATTCACCATTAGCATTCTGAGCAGTCACTTCAGGAGTCATCATGGGAATCTACAGGGATAAAAAGCAGACTTCACTTTCAGTACAATAAGCCATTGCTTCAACCTGGGGTTAGTTAACTGGCAGACATTTTGTTGTGACTACTGGTTTATGAGGAAGCTACAGTCTGAAATATGAGCCAGGCCAGCCCACAATGTTCCATTTCTGCACCCTTGCTCTAAAGAGGGTCCTTGTACAGCATGTTGTTGGGCCAACATGAACTGCCTACAGTACATTTTTTACATAGTATAATGCAAGATGATAAAAACAGGAGATAAATACAACACTAGAAATCATTGGTGAGCAATCAATATGCTATTGTTCCAACCACAATATGCTATTGTTCCAATATGGGGCTGGATAATCACCAGAAGTTTGACTACTGGCACTGATTTTAAGAGACCTGCTGGGCTAAAATTTAACCACAACCAAGCCAGCCCACAGTGCTCAGTTTCTGTACCATTGCTCTGAAAATCCCTTGTGTGGAGTAGTAGCTAACGTGAACTGCACCTTCACAGCTCTACAATCTACAAGTAACTAGTATTTGCCTTCTGACACACCAAAAGTTCTGCACATTTCTTGCAGACACAAAATAGTCATGACTGAAATGCAGTAGAAAGTACTCAAATCTTAATAAAGCAGATTCTAATGCAGAGCACCAGGTCTGATCTGAGTCAACATTTCATCAAGATTGAAATTCTTGACAACCCAAAAATCTTCTTACACAACAGGAAATATGACAAAAAGCCAAACAATTACCAGTGATGGTGGTTCCATCTTGGGCAGAGGTAGTCCCATTTTGCAGATTCAGTACAGTGGTTAACACAACAGCATCCTCACTCGCACCATCTTGGGATTCCACGAGAGAGAGAGAGAAAAAAAAAAAAAAAAGCATGGATCCGATTTTAGAACCAAACTGTGGTGATCATAAAAGCCAGCTGAAATCCCACGAACAGCAGTTGTAAACAAGACATTAATTAAACAGATTTTCTGCTGAAGAGTGCTGCCAGGTTTAGTAAATACTTAGAACTATATATGTAGTAAGAGTTAAGTCACAGAAAGCTCAGTTTGTGTTTGCCATGCCTAGATGCATTTTCCATGAAAAAAAAATTTGACCCTGTAAACCAAATTTGGAGATTTGTTTGAAAACACTTACAGGTTAGAAAGATGCAAGCACTGCGATCTGCTTTCTACAGGAGATCATTCACAAGACAGGTGTCTTCAATTTACTCACACTTGCATAAGAAATGTGCCAATTAAAATCAGCTGGTTTAGAGAAAGATTGGAACCATTGTGGCCCAAGCAATCAGTGGACAGTAGACTTCCCTCAGCATTTAAGTCAAGTTGATACACAATAGCCTTTTTCCTTGATTGAAACCCAATTTAATGTACTTGACAATGTTTAACAAAACTCAAAGCAAATGTGTAAACTACAGAGTCTTCCAAGTAACAAATAAATAAATTCCCTTACCAGTTACTCCATCAGTGGCAGATGACGTTGTCTGGTTTTGGGCACTTGGGGTTGCAGTTACCACATCATCTTCACTTGCCCCATCTTTATATTCCACATAAGTGTAGTTTAGTGAGGGGTGGAAGTGGAATGGTCCATAACTACAACAACATGCTACATTTATGAAGCCACAAGTGACCCAAAGTCCTTACCAGCCTCTCCAGTTTGGGCAGCAGCTGTTGTCTGGTTTTGGAGACTTGGGGTTGCAGTTACCACATCATCTTCACTTGCCCCATCTTTATATTCCACATAAGTGTAGAAGTCCTTACCAGCCTCTCCAGTTTGGGCAGCAGCTGTTGTCTGGTTTTGGAGACTTGGGGTTGCAGTTACCACATCATCTTCACTTGCCCCATCTTTATATTCCACATAAGTGTAGTTTAGTGAGGGGTGGAAGTGGAATGGTCCATAACTACAACAACATGCTACATTTATGAAGCCACAAGTGACCCACAGTCCTTACCAGCCTCTCCAGTTTGGGCAGCAGCTGTTGTCTGGTTTTGGAGACTTGGGGTTGCAGTTACCACATCATCTTCACTTGCCCCATCTTTATATTCCACATAAGTGTAGAAGTCCTTACCAGCCTCTCCAGTTTGGGCAGCAGCTGTTGTCTGGTTTTGGAGACTTGGGGTTGCAGTTACAACATCAACATTTAGTTTTGTCGAAACATCAACCTCATGAGCACCTCCTTCCTTGACATGCCTCTTTGGAAGACAGAAGACTGCTCAAAAGAAAAAAGAAATTATTACTTAAATCAGGATTTCTAAAAAAATAATTAAACTGCAAAAAGACACTTAAAACACTAACCATTACTGAAAGTAGCAATCAGAACCAACACAACAACCTTTGCCATTACTGCCATGTTGAATCACCAAAAACAATGAGAAGGTTGAGTTCAAGCAGGCCTTATGGAGGCTTATAAAGGCATGACGCTCATGCTCAATTCAATGATAATTAGAATCACATGACTTCCAGGTGTATATCGTTTAGCGATTCATGGGGCTTAACAATAATGAGGAAGGCTAGTGTCGCAGGAGACATCTTGGACTATCTTGGATCAATTTGGCTTTGTTTTCAGCCAGAAAGCTTTTTTAACATGGTCTAACTGAATCAAGCTACAGTGGGTATTAGCAGAGCCCGTCTATGGAGAGCCTTGGCACTTCCTATTAAGCCCCATTGTATCGAAATTGGTTGCAGTTCCATTAGAATTCCACTGGGGGTGATCGCGGGCGAGCGCATGTTGAATGGGGGTCTATGGAGCTAGACGGCTAAATTTCTCTTTCACCTGCTTGTCGTGGAAGAATCATAGATTTTATTGTAGTTTATGCAAGTTCAATCTAGATTTTAGATCTGAAGTTGAATGAACGAGTACTTATGTCCTTTTCATTTCTTACAGGTTGGGTCGTTGTTGCCCATATCACGCAAGCATTGTGCTAATGAATGAAGTCATTGACATGGGCCTATTTGAAAGGCTTTTTAGAAGACTTACGTGACTTCAAAAAAGGAATGTGGAATCTGAGGAGGAACTGCAACCAGTCCAGAAACCGGAAGTAACCAGACAGTGCCAATACTCTTCCTATTAGACATTCTCTGGTATTAGTTAAGTTTGGACGGTTTTCTGCATGAATCATGCACGAATCACGCACGAATCGCGCACCATATTCTTGGCAGAAATGGCACAAACTGCAGTTGTCCCAAACAACAACCAGGTGGCACTTGGGAGTTCTGCCACCACTACTATTTTTGATGCGACTTGACTTACTGCTTCCATGACGCATCCAGTTGCCAAGTAGGCTACAGTAGGGGAGAACGGGGTAAGATGAGCCATTCTTTACACTCTTCATCATTCTAATGGGTCAAAGAGATTTTGTTTTGTAACCTTCACACCAAACAAAAATTCAAAATGTTCTACAACTTCTGTAACCAACAACTTTTTGATAACTTATAAGGGGATATAGATAAGGGTATAGGCCTACCCCATATGTAAGTAAGTTGATCCAAAACAAAGATTTCAGGTAAAACGTTTTTATTTTCTGAAAACGATCATTTAATTTCTACAAACAGTAGCCTAACATACACCAACATTTCACTGAGAATTTGTCAAATACATTCAACTGAAAATGTGCCAAGGCAGGTTTAGACCTAAAAAAAAAAAATGTTGCCTGTTTACCATTTCATTCACTTACAGTAAATAAGTCAGATTAATTAAAGATTCTCTTTAGCTCTTACTAGGATAACACTCATGATTTCGTTTAGCCGTCACATCATAGCTTATAAGGGCACCAAGTGTAATGCATCTGAATGTTGTTCAGATGGACTTACTTCCCACTCATGGTGGTGGCTCTACGATGGGTACATCATTATGATTTATGATTTTTTAAGCAAGATCATGATTACATATCAGGTTAATTACTTATGAGTTCATCAGGTTTGTGGCCCCTCAACTAAAGTGTGAACAATGGCATGTGTTTAGAGAACTGCACAAGTTGTGTTCAAATCAGAATTTGAGTATAGTGATGACTACAATTTTGGCAGAAAAAGAAATCATGATCATTCTTAATAAATCATAATGATGCTCACCATACTTAATGCTTTAGTTGATGTGCTGTTTATGTATGAGGTCATGAATGAACTCATGTAAATTCCTGGTGATTCATGAGATATTAAGGAATGAAGTAATATGGAAATCATGGAATTCATGCATGAATTCATGATAATTCATGTACCCTTACCGTAAAGTGTTACCAAAAGTTCCCTTCCACATGTCAACTTTCGATTCCAAACAAGTTCATAAGGATTTATTTGCAACAATAAACTAGTAGATAGGCCAAGAAAAGCCCTTTGTATGCTGGAATCATGAACTACCATGCAAACTTTTAAAAAGTTCATACCCATTTTGTACACACATTGTATATAATAAGTATTCATTCATGTCTCAAGAACTAGAAAACATTAGCCTACCTCATTATCAGGGGTCAGTAAGTGGGATGAGTCCATGTTAATCACATTTTTTAGGCTTTGGCACAAGTTTATATTCTTTGCAATTTGCCTGTCTGTTGATTCTAGGCCAAGAGGTGATTTACTGCATCAGCAGTCAGTTTCTTGGAGTTTTATGCCCCCAACGTTGTCGCCAAGGCAGCGCTGCCTGGAAGGCACTAGGGTTAGGCATGGGTTAAGGTTGGGGTTAGGTTTAGGTGCCTTTAAGTCAGCGGTGGCAGCGCTGCCTGGAAGACGACGTTGGGGGCATAACACACCATCGAGCCTGTAGTTGACGGCTCTTAAAGTAATTTGTGAGTGAAGGAGACAGATACGGGATGTCCTGCTCATGCCTCCATCCTCCTATTGTTCCTTTCTCGTTCACAGTAGACACCTTAGATTTGTAATTAGACAAGCAAATTAGTTTGCCAGTGTGTTAGGAAAATTAACTAAAGCAAGGTCAATATCCACAAATTCCATTCTAAAGACAGACTCTAAAACAAACTTTGAACCAAAAATGATGTTCACATTACAGAATGAAGTCTTAAGTATATACTACAGGAGAGTCAGTAAAGAGGTTGCTAGTCAGCTTAACCACCAAACTAGACCCAAATCATGAAGACACTTCAAAAAAAGGAAAGACAATGTCTGATAAAATTTGGCCTTTATTGAATTCAAGATGGAGAAAGCCCAAGTGCAGAAAGTGACCCAGGATAAAGGAGAAGTTCCATTCACCATTAGCATTCTGAGCAGTCACTTCAGGAGTCATCATGGGAATCTACAGGGATAAAAAGCAGACTTCACTTTCAGTACAATAAGCCATTGCTTCAACCTGGGGTTAGTTAACTGGCAGACATTTTGTTGTGACTACTGGTTTATGAGGAAGCTACAGTCTGAAATATGAGCCAGGCCAGCCCACAATGTTCCATTTCTGCACCCTTGCTCTAAAGAGGGTCCTTGTACAGCATGTTGTTGGGCCAACATGAACTGCCTACAGTACATTTTTTACATAGTATAATGCAAGATGATAAAAACAGGAGATAAAGACAACACTAGAAATCATTGGTGAGCAATCAATATGCTATTGTTCCAACCACAATATGCTATTGTTCCAATATGGGGCTGGATAATCACCAGAAGTTTGACTACTGGCACTGATTTTAAGAGACCTGCTGGGCTAAAATTTAACCACAACCAAGCCAGCCCACAGTGCTCAGTTTCTGTACCATTGCTCTGAAAATCCCTTGTGTGGAGTAGTAGCTAACGTGAACTGCACCTTCACAGCTCTACAATCTACAAGTAACTAGTTTTTGCCTTCTGACACACCAAAAGTTCTGCACATTTCTTGCAGACACAAAATAGTCATGACTGAAATGCAGTAGAAAGTACTCAAATCTTAATAAAGCAGATTCTAATGCAGAGCACCAGGTCTGATCTGAGTCAACATTTCATCAAGATTGAAATTCTTGACAACCCAAAAATCTTCTTACACAACAGGAAATATGACAAAAAGCCAAACAATTACCAGTGATGGTGGTTCCATCTTGGGCAGAGGTAGTCCCATTTTGCAGATTCAGTACAGTGGTTAACACAACAGCATCCTCACTCGCACCATCTTGGGATTCCACGAGAGACAGAGAAAAAAAAAAAAAAAGCATGGATCCGATTTTAGAACCAAACTGTGGTGATCATAAAAGCCAGCTGAAATCCCACGAACAGCAGTTGTAAACAAGACATTAATTAAACAGATTTTCTGCTGAAGAGTGCTGCCAGGTTTAGTAAATACTTAGAACTATATATGTAGTAAGAGTTAAGTCACAGAAAGCTCAGTTTGTGTTTGCCATGCCTAGATGCATTTTCCATGAATGCAAAAATTTGACCCTGTAAACCAAATTTGGAGATTTGTTTGAAAACACTTACAGGTTAGAAAGATGCAAGCACTGCGATCTGCTTTCTACAGGAGATCATTCACAAGACAGGTGTCTTCAATTTACTCACACTTGCATAAGAAATGTGCCAATTAAAATCAGCTGGTTTAGAGAAAGATTGGAACCATTGTGGCCCAAGCAATCAGTGGACAGTAGACTTCCCTCAGCATTTAAGTCAAGTTGATACACAATAGCCTTTTTCCTTGATTGAAACCCAATTTAATGTACTTGACAATGTTTAACAAAACTCAAAGCAAATGTGTAAACTACAGAGTCTTCCAAGTAACAAATAAATAAATTCCCTTACCAGTTACTCCATCAGTGGCAGATGACGTTGTCTGGTTTTGGGCACTTGGGGTTGCAGTTACCACATCATCTTCACTTGCCCCATCTTTATATTCCACATAAGTGTAGTTTAGTGAGGGGTGGAAGTGGAATGGTCCATAACTACAACAACATGCTACATTTATGAAGCCACAAGTGACCCAAAGTCCTTACCAGCCTCTCCAGTTTGGGCAGCAGCTGTTGTCTGGTTTTGGAGACTTGGGGTTGCAGTTACCACATCATCTTCACTTGCCCCATCTTTATATTCCACATAAGTGTAGTTTAGTGAGGGGTGGAAGTGGAATGGTCCATAACTACAACAACATGCTACATTTATGAAGCCACAAGTGACCCAAAGTCCTTACCAGCCTCTCCAGTTTGGGCAGCAGCTGTTGTCTGGTTTTGGAGACTTGGGGTTGCAGTTACCACATCATCTTCACTTGCCCCATCTTTATATTCCACATAAGTGTAGAAGTCCTTACCAGCCTCTCCAGTTTGGGCAGCAGCTGTTGTCTGGTTTTGGAGACTTGGGGTTGCAGTTACCACATCATCTTCACTTGCCCCATCTTTATATTCCACATAAGTGTAGTTTAGTGAGGGGTGGAAGTGGAATGGTCCATAACTACAAACAACATGCTACATTTATGAAGCCACAAGTGACCCAAAGTCCTTACCAGCCTCTCCAGTTTGGGCAGCAGCTGTTGTCTGGTTTTGGAGACTTGGGGTTGCAGTTACCACATCATCTTCACTTGCCCCATCTTTATATTCCACATAAGTGTAGTTTAGTGAGGGGTGGAAGTGGAATGGTCCATAACTACAACAACATACTACATTTATGAAGCCACAAGTGACCCAAAGTCCTTACCAGCCTCTCCAGTTTGGGCAGCAGCTGTTGTCTGGTTTTGGAGACTTGGGGTTGCAGTTACCACATCATCTTCACTTGCCCCATCTTTATATTCCACATAAGTGTAGTTTAGTGAGGGGTGGAAGTGGAATGGTCCATAACTACAACAACATGCTACATTTATGAAGCCACAAGTGACCCAAAGTCCTTACCAGCCTCTCCAGTTTGGGCAGCAGCTGTTGTCTGGTTTTGGAGACTTGGGGTTGCAGTTACCACATCATCTTCACTTGCCCCATCTTTATATTCCACATAAGTGTAGAAGTCCTTACCAGCCTCTCCAGTTTGGGCAGCAGCTGTTGTCTGGTTTTGGAGACTTGGGGTTGCAGTTACCACATCATCTTCACTTGCCCCATCTTTATATTCCACATAAGTGTAGTTTAGTGAGGGGTGGAAGTGGAATGGTCCATAACTACAACAACATGCTACATTTATGAAGCCACAAGTGACCCAAAGTCCTTACCAGCCTCTCCAGTTTGGGCAGCAGCTGTTGTCTGGTTTTGGATACTTGGGGTTGCAGTTACCACATCATCTTCACTTGCCCCATCTTTATATTCCACATAAGTGTAGAAGTCCTTACCAGCCTCTCCAGTTTGGGCAGCAGCTGTTGTCTGGTTTTGGAGACTTGGGGTTGCAGTTACAACATCAACATTTAGTTTTGTCGAAACATCAACCTCATGAGCACCTCCTTCCTTGACATGCCTCTTTGGAAGACAGAAGACTGCTCAAAAGAAAAAAGAAATTATTACTTAAATCAGGATTTCTAAAAAAATAATTACACTGCAAAAAGACACTTAAAACACTAACCATTACTGAAAGTAGCAATCAGAACCAACACAACAACCTTTGCCATTACTGCCATGTTGAATCACCAAAAACAATGAGAAGGTTGAGTTCAAGCAGGCCTTATGGAGGCTTATAAAGGCATGACGCTCATGCTCAATTCAATGATAATTAGAATCACATGACTTCCAGGTGTATATCGTTTAGCGATTCATGGGGCTTAACAATAATGAGGAAGGCTAGTGTCGCAGGAGACATCTTGGACTATCTTGGATCAATTTGGCTTTGTTTTCAGCCAGAAAGCTTTTTTAACATGGTCTAACTGAATCAAGCTACAGTGGGTATTAGCAGAGCCCGTCTATGGAGAGCCTTGGCACTTCCTATTAAGCCCCATTGTATCGAAATTGGTTGCAGTTCCATTAGAATTCCACTGGGGGTGATCGCGGGCGAGCGCATGTTGAATGGGGGTCTATGGAGCTAGACGGCTAAATTTCTCTTTCACCTGCTTGTCGTGGAAGAATCATAGATTTTATTGTAGTTTATGCAAGTTCAATCTAGATTTTAGATCTGAAGTTGAATGAACGAGTACTTATGTCCTTTTCATTTCTTACAGGTTGGGTCGTTGTTGCCCATATCACGCAAGCATTGTGCTAATGAATGAAGTCATTGACATGGGCCTATTTGAAAGGCTTTTTAGAAGACTTACGTGACTTCAAAAAAGGAATGTGGAATCTGAGGAGGAACTGCAACCAGTCCAGAAACCGGAAGTAACCAGACAGTGCCAATACTCTTCCTATTAGACATTCTCTGGTATTAGTTAAGTTTGGACGGTTTTCTGCATGAATCATGCACGAATCACGCACGAATCGCGCACCATATTCTTGGCAGAAATGGCACAAACTGCAGTTGTCCCAAACAACAACCAGGTGGCACTTGGGAGTTCTGCCACCACTACTATTTTTGATGCGACTTGACTTACTGCTTCCATGACGCATCCAGTTGCCAAGTAGGCTACAGTAGGGGAGAACGGGGTAAGATGAGCCATTCTTTACACTCTTCATCATTCTAATGGGTCAAAGAGATTTTGTTTTGTAACCTTCACACCAAACAAAAATTCAAAATGTTCTACAACTTCTGTAACCAACAACTTTTTGATAACTTATAAGGGGATATAGATAAGGGTATAGGCCTACCCCATATGTAAGTAAGTTGATCCAAAACAAAGATTTCAGGTAAAACGTTTTTATTTTCTGAAAACGATCATTTAATTTCTACAAACAGTAGCCTAACATACACCAACATTTCACTGAGAATTTGTCAAATACATTCAACTGAAAATGTGCCAAGGCAGGTTTAGACCTAAAAAAAAAAAATGTTGCCTGTTTACCATTTCATTCACTTACAGTAAATAAGTCAGATTAATTTGCTGCCTAGTCTCTTTAGCTCTTACTAGGATAACACTCATGATTTCGTTTAGCCGTCACATCATAGCTTATAAGGGCACCAAGTGTAATGCATCTGAATGTTGTTCAGATGGACTTACTTCCCCACTCATGGTGGTGGCTCTACGATGGGTACATCATTATGATTTATGATTTTTTAAGCAAGATCATGATTACATATCAGGTTAATTACTTATGAGTTCATCAGGTTTGTGGCCCCTCAACTAAAGTGTGAACAATGGCATGTGTTTAGAGAACTGCACAAGTTGTGTTCAAATCAGAATTTGAGTATAGTGATGACTACAATTTTGGCAGAAAAAGAAATCATGATCATTCTTAATAAATCATAATGATGCTCACCATACTTAATGCTTTAGTTGATGTGCTGTTTATGTATGAGGTCATGAATGAACTCATGTAAATTCCTGGTGATTCATGAGATATTAAGGAATGAAGTAATATGGAAATCATGGAATTCATGCATGAATTCATGATAATTCATGTACCCTTACCGTAAAGTGTTACCAAAAGTTCCCTTCCACATGTCAACTTTCGATTCCAAACAAGTTCATAAGGATTTATTTGCAACAATAAACTAGTAGATAGGCCAAGAAAAGCCCTTTGTATGCTGGAATCATGAACTACCATGCAAACTTTTAAAAAGTTCATACCCATTTTGTACACACATTGTATATAATAAGTATTCATTCATGTCTCAAGAACTAGAAAACATTAGCCTACCTCATTATCAGGGGTCAGTAAGTGGGATGAGTCCATGTTAATCACATTTTTTAGGCTTTGGCACAAGTTTATATTCTTTGCAATTTGCCTGTCTGTTGATTCTAGGCCAAGAGGTGATTTACTGCATCAGCAGTCAGTTTCTTGGAGTTTTATGCCCCCAACGTTGTCGCCAAGGCAGCGCTGCCTGGAAGGCACTAGGGTTAGGCATGGGTTAAGGTTGGGGTTAGGTTTAGGTGCCTTTAAGTCAGCGGTGGCAGCGCTGCCTGGAAGACGACGTTGGGGGCATAACACACCATCGAGCCTGTAGTTGACGGCTCTTAAAGTAATTTGTGAGTGAAGGAGACAGATACGGGATGTCCTGCTCATGCCTCCATCCTCCTATTGTTCCTTTCTCGTTCACAGTAGACACCTTAGATTTGTAATTAGACAAGCAAATTAGTTTGCCAGTGTGTTAGGAAAATTAACTAAAGCAAGGTCAATATCCACAAATTCCATTCTAAAGACAGACTCTAAAACAAACTTTGAACCAAAAATGATGTTCACATTACAGAATGAAGTCTTAAGTATATACTACAGGAGAGTCAGTAAAGAGGTTGCTAGTCAGCTTAACCACCAAACTAGACCCAAATCATGAAGACACTTCAAAAAAAGGAAAGACAATGTCTGATAAAATTTGGCCTTTATTGAATTCAAGATGGAGAAAGCCCAAGTGCAGAAAGTGACCCAGGATAAAGGAGAAGTTCCATTCACCATTAGCATTCTGAGCAGTCACTTCAGGAGTCATCATGGGAATCTACAGGGATAAAAAGCAGACTTCACTTTCAGTACAATAAGCCATTGCTTCAACCTGGGGTTAGTTAACTGGCAGACATTTTGTTGTGACTACTGGTTTATGAGGAAGCTACAGTCTGAAATATGAGCCAGGCCAGCCCACAATGTTCCATTTCTGCACCCTTGCTCTAAAGAGGGTCCTTGTACAGCATGTTGTTGGGCCAACATGAACTGCCTACAGTACATTTTTTACATAGTATAATGCAAGATGATAAAAACAGGAGATAAATACAACACTAGAAATCATTGGTGAGCAATCAATATGCTATTGTTCCAACCACAATATGCTATTGTTCCAATATGGGGCTGGATAATCACCAGAAGTTTGACTACTGGCACTGATTTTAAGAGACCTGCTGGGCTAAAATTTAACCACAACCAAGCCAGCCCACAGTGCTCAGTTTCTGTACCATTGCTCTGAAAATCCCTTGTGTGGAGTAGTAGCTAACGTGAACTGCACCTTCACAGCTCTACAATCTACAAGTAACTAGTATTTGCCTTCTGACACACCAAAAGTTCTGCACATTTCTTGCAGACACAAAATAGTCATGACTGAAATGCAGTAGAAAGTACTCAAATCTTAATAAAGCAGATTCTAATGCAGAGCACCAGGTCTGATCTGAGTCAACATTTCATCAAGATTGAAATTCTTGACAACCCAAAAATCTTCTTACACAACAGGAAATATGACAAAAAGCCAAACAATTACCAGTGATGGTGGTTCCATCTTGGGCAGAGGTAGTCCCATTTTGCAGATTCAGTACAGTGGTTAACACAACAGCATCCTCACTCGCACCATCTTGGGATTCCACGAGAGAGAGAGAGAGAAAAAAAAAAAAAGCATGGATCCGATTTTAGAACCAAACTGTGGTGATCATAAAAGCCAGCTGAAATCCCACGAACAGCAGTTGTAAACAAGACATTAATTAAACAGATTTTCTGCTGAAGAGTGCTGCCAGGTTTAGTAAATACTTAGAACTATATATGTAGTAAGAGTTAAGTCACAGAAAGCTCAGTTTGTGTTTGCCATGCCTAGATGCATTTTCCATGAATGCAAAAATTTGACCCTGTAAACCAAATTTGGAGATTTGTTTGAAAACACTTACAGGTTAGAAAGATGCAAGCACTGCGATCTGCTTTCTACAGGAGATCATTCACAAGACAGGTGTCTTCAATTTACTCACACTTGCATAAGAAATGTGCCAATTAAAATCAGCTGGTTTAGAGAAAGATTGGAACCATTGTGGCCCAAGCAATCAGTGGACAGTAGACTTCCCTCAGCATTTAAGTCAAGTTGATACACAATAGCCTTTTTCCTTGATTGAAACCCAATTTAATGTACTTGACAATGTTTAACAAAACTCAAAGCAAATGTGTAAACTACAGAGTCTTCCAAGTAACAAATAAATAAATTCCCTTACCAGTTACTCCATCAGTGGCAGATGACGTTGTCTGGTTTTGGGCACTTGGGGTTGCAGTTACCACATCATCTTCACTTGCCCCATCTTTATATTCCACATAAGTGTAGTTTAGTGAGGGGTGGAAGTGGAATGGTCCATAACTACAACAACATGCTACATTTATGAAGCCACAAGTGACCCAAAGTCCTTACCAGCCTCTCCAGTTTGGGCAGCAGCTGTTGTCTGGTTTTGGAGACTTGGGGTTGCAGTTACCACATCATCTTCACTTGCCCCATCTTTATATTCCACATAAGTGTAGTTTAGTGAGGGGTGGAAGTGGAATGGTCCATAACTACAACAACATGCTACATTTATGAAGCCACAAGTGACCCAAAGTCCTTACCAGCCTCTCCAGTTTGGGCAGCAGCTGTTGTCTGGTTTTGGAGACTTGGGGTTGCAGTTACCACATCATCTTCACTTGCCCCATCTTTATATTCCACATAAGTGTAGAAGTCCTTACCAGCCTCTCCAGTTTGGGCAGCAGCTGTTGTCTGGTTTTGGAGACTTGGGGTTGCAGTTACAACATCAACATTTAGTTTTGTCGAAACATCAACCTCATGAGCACCTCCTTCCTTGACATGCCTCTTTGGAAGACAGAAGACTGCTCAAAAGAAAAAAGAAATTATTACTTAAATCAGGATTTCTAAAAAAATAATTAAACTGCAAAAAGACACTTAAAACACTAACCATTACTGAAAGTAGCAATCAGAACCAACACAACAACCTTTGCCATTACTGCCATGTTGAATCACCAAAAACAATGAGAAGGTTGAGTTCAAGCAGGCCTTATGGAGGCTTATAAAGGCATGACGCTCATGCTCAATTCAATGATAATTAGAATCACATGACTTCCAGGTGTATATCGTTTAGCGATTCATGGGGCTTAACAATAATGAGGAAGGCTAGTGTCGCAGGAGACATCTTGGACTATCTTGGATCAATTTGGCTTTGTTTTCAGCCAGAAAGCTTTTTTAACATGGTCTAACTGAATCAAGCTACAGTGGGTATTAGCAGAGCCCGTCTATGGAGAGCCTTGGCACTTCCTATTAAGCCCCATTGTATCGAAATTGGTTGCAGTTCCATTAGAATTCCACTGGGGGTGATCGCGGGCGAGCGCATGTTGAATGGGGGTCTATGGAGCTAGACGGCTAAATTTCTCTTTCACCTGCTTGTCGTGGAAGAATCATAGATTTTATTGTAGTTTATGCAAGTTCAATCTAGATTTTAGATCTGAAGTTGAATGAACGAGTACTTATGTCCTTTTCATTTCTTACAGGTTGGGTCGTTGTTGCCCATATCACGCAAGCATTGTGCTAATGAATGAAGTCATTGACATGGGCCTATTTGAAAGGCTTTTTAGAAGACTTACGTGACTTCAAAAAAGGAATGTGGAATCTGAGGAGGAACTGCAACCAGTCCAGAAACCGGAAGTAACCAGACAGTGCCAATACTCTTCCTATTAGACATTCTCTGGTATTAGTTAAGTTTGGACGGTTTTCTGCATGAATCATGCACGAATCACGCACGAATCGCGCACCATATTCTTGGCAGAAATGGCACAAACTGCAGTTGTCCCAAACAACAACCAGGTGGCACTTGGGAGTTCTGCCACCACTACTATTTTTGATGCGACTTGACTTACTGCTTCCATGACGCATCCAGTTGCCAAGTAGGCTACAGTAGGGGAGAACGGGGTAAGATGAGCCATTCTTTACACTCTTCATCATTCTAATGGGTCAAAGAGATTTTGTTTTGTAACCTTCACACCAAACAAAAATTCAAAATGTTCTACAACTTCTGTAACCAACAACTTTTTGATAACTTATAAGGGGATATAGATAAGGGTATAGGCCTACCCCATATGTAAGTAAGTTGATCCAAAACAAAGATTTCAGGTAAAACGTTTTTATTTTCTGAAAACGATCATTTAATTTCTACAAACAGTAGCCTAACATACACCAACATTTCACTGAGAATTTGTCAAATACATTCAACTGAAAATGTGCCAAGGCAGGTTTAGACCTAAAAAAAAAAAATGTTGCCTGTTTACCATTTCATTCACTTACAGTAAATAAGTCAGATTAATTTGCTGCCTAGTCTCTTTAGCTCTTACTAGGATAACACTCATGATTTCGTTTAGCCGTCACATCATAGCTTATAAGGGCACCAAGTGTAATGCATCTGAATGTTGTTCAGATGGACTTACTTCCCACTCATGGTGGTGGCTCTACGATGGGTACATCATTATGATTTATGATTTTTTAAGCAAGATCATGATTACATATCAGGTTAATTACTTATGAGTTCATCAGGTTTGTGGCCCCTCAACTAAAGTGTGAACAATGGCATGTGTTTAGAGAACTGCACAAGTTGTGTTCAAATCAGAATTTGAGTATAGTGATGACTACAATTTTGGCAGAAAAAGAAATCATGATCATTCTTAATAAATCATAATGATGCTCACCATACTTAATGCTTTAGTTGATGTGCTGTTTATGTATGAGGTCATGAATGAACTCATGTAAATTCCTGGTGATTCATGAGATATTAAGGAATGAAGTAATATGGAAATCATGGAATTCATGCATGAATTCATGATAATTCATGTACCCTTACCGTAAAGTGTTACCAAAAGTTCCCTTCCACATGTCAACTTTCGATTCCAAACAAGTTCATAAGGATTTATTTGCAACAATAAACTAGTAGATAGGCCAAGAAAAGCCCTTTGTATGCTGGAATCATGAACTACCATGCAAACTTTTAAAAAGTTCATACCCATTTTGTACACACATTGTATATAATAAGTATTCATTCATGTCTCAAGAACTAGAAAACATTAGCCTACCTCATTATCAGGGGTCAGTAAGTGGGATGAGTCCATGTTAATCACATTTTTTAGGCTTTGGCACAAGTTTATATTCTTTGCAATTTGCCTGTCTGTTGATTCTAGGCCAAGAGGTGATTTACTGCATCAGCAGTCAGTTTCTTGGAGTTTTATGCCCCCAACGTTGTCGCCAAGGCAGCGCTGCCTGGAAGGCACTAGGGTTAGGCATGGGTTAAGGTTGGGGTTAGGTTTAGGTGCCTTTAAGTCAGCGGTGGCAGCGCTGCCTGGAAGACGACGTTGGGGGCATAACACACCATCGAGCCTGTAGTTGACGGCTCTTAAAGTAATTTGTGAGTGAAGGAGACAGATACGGGATGTCCTGCTCATGCCTCCATCCTCCTATTGTTCCTTTCTCGTTCACAGTAGACACCTTAGATTTGTAATTAGACAAGCAAATTAGTTTGCCAGTGTGTTAGGAAAATTAACTAAAGCAAGGTCAATATCCACAAATTCCATTCTAAAGACAGACTCTAAAACAAACTTTGAACCAAAAATGATGTTCACATTACAGAATGAAGTCTTAAGTATATACTACAGGAGAGTCAGTAAAGAGGTTGCTAGTCAGCTTAACCACCAAACTAGACCCAAATCATGAAGACACTTCAAAAAAAGGAAAGACAATGTCTGATAAAATTTGGCCTTTATTGAATTCAAGATGGAGAAAGCCCAAGTGCAGAAAGTGACCCAGGATAAAGGAGAAGTTCCATTCACCATTAGCATTCTGAGCAGTCACTTCAGGAGTCATCATGGGAATCTACAGGGATAAAAAGCAGACTTCACTTTCAGTACAATAAGCCATTGCTTCAACCTGGGGTTAGTTAACTGGCAGACATTTTGTTGTGACTACTGGTTTATGAGGAAGCTACAGTCTGAAATATGAGCCAGGCCAGCCCACAATGTTCCATTTCTGCACCCTTGCTCTAAAGAGGGTCCTTGTACAGCATGTTGTTGGGCCAACATGAACTGCCTACAGTACATTTTTTACATAGTATAATGCAAGATGATAAAAACAGGAGATAAATACAACACTAGAAATCATTGGTGAGCAATCAATATGCTATTGTTCCAACCACAATATGCTATTGTTCCAATATGGGGCTGGATAATCACCAGAAGTTTGACTACTGGCACTGATTTTAAGAGACCTGCTGGGCTAAAATTTAACCACAACCAAGCCAGCCCACAGTGCTCAGTTTCTGTACCATTGCTCTGAAAATCCCTTGTGTGGAGTAGTAGCTAACGTGAACTGCACCTTCACAGCTCTACAATCTACAAGTAACTAGTATTTGCCTTCTGACACACCAAAAGTTCTGCACATTTCTTGCAGACACAAAATAGTCATGACTGAAATGCAGTAGAAAGTACTCAAATCTTAATAAAGCAGATTCTAATGCAGAGCACCAGGTCTGATCTGAGTCAACATTTCATCAAGATTGAAATTCTTGACAACCCAAAAATCTTCTTACACAACAGGAAATATGACAAAAAGCCAAACAATTACCAGTGATGGTGGTTCCATCTTGGGCAGAGGTAGTCCCATTTTGCAGATTCAGTACAGTGGTTAACACAACAGCATCCTCACTCGCACCATCTTGGGATTCCACGAGAGAGAGAGAGAGAAAAAAAAAAAAGCATGGATCCGATTTTAGAACCAAACTGTGGTGATCATAAAAGCCAGCTGAAATCCCACGAACAGCAGTTGTAAACAAGACATTAATTAAACAGATTTTCTGCTGAAGAGTGCTGCCAGGTTTAGTAAATACTTAGAACTATATATGTAGTAAGAGTTAAGTCACAGAAAGCTCAGTTTGTGTTTGCCATGCCTAGATGCATTTTCCATGAATGCAAAAATTTGACCCTGTAAACCAAATTTGGAGATTTGTTTGAAAACACTTACAGGTTAGAAAGATGCAAGCACTGCGATCTGCTTTCTACAGGAGATCATTCACAAGACAGGTGTCTTCAATTTACTCACACTTGCATAAGAAATGTGCCAATTAAAATCAGCTGGTTTAGAGAAAGATTGGAACCATTGTGGCCCAAGCAATCAGTGGACAGTAGACTTCCCTCAGCATTTAAGTCAAGTTGATACACAATAGCCTTTTTCCTTGATTGAAACCCAATTTAATGTACTTGACAATGTTTAACAAAACTCAAAGCAAATGTGTAAACTACAGAGTCTTCCAAGTAACAAATAAATAAATTCCCTTACCAGTTACTCCATCAGTGGCAGATGACGTTGTCTGGTTTTGGGCACTTGGGGTTGCAGTTACCACATCATCTTCACTTGCCCCATCTTTATATTCCACATAAGTGTAGTTTAGTGAGGGGTGGAAGTGGAATGGTCCATAACTACAACAACATGCTACATTTATGAAGCCACAAGTGACCCAAAGTCCTTACCAGCCTCTCCAGTTTGGGCAGCAGCTGTTGTCTGGTTTTGGAGACTTGGGGTTGCAGTTACCACATCATCTTCACTTGCCCCATCTTTATATTCCACATAAGTGTAGAAGTCCTTACCAGCCTCTCCAGTTTGGGCAGCAGCTGTTGTCTGGTTTTGGAGACTTGGGGTTGCAGTTACCACATCATCTTCACTTGCCCCATCTTTATATTCCACATAAGTGTAGTTTAGTGAGGGGTGGAAGTGGAATGGTCCAT
Source organism: Alosa sapidissima (assembly GCF_018492685.1). Lineage (NCBI taxonomy): Eukaryota > Metazoa > Chordata > Actinopteri > Clupeiformes > Clupeidae > Alosa > Alosa sapidissima. The sequence continues at coordinate 21,016,703 of NC_055971.1, read as the reverse complement.
AACTACAACAACATGCTACATTTATGAAGCCACAAGTGACCCAAAGTCCTTACCAGCCTCTCCAGTTTGGGCAGCAGCTGTTGTCTGGTTTTGGAGACTTGGGGTTGCAGTTACCACATCATCTTCACTTGCCCCATCTTTATATTCCACATAAGTGTAGAAGTCCTTACCAGCCTCTCCAGTTTGGGCAGCAGCTGTTGTCTGGTTTTGGAGACTTGGGGTTGCAGTTACAACATCAACATTTAGTTTTGTCGAAACATCAACCTCATGAGCACCTCCTTCCTTGACATGCCTCTTTGGAAGACAGAAGACTGCTCAAAAGAAAAAAGAAATTATTACTTAAATCAGGATTTCTAAAAAAATAATTAAACTGCAAAAAGACACTTAAAACACTAACCATTACTGAAAGTAGCAATCAGAACCAACACAACAACCTTTGCCATTACTGCCATGTTGAATCACCAAAAACAATGAGAAGGTTGAGTTCAAGCAGGCCTTATGGAGGCTTATAAAGGCATGACGCTCATGCTCAATTCAATGATAATTAGAATCACATGACTTCCAGGTGTATATCGTTTAGCGATTCATGGGGCTTAACAATAATGAGGAAGGCTAGTGTCGCAGGAGACATCTTGGACTATCTTGGATCAATTTGGCTTTGTTTTCAGCCAGAAAGCTTTTTTAACATGGTCTAACTGAATCAAGCTACAGTGGGTATTAGCAGAGCCCGTCTATGGAGAGCCTTGGCACTTCCTATTAAGCCCCATTGTATCGAAATTGGTTGCAGTTCCATTAGAATTCCACTGGGGGTGATCGCGGGCGAGCGCATGTTGAATGGGGGTCTATGGAGCTAGACGGCTAAATTTCTCTTTCACCTGCTTGTCGTGGAAGAATCATAGATTTTATTGTAGTTTATGCAAGTTCAATCTAGATTTTAGATCTGAAGTTGAATGAACGAGTACTTATGTCCTTTTCATTTCTTACAGGTTGGGTCGTTGTTGCCCATATCACGCAAGCATTGTGCTAATGAATGAAGTCATTGACATGGGCCTATTTGAAAGGCTTTTTAGAAGACTTACGTGACTTCAAAAAAGGAATGTGGAATCTGAGGAGGAACTGCAACCAGTCCAGAAACCGGAAGTAACCAGACAGTGCCAATACTCTTCCTATTAGACATTCTCTGGTATTAGTTAAGTTTGGACGGTTTTCTGCATGAATCATGCACGAATCACGCACGAATCGCGCACCATATTCTTGGCAGAAATGGCACAAACTGCAGTTGTCCCAAACAACAACCAGGTGGCACTTGGGAGTTCTGCCACCACTACTATTTTTGATGCGACTTGACTTACTGCTTCCATGACGCATCCAGTTGCCAAGTAGGCTACAGTAGGGGAGAACGGGGTAAGATGAGCCATTCTTTACACTCTTCATCATTCTAATGGGTCAAAGAGATTTTGTTTTGTAACCTTCACACCAAACAAAAATTCAAAATGTTCTACAACTTCTGTAACCAACAACTTTTTGATAACTTATAAGGGGATATAGATAAGGGTATAGGCCTACCCCATATGTAAGTAAGTTGATCCAAAACAAAGATTTCAGGTAAAACGTTTTTATTTTCTGAAAACGATCATTTAATTTCTACAAACAGTAGCCTAACATACACCAACATTTCACTGAGAATTTGTCAAATACATTCAACTGAAAATGTGCCAAGGCAGGTTTAGACCTAAAAAAAAAAAATGTTGCCTGTTTACCATTTCATTCACTTACAGTAAATAAGTCAGATTAATTTGCTGCCTAGTCTCTTTAGCTCTTACTAGGATAACACTCATGATTTCGTTTAGCCGTCACATCATAGCTTATAAGGGCACCAAGTGTAATTCATCTGAATGTTGTTCAGATGGACTTACTTCCCACTCATGGTGGTGGCTCTACGATGGGTACATCATTATGATTTATGATTTTTTAAGCAAGATCATGATTACATATCAGGTTAATTACTTATGAGTTCATCAGGTTTGTGGCCCCTCAACTAAAGTGTGAACAATGGAGAACTGCACAAGTTGTGTTCAAATCAGAATTTGAGTATAGTGATGACTACAATTTTGGCAGAAAAAGAAATCATGATCATTCTTAATAAATCATAATGATGCTCACCATACTTAATGCTTTAGTTGATGTGCTGTTTATGTATGAGGTCATGAATGAACTCATGTAAATTCCTGGTGATTCATGAGATATTAAGGAATGAAGTAATATGGAAATCATGGAATTCATGCATGAATTCATGATAATTCATGTACCCTTACCGTAAAGTGTTACCAAAAGTTCCCTTCCACATGTCAACTTTCGATTCCAAACAAGTTCATAAGGATTTATTTGCAACAATAAACTAGTAGATAGGCCAAGAAAAGCCCTTTGTATGCTGGAATCATGAACTACCATGCAAACTTTTAAAAAGTTCATACCCATTTTGTACACACATTGTATATAATAAGTATTCATTCATGTCTCAAGAACTAGAAAACATTAGCCTACCTCATTATCAGGGGTCAGTAAGTGGGATGAGTCCATGTTAATCACATTTTTTAGGCTTTGGCACAAGTTTATATTCTTTGCAATTTGCCTGTCTGTTGATTCTAGGCCAAGAGGTGATTTACTGCATCAGCAGTCAGTTTCTTGGAGTTTTATGCCCCCAACGTTGTCGCCAAGGCAGCGCTGCCTGGAAGGCACTAGGGTTAGGCATGGGTTAAGGTTGGGGTTAGGTTTAGGTGCCTTTAAGTCAGCGGTGGCAGCGCTGCCTGGAAGACGACGTTGGGGGCATAACACACCATCGAGCCTGTAGTTGACGGCTCTTAAAGTAATTTGTGAGTGAAGGAGACAGATACGGGATGTCCTGCTCATGCCTCCATCCTCCTATTGTTCCTTTCTCGTTCACAGTAGACACCTTAGATTTGTAATTAGACAAGCAAATTAGTTTGCCAGTGTGTTAGGAAAATTAACTAAAGCAAGGTCAATATCCACAAATTCCATTCTAAAGACAGACTCTAAAACAAACTTTGAACCAAAAATGATGTTCACATTACAGAATGAAGTCTTAAGTATATACTACAGGAGAGTCAGTAAAGAGGTTGCTAGTCAGCTTAACCACCAAACTAGACCCAAATCATGAAGACACTTCAAAAAAAGGAAAGACAATGTCTGATAAAATTTGGCCTTTATTGAATTCAAGATGGAGAAAGCCCAAGTGCAGAAAGTGACCCAGGATAAAGGAGAAGTTCCATTCACCATTAGCATTCTGAGCAGTCACTTCAGGAGTCATCATGGGAATCTACAGGGATAAAAAGCAGACTTCACTTTCAGTACAATAAGCCATTGCTTCAACCTGGGGTTAGTTAACTGGCAGACATTTTGTTGTGACTACTGGTTTATGAGGAAGCTACAGTCTGAAATATGAGCCAGGCCAGCCCACAATGTTCCATTTCTGCACCCTTGCTCTAAAGAGGGTCCTTGTACAGCATGTTGTTGGGCCAACATGAACTGCCTACAGTACATTTTTTACATAGTATAATGCAAGATGATAAAAACAGGAGATAAATACAACACTAGAAATCATTGGTGAGCAATCAATATGCTATTGTTCCAACCACAATATGCTATTGTTCCAATATGGGGCTGGATAATCACCAGAAGTTTGACTACTGGCACTGATTTTAAGAGACCTGCTGGGCTAAAATTTAACCACAACCAAGCCAGCCCACAGTGCTCAGTTTCTGTACCATTGCTCTGAAAATCCCTTGTGTGGAGTAGTAGCTAACGTGAACTGCACCTTCACAGCTCTACAATCTACAAGTAACTAGTATTTGCCTTCTGACACACCAAAAGTTCTGCACATTTCTTGCAGACACAAAATAGTCATGACTGAAATGCAGTAGAAAGTACTCAAATCTTAATAAAGCAGATTCTAATGCAGAGCACCAGGTCTGATCTGAGTCAACATTTCATCAAGATTGAAATTCTTGACAACCCAAAAATCTTCTTACACAACAGGAAATATGACAAAAAGCCAAACAATTACCAGTGATGGTGGTTCCATCTTGGGCAGAGGTAGTCCCATTTTGCAGATTCAGTACAGTGGTTAACACAACAGCATCCTCACTCGCACCATCTTGGGATTCCATGAGAGAGAGAGAGAAAAAAAAAAAAAAGCATGGATCCGATTTTAGAACCAAACTGTGGTGATCATAAAAGCCAGCTGAAATCCCACGAACAGCAGTTGTAAACAAGACATTAATTAAACAGATTTTCTGCTGAAGAGTGCTGCCAGGTTTAGTAAATACTTAGAACTATATATGTAGTAAGAGTTAAGTCACAGGAAGCTCAGTTTGTGTTTGCCATGCCTAGATGCATTTTCCATGAATGCAAAAATTTGACCCTGTAAACCAAATTTGGAGATTTGTTTGAAAACACTTACAGGTTAGAAAGATGCAAGCACTGCGATCTGCTTTCTACAGGAGATCATTCACAAGACAGGTGTCTTCAATTTACTCACACTTGCATAAGAAATGTGCCAATTAAAATCAGCTGGTTTAGAGAAAGATTGGAACCATTGTGGCCCAAGCAATCAGTGGACAGTAGACTTCCCTCAGCATTTAAGTCAAGTTGATACACAATAGCCTTTTTCCTTGATTGAAACCCAATTTAATGTACTTGACAATGTTTAACAAAACTCAAAGCAAATGTGTAAACTACAGAGTCTTCCAAGTAACAAATAAATAAATTCCCTTACCAGTTACTCCATCAGTGGCAGATGACGTTGTCTGGTTTTGGGCACTTGGGGTTGCAGTTACCACATCATCTTCACTTGCCCCATCTTTATATTCCACATAAGTGTAGTTTAGTGAGGGGTGGAAGTGGAATGGTCCATAACTACAACAACATGCTACATTTATGAAGCCACAAGTGACCCAAAGTCCTTACCAGCCTCTCCAGTTTGGGCAGCAGCTGTTGTCTGGTTTTGGAGACTTGGGGTTGCAGTTACCACATCATCTTCACTTGCCCCATCTTTATATTCCACATAAGTGTAGAAGTCCTTACCAGCCTCTCCAGTTTGGGCAGCAGCTGTTGTCTGGTTTTGGAGACTTGGGGTTGCAGTTACCACATCATCTTCACTTGCCCCATCTTTATATTCCACATAAGTGTAGTTTAGTGAGGGGTGGAAGTGGAATGGTCCATAACTACAACAACATGCTACATTTATGAAGCCACAAGTGACCCAAAGTCCTTACCAGCCTCTCCAGTTTGGGCAGCAGCTGTTGTCTGGTTTTGGAGACTTGGGGTTGCAGTTACCACATCATCTTCACTTGCCCCATCTTTATATTCCACATAAGTGTAGAAGTCCTTACCAGCCTCTCCAGTTTGGGCAGCAGCTGTTGTCTGGTTTTGGAGACTTGGGGTTGCAGTTACAACATCAACATTTAGTTTTGTCGAAACATCAACCTCATGAGCACCTCCTTCCTTGACATGCCTCTTTGGAAGACAGAAGACTGCTCAAAAGAAAAAAGAAATTATTTCTTAAATCAGGATTTCTAAAAAAATAATTAAACTGCAAAAAGACACTTAAAACACTAACCATTACTGAAAGTAGCAATCAGAACCAACACAACAACCTTTGCCATTACTGCCATGTTGAATCACCAAAAACAATGAGAAGGTTGAGTTCAAGCAGGCCTTATGGAGGCTTATAAAGGCATGACGCTCATGCTCAATTCAATGATAATTAGAATCACATGACTTCCAGGTGTATATCGTTTAGCGATTCATGGGGCTTAACAATAATGAGGAAGGCTAGTGTCGCAGGAGACATCTTGGACTATCTTGGATCAATTTGGCTTTGTTTTCAGCCAGAAAGCTTTTTTAACATGGTCTAACTGAATCAAGCTACAGTGGGTATTAGCAGAGCCCGTCTATGGAGAGCCTTGGCACTTCCTATTAAGCCCCATTGTATCGAAATTGGTTGCAGTTCCATTAGAATTCCACTGGGGGTGATCGCGGGCGAGCGCATGTTGAATGGGGGTCTATGGAGCTAGACGGCTAAATTTCTCTTTCACCTGCTTGTCGTGGAAGAATCATAGATTTTATTGTAGTTTATGCAAGTTCAATCTAGATTTTAGATCTGAAGTTGAATGAACGAGTACTTATGTCCTTTTCATTTCTTACAGGTTGGGTCGTTGTTGCCCATATCACGCAAGCATTGTGCTAATGAATGAAGTCATTGACATGGGCCTATTTGAAAGGCTTTTTAGAAGACTTACGTGACTTCAAAAAAGGAATGTGGAATCTGAGGAGGAACTGCAACCAGTCCAGAAACCGGAAGTAACCAGACAGTGCCAATACTCTTCCTATTAGACATTCTCTGGTATTAGTTAAGTTTGGACGGTTTTCTGCATGAATCATGCACGAATCACGCACGAATCGCGCACCATATTCTTGGCAGAAATGGCACAAACTGCAGTTGTCCCAAACAACAACCAGGTGGCACTTGGGAGTTCTGCCACCACTACTATTTTTGATGCGACTTGACTTACTGCTTCCATGACGCATCCAGTTGCCAAGTAGGCTACAGTAGGGGAGAACGGGGTAAGATGAGCCATTCTTTACACTCTTCATCATTCTAATGGGTCAAAGAGATTTTGTTTTGTAACCTTCACACCAAACAAAAATTCAAAATGTTCTACAACTTCTGTAACCAACAACTTTTTGATAACTTATAAGGGGATATAGATAAGGGTATAGGCCTACCCCATATGTAAGTAAGTTGATCCAAAACAAAGATTTCAGGTAAAACGTTTTTATTTTCTGAAAACGATCATTTAATTTCTACAAACAGTAGCCTAACATACACCAACATTTCACTGAGAATTTGTCAAATACATTCAACTGAAAATGTGCCAAGGCAGGTTTAGACCTAAAAAAAAAAAATGTTGCCTGTTTACCATTTCATTCACTTACAGTAAATAAGTCAGATTAATTAAAGATTCTCTTTAGCTCTTACTAGGATAACACTCATGATTTCGTTTAGCCGTCACATCATAGCTTATAAGGGCACCAAGTGTAATGCATCTGAATGTTGTTCAGATGGACTTACTTCCCACTCATGGTGGTGGCTCTACGATGGGTACATCATTATGATTTATGATTTTTTAAGCAAGATCATGATTACATATCAGGTTAATTACTTATGAGTTCATCAGGTTTGTGGCCCCTCAACTAAAGTGTGAACAATGGCATGTGTTTAGAGAACTGCACAAGTTGTGTTCAAATCAGAATTTGAGTATAGTGATGACTACAATTTTGGCAGAAAAAGAAATCATGATCATTCTTAATAAATCATAATGATGCTCACCATACTTAATGCTTTAGTTGATGTGCTGTTTATGTATGAGGTCATGAATGAACTCATGTAAATTCCTGGTGATTCATGAGATATTAAGGAATGAAGTAATATGGAAATCATGGAATTCATGCATGAATTCATGATAATTCATGTACCCTTACCGTAAAGTGTTACCAAAAGTTCCCTTCCACATGTCAACTTTCGATTCCAAACAAGTTCATAAGGATTTATTTGCAACAATAAACTAGTAGATAGGCCAAGAAAAGCCCTTTGTATGCTGGAATCATGAACTACCATGCAAACTTTTAAAAAGTTCATACCCATTTTGTACACACATTGTATATAATAAGTATTCATTCATGTCTCAAGAACTAGAAAACATTAGCCTACCTCATTATCAGGGGTCAGTAAGTGGGATGAGTCCATGTTAATCACATTTTTTAGGCTTTGGCACAAGTTTATATTCTTTGCAATTTGCCTGTCTGTTGATTCTAGGCCAAGAGGTGATTTACTGCATCAGCAGTCAGTTTCTTGGAGTTTTATGCCCCCAACGTTGTCGCCAAGGCAGCGCTGCCTGGAAGGCACTAGGGTTAGGCATGGGTTAAGGTTGGGGTTAGGTTTAGGTGCCTTTAAGTCAGCGGTGGCAGCGCTGCCTGGAAGACGACGTTGGGGGCATAACACACCATCGAGCCTGTAGTTGACGGCTCTTAAAGTAATTTGTGAGTGAAGGAGACAGATACGGGATGTCCTGCTCATGCCTCCATCCTCCTATTGTTCCTTTCTCGTTCACAGTAGACACCTTAGATTTGTAATTAGACAAGCAAATTAGTTTGCCAGTGTGTTAGGAAAATTAACTAAAGCAAGGTCAATATCCACAAATTCCATTCTAAAGACAGACTCTAAAACAAACTTTGAACCAAAAATGATGTTCACATTACAGAATGAAGTCTTAAGTATATACTACAGGAGAGTCAGTAAAGAGGTTGCTAGTCAGCTTAACCACCAAACTAGACCCAAATCATGAAGACACTTCAAAAAAAGGAAAGACAATGTCTGATAAAATTTGGCCTTTATTGAATTCAAGATGGAGAAAGCCCAAGTGCAGAAAGTGACCCAGGATAAAGGAGAAGTTCCATTCACCATTAGCATTCTGAGCAGTCACTTCAGGAGTCATCATGGGAATCTACAGGGATAAAAAGCAGACTTCACTTTCAGTACAATAAGCCATTGCTTCAACCTGGGGTTAGTTAACTGGCAGACATTTTGTTGTGACTACTGGTTTATGAGGAAGCTACAGTCTGAAATATGAGCCAGGCCAGCCCACAATGTTCCATTTCTGCACCCTTGCTCTAAAGAGGGTCCTTGTACAGCATGTTGTTGGGCCAACATGAACTGCCTACAGTACATTTTTTACATAGTATAATGCAAGATGATAAAAACAGGAGATAAATACAACACTAGAAATCATTGGTGAGCAATCAATATGCTATTGTTCCAACCACAATATGCTATTGTTCCAATATGGGGCTGGATAATCACCAGAAGTTTGACTACTGGCACTGATTTTAAGAGACCTGCTGGGCTAAAATTTAACCACAACCAAGCCAGCCCACAGTGCTCAGTTTCTGTACCATTGCTCTGAAAATCCCTTGTGTGGAGTAGTAGCTAACGTGAACTGCACCTTCACAGCTCTACAATCTACAAGTAACTAGTATTTGCCTTCTGACACACCAAAAGTTCTGCACATTTCTTGCAGACACAAAATAGTCATGACTGAAATGCAGTAGAAAGTACTCAAATCTTAATAAAGCAGATTCTAATGCAGAGCACCAGGTCTGATCTGAGTCAACATTTCATCAAGATTGAAATTCTTGACAACCCAAAAATCTTCTTACACAACAGGAAATATGACAAAAAGCCAAACAATTACCAGTGATGGTGGTTCCATCTTGGGCAGAGGTAGTCCCATTTTGCAGATTCAGTACAGTGGTTAACACAACAGCATCCTCACTCGCACCATCTTGGGATTCCACGAGAGACAGAGAAAAAAAAAAAAAAGCATGGATCCGATTTTAGAACCAAACTGTGGTGATCATAAAAGCCAGCTGAAATCCCACGAACAGCAGTTGTAAACAAGACATTAATTAAACAGATTTTCTGCTGAAGAGTGCTGCCAGGTTTAGTAAATACTTAGAACTGTATATGTAGTAAGAGTTAAGTCACAGAAAGCTCAGTTTGTGTTTGCCATGCCTAGATGCATTTTCCATGAATGCAAAAATTTGACCCTGTAAACCAAATTTGGAGATTTGTTTGAAAACACTTACAGGTTAGAAAGATGCAAGCACTGCGATCTGCTTTCTACAGGAGATCATTCACAAGACAGGTGTCTTCAATTTACTCACACTTGCATAAGAAATGTGCCAATTAAAATCAGCTGGTTTAGAGAAAGATTGGAACCATTGTGGCCCAAGCAATCAGTGGACAGTAGACTTCCCTCAGCATTTAAGTCAAGTTGATACACAATAGCCTTTTTCCTTGATTGAAACCCAATTTAATGTACTTGACAATGTTTAACAAAACTCAAAGCAAATGTGTAAACTACAGAGTCTTCCAAGTAACAAATAAATAAATTCCCTTACCAGTTACTCCATCAGTGGCAGATGACGTTGTCTGGTTTTGGGCACTTGGGGTTGCAGTTACCACATCATCTTCACTTGCCCCATCTTTATATTCCACATAAGTGTAGTTTAGTGAGGGGTGGAAGTGGAATGGTCCATAACTACAACAACATGCTACATTTATGAAGCCACAAGTGACCCAAAGTCCTTACCAGCCTCTCCAGTTTGGGCAGCAGCTGTTGTCTGGTTTTGGAGACTTGGGGTTGCAGTTACCACATCATCTTCACTTGCCCCATCTTTATATTCCACATAAGTGTAGTTTAGTGAGGGGTGGAAGTGGAATGGTCCATAACTACAACAACATGCTACATTTATGAAGCCACAAGTGACCCAAAGTCCTTACCAGCCTCTCCAGTTTGGGCAGCAGCTGTTGTCTGGTTTTGGAGACTTGGGGTTGCAGTTACCACATCATCTTCACTTGCCCCATCTTTATATTCCACATAAGTGTAGAAGTCCTTACCAGCCTCTCCAGTTTGGGCAGCAGCTGTTGTCTGGTTTTGGAGACTTGGGGTTGCAGTTACAACATCAACATTTAGTTTTGTCGAAACATCAACCTCATGAGCACCTCCTTCCTTGACATGCCTCTTTGGAAGACAGAAGACTGCTCAAAAGAAAAAAGAAATTATTACTTAAATCAGGATTTCTAAAAAAATAATTAAACTGCAAAAAGACACTTAAAACACTAACCATTACTGAAAGTAGCAATCAGAACCAACACAACAACCTTTGCCATTACTGCCATGTTGAATCACCAAAAACAATGAGAAGGTTGAGTTCAAGCAGGCCTTATGGAGGCTTATAAAGGCATGACGCTCATGCTCAATTCAATGATAATTAGAATCACATGACTTCCAGGTGTATATCGTTTAGCGATTCATGGGGCTTAACAATAATGAGGAAGGCTAGTGTCGCAGGAGACATCTTGGACTATCTTGGATCAATTTGGCTTTGTTTTCAGCCAGAAAGCTTTTTTAACATGGTCTAACTGAATCAAGCTACAGTGGGTATTAGCAGAGCCCGTCTATGGAGAGCCTTGGCACTTCCTATTAAGCCCCATTGTATCGAAATTGGTTGCAGTTCCATTAGAATTCCACTGGGGGTGATCGCGGGCGAGCGCATGTTGAATGGGGGTCTATGGAGCTAGACGGCTAAATTTCTCTTTCACCTGCTTGTCGTGGAAGAATCATAGATTTTATTGTAGTTTATGCAAGTTCAATCTAGATTTTAGATCTGAAGTTGAATGAACGAGTACTTATGTCCTTTTCATTTCTTACAGGTTGGGTCGTTGTTGCCCATATCACGCAAGCATTGTGCTAATGAATGAAGTCATTGACATGGGCCTATTTGAAAGGCTTTTTAGAAGACTTACGTGACTTCAAAAAAGGAATGTGGAATCTGAGGAGGAACTGCAACCAGTCCAGAAACCGGAAGTAACCAGACAGTGCCAATACTCTTCCTATTAGACATTCTCTGGTATTAGTTAAGTTTGGACGGTTTTCTGCATGAATCATGCACGAATCACGCACGAATCGCGCACCATATTCTTGGCAGAAATGGCACAAACTGCAGTTGTCCCAAACAACAACCAGGTGGCACTTGGGAGTTCTGCCACCACTACTATTTTTGATGCGACTTGACTTACTGCTTCCATGACGCATCCAGTTGCCAAGTAGGCTACAGTAGGGGAGAACGGGGTAAGATGAGCCATTCTTTACACTCTTCATCATTCTAATGGGTCAAAGAGATTTTGTTTTGTAACCTTCACACCAAACAAAAATTCAAAATGTTCTACAACTTCTGTAACCAACAACTTTTTGATAACTTATAAGGGGATATAGATAAGGGTATAGGCCTACCCCATATGTAAGTAAGTTGATCCAAAACAAAGATTTCAGGTAAAACGTTTTTATTTTCTGAAAACGATCATTTAATTTCTACAAACAGTAGCCTAACATACACCAACATTTCACTGAGAATTTGTCAAATACATTCAACTGAAAATGTGCCAAGGCAGGTTTAGACCTAAAAAAAAAAAATGTTGCCTGTTTACCATTTCATTCACTTACAGTAAATAAGTCAGATTAATTAAAGATTCTCTTTAGCTCTTACTAGGATAACACTCATGATTTCGTTTAGCCGTCACATCATAGCTTATAAGGGCACCAAGTGTAATGCATCTGAATGTTGTTCAGATGGACTTACTTCCCACTCATGGTGGTGGCTCTACGATGGGTACATCATTATGATTTATGATTTTTTAAGCAAGATCATGATTACATATCAGGTTAATTACTTATGAGTTCATCAGGTTTGTGGCCCCTCAACTAAAGTGTGAACAATGGCATGTGTTTAGAGAACTGCACAAGTTGTGTTCAAATCAGAATTTGAGTATAGTGATGACTACAATTTTGGCAGAAAAAGAAATCATGATCATTCTTAATAAATCATAATGATGCTCACCATACTTAATGCTTTAGTTGATGTGCTGTTTATGTATGAGGTCATGAATGAACTCATGTAAATTCCTGGTGATTCATGAGATATTAAGGAATGAAGTAATATGGAAATCATGGAATTCATGCATGAATTCATGATAATTCATGTACCCTTACCGTAAAGTGTTACCAAAAGTTCCCTTCCACATGTCAACTTTCGATTCCAAACAAGTTCATAAGGATTTATTTGCAACAATAAACTAGTAGATAGGCCAAGAAAAGCCCTTTGTATGCTGGAATCATGAACTACCATGCAAACTTTTAAAAAGTTCATACCCATTTTGTACACACATTGTATATAATAAGTATTCATTCATGTCTCAAGAACTAGAAAACATTAGCCTACCTCATTATCAGGGGTCAGTAAGTGGGATGAGTCCATGTTAATCACATTTTTTAGGCTTTGGCACAAGTTTATATTCTTTGCAATTTGCCTGTCTGTTGATTCTAGGCCAAGAGGTGATTTACTGCATCAGCAGTCAGTTTCTTGGAGTTTTATGCCCCCAACGTTGTCGCCAAGGCAGCGCTGCCTGGAAGGCACTAGGGTTAGGCATGGGTTAAGGTTGGGGTTAGGTTTAGGTGCCTTTAAGTCAGCGGTGGCAGCGCTGCCTGGAAGACGACGTTGGGGGCATAACACACCATCGAGCCTGTAGTTGACGGCTCTTAAAGTAATTTGTGAGTGAAGGAGACAGATACGGGATGTCCTGCTCATGCCTCCATCCTCCTATTGTTCCTTTCTCGTTCACAGTAGACACCTTAGATTTGTAATTAGACAAGCAAATTAGTTTGCCAGTGTGTTAGGAAAATTAACTAAAGCAAGGTCAATATCCACAAATTCCATTCTAAAGACAGACTCTAAAACAAACTTTGAACCAAAAATGATGTTCACATTACAGAATGAAGTCTTAAGTATATACTACAGGAGAGTCAGTAAAGAGGTTGCTAGTCAGCTTAACCACCAAACTAGACCCAAATCATGAAGACACTTCAAAAAAAGGAAAGACAATGTCTGATAAAATTTGGCCTTTATTGAATTCAAGATGGAGAAAGCCCAAGTGCAGAAAGTGACCCAGGATAAAGGAGAAGTTCCATTCACCATTAGCATTCTGAGCAGTCACTTCAGGAGTCATCATGGGAATCTACAGGGATAAAAAGCAGACTTCACTTTCAGTACAATAAGCCATTGCTTCAACCTGGGGTTAGTTAACTGGCAGACATTTTGTTGTGACTACTGGTTTATGAGGAAGCTACAGTCTGAAATATGAGCCAGGCCAGCCCACAATGTTCCATTTCTGCACCCTTGCTCTAAAGAGGGTCCTTGTACAGCATGTTGTTGGGCCAACATGAACTGCCTACAGTACATTTTTTACATAGTATAATGCAAGATGATAAAAACAGGAGATAAATACAACACTAGAAATCATTGGTGAGCAATCAATATGCTATTGTTCCAACCACAATATGCTATTGTTCCAATATGGGGCTGGATAATCACCAGAAGTTTGACTACTGGCACTGATTTTAAGAGACCTGCTGGGCTAAAATTTAACCACAACCAAGCCAGCCCACAGTGCTCAGTTTCTGTACCATTGCTCTGAAAATCCCTTGTGTGGAGTAGTAGCTAACGTGAACTGCACCTTCACAGCTCTACAATCTACAAGTAACTAGTATTTGCCTTCTGACACACCAAAAGTTCTGCACATTTCTTGCAGACACAAAATAGTCATGACTGAAATGCAGTAGAAAGTACTCAAATCTTAATAAAGCAGATTCTAATGCAGAGCACCAGGTCTGATCTGAGTCAACATTTCATCAAGATTGAAATTCTTGACAACCCAAAAATCTTCTTACACAACAGGAAATATGACAAAAAGCCAAACAATTACCAGTGATGGTGGTTCCATCTTGGGCAGAGGTAGTCCCATTTTGCAGATTCAGTACAGTGGTTAACACAACAGCATCCTCACTCGCACCATCTTGGGATTCCATGAGAGAGAGAGAGAAAAAAAAAAAAAGCATGGATCCGATTTTAGAACCAAACTGTGGTGATCATAAAAGCCAGCTGAAATCCCACGAACAGCAGTTGTAAACAAGACATTAATTAAACAGATTTTCTGCTGAAGAGTGCTGCCAGGTTTAGTAAATACTTAGAACTATATATGTAGTAAGAGTTAAGTCACAGGAAGCTCAGTTTGTGTTTGCCATGCCTAGATGCATTTTCCATGAATGCAAAAATTTGACCCTGTAAACCAAATTTGGAGATTTGTTTGAAAACACTTACAGGTTAGAAAGATGCAAGCACTGCGATCTGCTTTCTACAGGAGATCATTCACAAGACAGGTGTCTTCAATTTACTCACACTTGCATAAGAAATGTGCCAATTAAAATCAGCTGGTTTAGAGAAAGATTGGAACCATTGTGGCCCAAGCAATCAGTGGACAGTAGACTTCCCTCAGCATTTAAGTCAAGTTGATACACAATAGCCTTTTTCCTTGATTGAAACCCAATTTAATGTACTTGACAATGTTTAACAAAACTCAAAGCAAATGTGTAAACTACAGAGTCTTCCAAGTAACAAATAAATAAATTCCCTTACCAGTTACTCCATCAGTGGCAGATGACGTTGTCTGGTTTTGGGCACTTGGGGTTGCAGTTACCACATCATCTTCACTTGCCCCATCTTTATATTCCACATAAGTGTAGTTTAGTGAGGGGTGGAAGTGGAATGGTCCATAACTACAACAACATGCTACATTTATGAAGCCACAAGTGACCCAAAGTCCTTACCAGCCTCTCCAGTTTGGGCAGCAGCTGTTGTCTGGTTTTGGAGACTTGGGGTTGCAGTTACCACATCATCTTCACTTGCCCCATCTTTATATTCCACATAAGTGTAGAAGTCCTTACCAGCCTCTCCAGTTTGGGCAGCAGCTGTTGTCTGGTTTTGGAGACTTGGGGTTGCAGTTACAACATCAACATTTAGTTTTGTCGAAACATCAACCTCATGAGCACCTCCTTCCTTGACATGCCTCTTTGGAAGACAGAAGACTGCTCAAAAGAAAAAAGAAATTATTACTTAAATCAGGATTTCTAAAAAAATAATTAAACTGCAAAAAGACACTTAAAACACTAACCATTACTGAAAGTAGCAATCAGAACCAACACAACAACCTTTGCCATTACTGCCATGTTGAATCACCAAAAACAATGAGAAGGTTGAGTTCAAGCAGGCCTTATGGAGGCTTATAAAGGCATGACGCTCATGCTCAATTCAATGATAATTAGAATCACATGACTTCCAGGTGTATATCGTTTAGCGATTCATGGGGCTTAACAATAATGAGGAAGGCTAGTGTCGCAGGAGACATCTTGGACTATCTTGGATCAATTTGGCTTTGTTTTCAGCCAGAAAGCTTTTTTAACATGGTCTAACTGAATCAAGCTACAGTGGGTATTAGCAGAGCCCGTCTATGGAGAGCCTTGGCACTTCCTATTAAGCCCCATTGTATCGAAATTGGTTGCAGTTCCATTAGAATTCCACTGGGGGTGATCGCGGGCGAGCGCATGTTGAATGGGGGTCTATGGAGCTAGACGGCTAAATTTCTCTTTCACCTGCTTGTCGTGGAAGAATCATAGATTTTATTGTAGTTTATGCAAGTTCAATCTAGATTTTAGATCTGAAGTTGAATGAACGAGTACTTATGTCCTTTTCATTTCTTACAGGTTGGGTCGTTGTTGCCCATATCACGCAAGCATTGTGCTAATGAATGAAGTCATTGACATGGGCCTATTTGAAAGGCTTTTTAGAAGACTTACGTGACTTCAAAAAAGGAATGTGGAATCTGAGGAGGAACTGCAACCAGTCCAGAAACCGGAAGTAACCAGACAGTGCCAATACTCTTCCTATTAGACATTCTCTGGTATTAGTTAAGTTTGGACGGTTTTCTGCATGAATCATGCACGAATCACGCACGAATCGCGCACCATATTCTTGGCAGAAATGGCACAAACTGCAGTTGTCCCAAACAACAACCAGGTGGCACTTGGGAGTTCTGCCACCACTACTATTTTTGATGCGACTTGACTTACTGCTTCCATGACGCATCCAGTTGCCAAGTAGGCTACAGTAGGGGAGAACGGGGTAAGATGAGCCATTCTTTACACTCTTCATCATTCTAATGGGTCAAAGAGATTTTGTTTTGTAACCTTCACACCAAACAAAAATTCAAAATGTTCTACAACTTCTGTAACCAACAACTTTTTGATAACTTATAAGGGGATATAGATAAGGGTATAGGCCTACCCCATATGTAAGTAAGTTGATCCAAAACAAAGATTTCAGGTAAAACGTTTTTATTTTCTGAAAACGATCATTTAATTTCTACAAACAGTAGCCTAACATACACCAACATTTCACTGAGAATTTGTCAAATACATTCAACTGAAAATGTGCCAAGGCAGGTTTAGACCTAAAAAAAAAAAATGTTGCCTGTTTACCATTTCATTCACTTACAGTAAATAAGTCAGATTAATTAAAGATTCTCTTTAGCTCTTACTAGGATAACACTCATGATTTCGTTTAGCCGTCACATCATAGCTTATAAGGGCACCAAGTGTAATGCATCTGAATGTTGTTCAGATGGACTTACTTCCCACTCATGGTGGTGGCTCTACGATGGGTACATCATTATGATTTATGATTTTTTAAGCAAGATCATGATTACATATCAGGTTAATTACTTATGAGTTCATCAGGTTTGTGGCCCCTCAACTAAAGTGTGAACAATGGCATGTGTTTAGAGAACTGCACAAGTTGTGTTCAAATCAGAATTTGAGTATAGTGATGACTACAATTTTGGCAGAAAAAGAAATCATGATCATTCTTAATAAATCATAATGATGCTCACCATACTTAATGCTTTAGTTGATGTGCTGTTTATGTATGAGGTCATGAATGAACTCATGTAAATTCCTGGTGATTCATGAGATATTAAGGAATGAAGTAATATGGAAATCATGGAATTCATGCATGAATTCATGATAATTCATGTACCCTTACCGTAAAGTGTTACCAAAAGTTCCCTTCCACATGTCAACTTTCGATTCCAAACAAGTTCATAAGGATTTATTTGCAACAATAAACTAGTAGATAGGCCAAGAAAAGCCCTTTGTATGCTGGAATCATGAACTACCATGCAAACTTTTAAAAAGTTCATACCCATTTTGTACACACATTGTATATAATAAGTATTCATTCATGTCTCAAGAACTAGAAAACATTAGCCTACCTCATTATCAGGGGTCAGTAAGTGGGATGAGTCCATGTTAATCACATTTTTTAGGCTTTGGCACAAGTTTATATTCTTTGCAATTTGCCTGTCTGTTGATTCTAGGCCAAGAGGTGATTTACTGCATCAGCAGTCAGTTTCTTGGAGTTTTATGCCCCCAACGTTGTCGCCAAGGCAGCGCTGCCTGGAAGGCACTAGGGTTAGGCATGGGTTAAGGTTGGGGTTAGGTTTAGGTGCCTTTAAGTCAGCGGTGGCAGCGCTGCCTGGAAGACGACGTTGGGGGCATAACACACCATCGAGCCTGTAGTTGACGGCTCTTAAAGTAATTTGTGAGTGAAGGAGACAGATACGGGATGTCCTGCTCATGCCTCCATCCTCCTATTGTTCCTTTCTCGTTCACAGTAGACACCTTAGATTTGTAATTAGACAAGCAAATTAGTTTGCCAGTGTGTTAGGAAAATTAACTAAAGCAAGGTCAATATCCACAAATTCCATTCTAAAGACAGACTCTAAAACAAACTTTGAACCAAAAATGATGTTCACATTACAGAATGAAGTCTTAAGTATATACTACAGGAGAGTCAGTAAAGAGGTTGCTAGTCAGCTTAACCACCAAACTAGACCCAAATCATGAAGACACTTCAAAAAAAGGAAAGACAATGTCTGATAAAATTTGGCCTTTATTGAATTCAAGATGGAGAAAGCCCAAGTGCAGAAAGTGACCCAGGATAAAGGAGAAGTTCCATTCACCATTAGCATTCTGAGCAGTCACTTCAGGAGTCATCATGGGAATCTACAGGGATAAAAAGCAGACTTCACTTTCAGTACAATAAGCCATTGCTTCAACCTGGGGTTAGTTAACTGGCAGACATGTTGTTGTGACTACTGGTTTATGAGGAAGCTACAGTCTGAAATATGAGCCAGGCCAGCCCACAATGTTCCATTTCTGCACCCTTGCTCTAAAGAGGGTCCTTGTACAGCATGTTGTTGGGCCAACATGAACTGCCTACAGTACATTTTTTACATAGTATAATGCAAGATGATAAAAACAGGAGATAAATACAACACTAGAAATCATTGGTGAGCAATCAATATGCTATTGTTCCAACCACAATATGCTATTGTTCCAATATGGGGCTGGATAATCACCAGAAGTTTGACTACTGGCACTGATTTTAAGAGACCTGCTGGGCTAAAATTTAACCACAACCAAGCCAGCCCACAGTGCTCAGTTTCTGTACCATTGCTCTGAAAATCCCTTGTGTGGAGTAGTAGCTAACGTGAACTGCACCTTCACAGCTCTACAATCTACAAGTAACTAGTATTTGCCTTCTGACACACCAAAAGTTCTGCACATTTCTTGCAGACACAAAATAGTCATGACTGAAATGCAGTAGAAAGTACTCAAATCTTAATAAAGCAGATTCTAATGCAGAGCACCAGGTCTGATCTGAGTCAACATTTCATCAAGATTGAAATTCTTGACAACCCAAAAATCTTCTTACACAACAGGAAATATGACAAAAAGCCAAACAATTACCAGTGATGGTGGTTCCATCTTGGGCAGAGGTAGTCCCATTTTGCAGATTCAGTACAGTGGTTAACACAACAGCATCCTCACTCGCACCATCTTGGGATTCCATGAGAGAGAGAGAGAAAAAAAAAAAAAGCATGGATCCGATTTTAGAACCAAACTGTGGTGATCATAAAAGCCAGCTGAAATCCCACGAACAGCAGTTGTAAACAAGACATTAATTAAACAGATTTTCTGCTGAAGAGTGCTGCCAGGTTTAGTAAATACTTAGAACTATATATGTAGTAAGAGTTAAGTCACAGGAAGCTCAGTTTGTGTTTGCCATGCCTAGATGCATTTTCCATGAATGCAAAAATTTGACCCTGTAAACCAAATTTGGAGATTTGTTTGAAAACACTTACAGGTTAGAAAGATGCAAGCACTGCGATCTGCTTTCTACAGGAGATCATTCACAAGACAGGTGTCTTCAATTTACTCACACTTGCATAAGAAATGTGCCAATTAAAATCAGCTGGTTTAGAGAAAGATTGGAACCATTGTGGCCCAAGCAATCAGTGGACAGTAGACTTCCCTCAGCATTTAAGTCAAGTTGATACACAATAGCCTTTTTCCTTGATTGAAACCCAATTTAATGTACTTGACAATGTTTAACAAAACTCAAAGCAAATGTGTAAACTACAGAGTCTTCCAAGTAACAAATAAATAAATTCCCTTACCAGTTACTCCATCAGTGGCAGATGACGTTGTCTGGTTTTGGGCACTTGGGGTTGCAGTTACCACATCATCTTCACTTGCCCCATCTTTATATTCCACATAAGTGTAGTTTAGTGAGGGGTGGAAGTGGAATGGTCCATAACTACAACAACATGCTACATTTATGAAGCCACAAGTGACCCAAAGTCCTTACCAGCCTCTCCAGTTTGGGCAGCAGCTGTTGTCTGGTTTTGGAGACTTGGGGTTGCAGTTACCACATCATCTTCACTTGCCCCATCTTTATATTCCACATAAGTGTAGTTTAGTGAGGGGTGGAAGTGGAATGGTCCATAACTACAACAACATGCTACATTTATGAAGCCACAAGTGACCCACAGTCCTTACCAGCCTCTCCAGTTTGGGCAGCAGCTGTTGTCTGGTTTTGGAGACTTGGGGTTGCAGTTACCACATCATCTTCACTTGCCCCATCTTTATATTCCACATAAGTGTAGAAGTCCTTACCAGCCTCTCCAGTTTGGGCAGCAGCTGTTGTCTGGTTTTGGAGACTTGGGGTTGCAGTTACAACATCAACATTTAGTTTTGTCGAAACATCAACCTCATGAGCACCTCCTTCCTTGACATGCCTCTTTGGAAGACAGAAGACTGCTCAAAAGAAAAAAGAAATTATTTCTTAAATCAGGATTTCTAAAAAAATAATTAAACTGCAAAAAGACACTTAAAACACTAACCATTACTGAAAGTAGCAATCAGAACCAACACAACAACCTTTGCCATTACTGCCATGTTGAATCACCAAAAACAATGAGAAGGTTGAGTTCAAGCAGGCCTTATGGAGGCTTATAAAGGCATGACGCTCATGCTCAATTCAATGATAATTAGAATCACATGACTTCCAGGTGTATATCGTTTAGCGATTCATGGGGCTTAACAATAATGAGGAAGGCTAGTGTCGCAGGAGACATCTTGGACTATCTTGGATCAATTTGGCTTTGTTTTCAGCCAGAAAGCTTTTTTAACATGGTCTAACTGAATCAAGCTACAGTGGGTATTAGCAGAGCCCGTCTATGGAGAGCCTTGGCACTTCCTATTAAGCCCCATTGTATCGAAATTGGTTGCAGTTCCATTAGAATTCCACTGGGGGTGATCGCGGGCGAGCGCATGTTGAATGGGGGTCTATGGAGCTAGACGGCTAAATTTCTCTTTCACCTGCTTGTCGTGGAAGAATCATAGATTTTATTGTAGTTTATGCAAGTTCAATCTAGATTTTAGATCTGAAGTTGAATGAACGAGTACTTATGTCCTTTTCATTTCTTACAGGTTGGGTCGTTGTTGCCCATATCACGCAAGCATTGTGCTAATGAATGAAGTCATTGACATGGGCCTATTTGAAAGGCTTTTTAGAAGACTTACGTGACTTCAAAAAAGGAATGTGGAATCTGAGGAGGAACTGCAACCAGTCCAGAAACCGGAAGTAACCAGACAGTGCCAATACTCTTCCTATTAGACATTCTCTGGTATTGGTTAAGTTTGGACGGTTTTCTGCATGAATCATGCACGAATCACGCACGAATCGCGCACCATATTCTTGGCAGAAATGGCACAAACTGCAGTTGTCCCAAACAACAACCAGGTGGCACTTGGGAGTTCTGCCACCACTACTATTTTTGATGCGACTTGACTTACTGCTTCCATGACGCATCCAGTTGCCAAGTAGGCTACAGTAGGGGAGAACGGGGTAAGATGAGCCATTCTTTACACTCTTCATCATTCTAATGGGTCAAAGAGATTTTGTTTTGTAACCTTCACACCAAACAAAAATTCAAAATGTTCTACAACTTCTGTAACCAACAACTTTTTGATAACTTATAAGGGGATATAGATAAGGGTATAGGCCTACCCCATATGTAAGTAAGTTGATCCAAAACAAAGATTTCAGGTAAAACGTTTTTATTTTCTGAAAACGATCATTTAATTTCTACAAACAGTAGCCTAACATACACCAACATTTCACTGAGAATTTGTCAAATACATTCAACTGAAAATGTGCCAAGGCAGGTTTAGACCTAAAAAAAAAAAATGTTGCCTGTTTACCATTTCATTCACTTACAGTAAATAAGTCAGATTAATTTGCTGCCTAGTCTCTTTAGCTCTTACTAGGATAACACTCATGATTTCGTTTAGCCGTCACATCATAGCTTATAAGGGCACCAAGTGTAATGCATCTGAATGTTGTTCAGATGGACTTACTTCCCACTCATGGTGGTGGCTCTACGATGGGTACATCATTATGATTTATGATTTTTTAAGCAAGATCATGATTACATATCAGGTTAATTACTTATGAGTTCATCAGGTTTGTGGCCCCTCAACTAAAGTGTGAACAATGGCATGTGTTTAGAGAACTGCACAAGTTGTGTTCAAATCAGAATTTGAGTATAGTGATGACTACAATTTTGGCAGAAAAAGAAATCATGATCATTCTTAATAAATCATAATGATGCTCACCATACTTAATGCTTTAGTTGATGTGCTGTTTATGTATGAGGTCATGAATGAACTCATGTAAATTCCTGGTGATTCATGAGATATTAAGGAATGAAGTAATATGGAAATCATGGAATTCATGCATGAATTCATGATAATTCATGTACCCTTACCGTAAAGTGTTACCAAAAGTTCCCTTCCACATGTCAACTTTCGATTCCAAACAAGTTCATAAGGATTTATTTGCAACAATAAACTAGTAGATAGGCCAAGAAAAGCCCTTTGTATGCTGGAATCATGAACTACCATGCAAACTTTTAAAAAGTTCATACCCATTTTGTACACACATTGTATATAATAAGTATTCATTCATGTCTCAAGAACTAGAAAACATTAGCCTACCTCATTATCAGGGGTCAGTAAGTGGGATGAGTCCATGTTAATCACATTTTTTAGGCTTTGGCACAAGTTTATATTCTTTGCAATTTGCCTGTCTGTTGATTCTAGGCCAAGAGGTGATTTACTGCATCAGCAGTCAGTTTCTTGGAGTTTTATGCCCCCAACGTTGTCGCCAAGGCAGCGCTGCCTGGAAGGCACTAGGGTTAGGCATGGGTTAAGGTTGGGGTTAGGTTTAGGTGCCTTTAAGTCAGCGGTGGCAGCGCTGCCTGGAAGACGACGTTGGGGGCATAACACACCATCGAGCCTGTAGTTGACGGCTCTTAAAGTAATTTGTGAGTGAAGGAGACAGATACGGGATGTCCTGCTCATGCCTCCATCCTCCTATTGTTCCTTTCTCGTTCACAGTAGACACCTTAGATTTGTAATTAGACAAGCAAATTAGTTTGCCAGTGTGTTAGGAAAATTAACTAAAGCAAGGTCAATATCCACAAATTCCATTCTAAAGACAGACTCTAAAACAAACTTTGAACCAAAAATGATGTTCACATTACAGAATGAAGTCTTAAGTATATACTACAGGAGAGTCAGTAAAGAGGTTGCTAGTCAGCTTAACCACCAAACTAGACCCAAATCATGAAGACACTTCAAAAAAAGGAAAGACAATGTCTGATAAAATTTGGCCTTTATTGAATTCAAGATGGAGAAAGCCCAAGTGCAGAAAGTGACCCAGGATAAAGGAGAAGTTCCATTCACCATTAGCATTCTGAGCAGTCACTTCAGGAGTCATCATGGGAATCTACAGGGATAAAAAGCAGACTTCACTTTCAGTACAATAAGCCATTGCTTCAACCTGGGGTTAGTTAACTGGCAGACATTTTGTTGTGACTACTGGTTTATGAGGAAGCTACAGTCTGAAATATGAGCCAGGCCAGCCCACAATGTTCCATTTCTGCACCCTTGCTCTAAAGAGGGTCCTTGTACAGCATGTTGTTGGGCCAACATGAACTGCCTACAGTACATTTTTTACATAGTATAATGCAAGATGATAAAAACAGGAGATAAATACAACACTAGAAATCATTGGTGAGCAATCAATATGCTATTGTTCCAACCACAATATGCTATTGTTCCAATATGGGGCTGGATAATCACCAGAAGTTTGACTACTGGCACTGATTTTAAGAGACCTGCTGGGCTAAAATTTAACCACAACCAAGCCAGCCCACAGTGCTCAGTTTCTGTACCATTGCTCTGAAAATCCCTTGTGTGGAGTAGTAGCTAACGTGAACTGCACCTTCACAGCTCTACAATCTACAAGTAACTAGTATTTGCCTTCTGACACACCAAAAGTTCTGCACATTTCTTGCAGACACAAAATAGTCATGACTGAAATGCAGTAGAAAGTACTCAAATCTTAATAAAGCAGATTCTAATGCAGAGCACCAGGTCTGATCTGAGTCAACATTTCATCAAGATTGAAATTCTTGACAACCCAAAAATCTTCTTACACAACAGGAAATATGACAAAAAGCCAAACAATTACCAGTGATGGTGGTTCCATCTTGGGCAGAGGTAGTCCCATTTTGCAGATTCAGTACAGTGGTTAACACAACAGCATCCTCACTCGCACCATCTTGGGATTCCATGAGAGAGAGAGAGAAAAAAAAAAAAAAGCATGGATCCGATTTTAGAACCAAACTGTGGTGATCATAAAAGCCAGCTGAAATCCCACGAACAGCAGTTGTAAACAAGACATTAATTAAACATATTTTCTGCTGAAGAGTGCTGCCAGGTTTAGTAAATACTTAGAACTATATATGTAGTAAGAGTTAAGTCACAGAAAGCTCAGTTTGTGTTTGCCATGCCTAGATGCATTTTCCATGAATGCAAAAATTTGACCCTGTAAACCAAATTTGGAGATTTGTTTGAAAACACTTACAGGTTAGAAAGATGCAAGCACTGCGATCTGCTTTCTACAGGAGATCATTCACAAGACAGGTGTCTTCAATTTACTCACACTTGCATAAGAAATGTGCCAATTAAAATCAGCTGGTTTAGAGAAAGATTGGAACCATTGTGGCCCAAGCAATCAGTGGACAGTAGACTTCCCTCAGCATTTAAGTCAAGTTGATACACAATAGCCTTTTTCCTTGATTGAAACCCAATTTAATGTACTTGACAATGTTTAACAAAACTCAAAGCAAATGTGTAAACTACAGAGTCTTCCAAGTAACAAATAAATAAATTCCCTTACCAGTTACTCCATCAGTGGCAGATGACGTTGTCTGGTTTTGGGCACTTGGGGTTGCAGTTACCACATCATCTTCACTTGCCCCATCTTTATATTCCACATAAGTGTAGTTTAGTGAGGGGTGGAAGTGGAATGGTCCATAACTACAACAACATGCTACATTTATGAAGCCACAAGTGACCCAAAGTCCTTACCAGCCTCTCCAGTTTGGGCAGCAGCTGTTGTCTGGTTTTGGAGACTTGGGGTTGCAGTTACCACATCATCTTCACTTGCCCCATCTTTATATTCCACATAAGTGTAGTTTAGTGAGGGGTGGAAGTGGAATGGTCCATAACTACAACAACATGCTACATTTATGAAGCCACAAGTGACCCAAAGTCCTTACCAGCCTCTCCAGTTTGGGCAGCAGCTGTTGTCTGGTTTTGGAGACTTGGGGTTGCAGTTACCACATCATCTTCACTTGCCCCATCTTTATATTCCACATAAGTGTAGTTTAGTGAGGGGTGGAAGTGGAATGGTCCATAACTACAACAACATGCTACATTTATGAAGCCACAAGTGACCCAAAGTCCTTACCAGCCTCTCCAGTTTGGGCAGCAGCTGTTGTCTGGTTTTGGAGACTTGGGGTTGCAGTTACCACATCATCTTCACTTGCCCCATCTTTATATTCCACATAAGTGTAGAAGTCCTTACCAGCCTCTCCAGTTTGGGCAGCAGCTGTTGTCTGGTTTTGGAGACTTGGGGTTGCAGTTACAACATCAACATTTAGTTTTGTCGAAACATCAACCTCATGAGCACCTCCTTCCTTGACATGCCTCTTTGGAAGACAGAAGACTGCTCAAAAGAAAAAAGAAATTATTACTTAAATCAGGATTTCTAAAAAAATAATTAAACTGCAAAAAGACACTTAAAACACTAACCATTACTGAAAGTAGCAATCAGAACCAACACAACAACCTTTGCCATTACTGCCATGTTGAATCACCAAAAACAATGAGAAGGTTGAGTTCAAGCAGGCCTTATGGAGGCTTATAAAGGCATGACGCTCATGCTCAATTCAATGATAATTAGAATCACATGACTTCCAGGTGTATATCGTTTAGCGATTCATGGGGCTTAACAATAATGAGGAAGGCTAGTGTCGCAGGAGACATCTTGGACTATCTTGGATCAATTTGGCTTTGTTTTCAGCCAGAAAGCTTTTTTAACATGGTCTAACTGAATCAAGCTACAGTGGGTATTAGCAGAGCCCGTCTATGGAGAGCCTTGGCACTTCCTATTAAGCCCCATTGTATCGAAATTGGTTGCAGTTCCATTAGAATTCCACTGGGGGTGATCGCGGGCGAGCGCATGTTGAATGGGGGTCTATGGAGCTAGACGGCTAAATTTCTCTTTCACCTGCTTGTCGTGGAAGAATCATAGATTTTATTGTAGTTTATGCAAGTTCAATCTAGATTTTAGATCTGAAGTTGAATGAACGAGTACTTATGTCCTTTTCATTTCTTACAGGTTGGGTCGTTGTTGCCCATATCACGCAAGCATTGTGCTAATGAATGAAGTCATTGACATGGGCCTATTTGAAAGGCTTTTTAGAAGACTTACGTGACTTCAAAAAAGGAATGTGGAATCTGAGGAGGAACTGCAACCAGTCCAGAAACCGGAAGTAACCAGACAGTGCCAATACTCTTCCTATTAGACATTCTCTGGTATTAGTTAAGTTTGGACGGTTTTCTGCATGAATCATGCACGAATCACGCACGAATCGCGCACCATATTCTTGGCAGAAATGGCACAAACTGCAGTTGTCCCAAACAACAACCTGGTGGCACTTGGGAGTTCTGCCACCACTACTATTTTTGATGCGACTTGACTTACTGCTTCCATGACGCATCCAGTTGCCAAGTAGGCTACAGTAGGGGAGAACGGGGTAAGATGAGCCATTCTTTACACTCTTCATCATTCTAATGGGTCAAAGAGATTTTGTTTTGTAACCTTCACACCAAACAAAAATTCAAAATGTTCTACAACTTCTGTAACCAACAACTTTTTGATAACTTATAAGGGGATATAGATAAGGGTATAGGCCTACCCCATATGTAAGTAAGTTGATCCAAAACAAAGATATCAGGTAAAACGTTTTTATTTTCTGAAAACGATCATTTAATTTCTACAAACAGTAGCCTAACATACACCAACATTTCACTGAGAATTTGTCAAATACATTCAACTGAAAATGTGCCAAGGCAGGTTTAGACCTAAAAAAAAAAAATGTTGCCTGTTTACCATTTCATTCACTTACAGTAAATAAGTCAGATTAATTTGCTGCCTAGTCTCTTTAGCTCTTACTAGGATAACACTCATGATTTCGTTTAGCCGTCACATCATAGCTTATAAGGGCACCAAGTGTAATGCATCTGAATGTTGTTCAGATGGACTTACTTCCCACTCATGGTGGTGGCTCTACGATGGGTACATCATTATGATTTATGATTTTTTAAGCAAGATCATGATTACATATCAGGTTAATTACTTATGAGTTCATCAGGTTTGTGGCCCCTCAACTAAAGTGTGAACAATGGCATGTGTTTAGAGAACTGCACAAGTTGTGTTCAAATCAGAATTTGAGTATAGTGATGACTACAATTTTGGCAGAAAAAGAAATCATGATCATTCTTAATAAATCATAATGATGCTCACCATTAGTTGATGTGCTGTTTATGTATGAGGTCATGAATCTCATGTAAATTCCTGGTGATTCATGAGATATTAAGGAATGAAGTAATATGGAAATCATGGAATTCATGCATGAATTCATGATAATTCATGTACCCTTACCGTAAAGTGTTACCAAAAGTTCCCTTCCACATGTCAACTTTCGATTCCAAACAAGTTCATAAGGATTTATTTGCAACAATAAACTAGTAGATAGGCCAAGAAAAGCCCTTTGTATGCTGGAATCATGAACTACCATGCAAACTTTTAAAAAGTTCATACCCATTTTGTACACACATTGTATATAATAAGTATTCATTCATGTCTCAAGAACTAGAAAACATTAGCCTACCTCATTATCAGGGGTCAGTAAGTGGGATGAGTCCATGTTAATCACATTTTTTAGGCTTTGGCACAAGTTTATATTCTTTGCAATTTGCCTGTCTGTTGATTCTAGGCCAAGAGGTGATTTACTGCATCAGCAGTCAGTTTCTTGGAGTTTTATGCCCCCAACGTTGTCGCCAAGGCAGCGCTGCCTGGAAGGCACTAGGGTTAGGCATGGGTTAAGGTTGGGGTTAGGTTTAGGTGCCTTTAAGTCAGCGGTGGCAGCGCTGCCTGGAAGACGACGTTGGGGGCATAACACACCATCGAGCCTGTAGTTGACGGCTCTTAAAGTAATTTGTGAGTGAAGGAGACAGATACGGGATGTCCTGCTCATGCCTCCATCCTCCTATTGTTCCTTTCTCGTTCACAGTAGACACCTTAGATTTGTAATTAGACAAGCAAATTAGTTTGCCAGTGTGTTAGGAAAATTAACTAAAGCAAGGTCAATATCCACAAATTCCATTCTAAAGACAGACTCTAAAACAAACTTTGAACCAAAAATGATGTTCACATTACAGAATGAAGTCTTAAGTATATACTACAGGAGAGTCAGTAAAGAGGTTGCTAGTCAGCTTAACCACCAAACTAGACCCAAATCATGAAGACACTTCAAAAAAAGGAAAGACAATGTCTGATAAAATTTGGCCTTTATTGAATTCAAGATGGAGAAAGCCCAAGTGCAGAAAGTGACCCAGGATAAAGGAGAAGTTCCATTCACCATTAGCATTCTGAGCAGTCACTTCAGGAGTCATCATGGGAATCTACAGGGATAAAAAGCAGACTTCACTTTCAGTACAATAAGCCATTGCTTCAACCTGGG
Organism: Alosa sapidissima; assembly: GCF_018492685.1. Taxonomy (NCBI): domain Eukaryota; kingdom Metazoa; phylum Chordata; class Actinopteri; order Clupeiformes; family Clupeidae; genus Alosa; species Alosa sapidissima. Next base: position 20,987,545 of record NC_055971.1, on the reverse strand, counting down.
GTTAGTTAACTGGCAGACATTTTGTTGTGACTACTGGTTTATGAGGAAGCTACAGTCTGAAATATGAGCCAGGCCAGCCCACAATGTTCCATTTCTGCACCCTTGCTCTAAAGAGGGTCCTTGTACAGCATGTTGTTGGGCCAACATGAACTGCCTACAGTACATTTTTTACATAGTATAATGCAAGATGATAAAAACAGGAGATAAATACAACACTAGAAATCATTGGTGAGCAATCAATATGCTATTGTTCCAACCACAATATGCTATTGTTCCAATATGGGGCTGGATAATCACCAGAAGTTTGACTACTGGCACTGATTTTAAGAGACCTGCTGGGCTAAAATTTAACCACAACCAAGCCAGCCCACAGTGCTCAGTTTCTGTACCATTGCTCTGAAAATCCCTTGTGTGGAGTAGTAGCTAACGTGAACTGCACCTTCACAGCTCTACAATCTACAAGTAACTAGTATTTGCCTTCTGACACACCAAAAGTTCTGCACATTTCTTGCAGACACAAAATAGTCATGACTGAAATGCAGTAGAAAGTACTCAAATCTTAATAAAGCAGATTCTAATGCAGAGCACCAGGTCTGATCTGAGTCAACATTTCATCAAGATTGAAATTCTTGACAACCCAAAAATCTTCTTACACAACAGGAAATATGACAAAAAGCCAAACAATTACCAGTGATGGTGGTTCCATCTTGGGCAGAGGTAGTCCCATTTTGCAGATTCAGTACAGTGGTTAACACAACAGCATCCTCACTCGCACCATCTTGGGATTCCACGAGAGAGAGAGAGAGAAAAAAAAAAAAAGCATGGATCCGATTTTAGAACCAAACTGTGGTGATCATAAAAGCCAGCTGAAATCCCACGAACAGCAGTTGTAAACAAGACATTAATTAAACAGATTTTCTGCTGAAGAGTGCTGCCAGGTTTAGTAAATACTTAGAACTATATATGTAGTAAGAGTTAAGTCACAGAAAGCTCAGTTTGTGTTTGCCATGCCTAGATGCATTTTCCATGAATGCAAAAATTTGACCCTGTAAACCAAATTTGGAGATTTGTTTGAAAACACTTACAGGTTAGAAAGATGCAAGCACTGCGATCTGCTTTCTACAGGAGATCATTCACAAGACAGGTGTCTTCAATTTACTCACACTTGCATAAGAAATGTGCCAATTAAAATCAGCTGGTTTAGAGAAAGATTGGAACCATTGTGGCCCAAGCAATCAGTGGACAGTAGACTTCCCTCAGCATTTAAGTCAAGTTGATACACAATAGCCTTTTTCCTTGATTGAAACCCAATTTAATGTACTTGACAATGTTTAACAAAACTCAAAGCAAATGTGTAAACTACAGAGTCTTCCAAGTAACAAATAAATAAATTCCCTTACCAGTTACTCCATCAGTGGCAGATGACGTTGTCTGGTTTTGGGCACTTGGGGTTGCAGTTACCACATCATCTTCACTTGCCCCATCTTTATATTCCACATAAGTGTAGTTTAGTGAGGGGTGGAAGTGGAATGGTCCATAACTACAACAACATGCTACATTTATGAAGCCACAAGTGACCCAAAGTCCTTACCAGCCTCTCCAGTTTGGGCAGCAGCTGTTGTCTGGTTTTGGAGACTTGGGGTTGCAGTTACCACATCATCTTCACTTGCCCCATCTTTATATTCCACATAAGTGTAGTTTAGTGAGGGGTGGAAGTGGAATGGTCCATAACTACAACAACATGCTACATTTATGAAGCCACAAGTGACCCAAAGTCCTTACCAGCCTCTCCAGTTTGGGCAGCAGCTGTTGTCTGGTTTTGGAGACTTGGGGTTGCAGTTACCACATCATCTTCACTTGCCCCATCTTTATATTCCACATAAGTGTAGAAGTCCTTACCAGCATCTCCAGTTTGGGCAGCAGCTGTTGTCTGGTTTTGGAGACTTGGGGTTGCAGTTACAACATCAACATTTAGTTTTGTCGAAACATCAACCTCATGAGCACCTCCTTCCTTGACATGCCTCTTTGGAAGACAGAAGACTGCTCAAAAGAAAAAAGAAATTATTACTTAAATCAGGATTTCTAAAAAAATAATTAAACTGCAAAAAGACACTTAAAACACTAACCATTACTGAAAGTAGCAATCAGAACCAACACAACAACCTTTGCCATTACTGCCATGTTGAATCACCAAAAACAATGAGAAGGTTGAGTTCAAGCAGGCCTTATGGAGGCTTATAAAGGCATGACGCTCATGCTCAATTCAATGATAATTAGAATCACATGACTTCCAGGTGTATATCGTTTAGCGATTCATGGGGCTTAACAATAATGAGGAAGGCTAGTGTCGCAGGAGACATCTTGGACTATCTTGGATCAATTTGGCTTTGTTTTCAGCCAGAAAGCTTTTTTAACATGGTCTAACTGAATCAAGCTACAGTGGGTATTAGCAGAGCCCGTCTATGGAGAGCCTTGGCACTTCCTATTAAGCCCCATTGTATCGAAATTGGTTGCAGTTCCATTAGAATTCCACTGGGGGTGATCGCGGGCGAGCGCATGTTGAATGGGGGTCTATGGAGCTAGACGGCTAAATTTCTCTTTCACCTGCTTGTCGTGGAAGAATCATAGATTTTATTGTAGTTTATGCAAGTTCAATCTAGATTTTAGATCTGAAGTTGAATGAACGAGTACTTATGTCCTTTTCATTTCTTACAGGTTGGGTCGTTGTTGCCCATATCACGCAAGCATTGTGCTAATGAATGAAGTCATTGACATGGGCCTATTTGAAAGGCTTTTTAGAAGACTTACGTGACTTCAAAAAAGGAATGTGGAATCTGAGGAGGAACTGCAACCAGTCCAGAAACCGGAAGTAACCAGACAGTGCCAATACTCTTCCTATTAGACATTCTCTGGTATTAGTTAAGTTTGGACGGTTTTCTGCATGAATCATGCACGAATCACGCACGAATCGCGCACCATATTCTTGGCAGAAATGGCACAAACTGCAGTTGTCCCAAACAACAACCAGGTGGCACTTGGGAGTTCTGCCACCACTACTATTTTTGATGCGACTTGACTTACTGCTTCCATGACGCATCCAGTTGCCAAGTAGGCTACAGTAGGGGAGAACGGGGTAAGATGAGCCATTCTTTACACTCTTCATCATTCTAATGGGTCAAAGAGATTTTGTTTTGTAACCTTCACACCAAACAAAAATTCAAAATGTTCTACAACTTCTGTAACCAACAACTTTTTGATAACTTATAAGGGGATATAGATAAGGGTATAGGCCTACCCCATATGTAAGTAAGTTGATCCAAAACAAAGATTTCAGGTAAAACGTTTTTATTTTCTGAAAACGATCATTTAATTTCTACAAACAGTAGCCTAACATACACCAACATTTCACTAAGAATTTGTCAAATACATTCAACTGAAAATGTGCCAAGGCAGGTTTAGACCTAAAAAAAAAAAATGTTGCCTGTTTACCATTTCATTCACTTACAGTAAATAAGTCAGATTAATTTGCTGCCTAGTCTCTTTAGCTCTTACTAGGATAACACTCATGATTTCGTTTAGCCGTCACATCATAGCTTATAAGGGCACCAAGTGTAATGCATCTGAATGTTGTTCAGATGGACTTACTTCCCACTCATGGTGGTGGCTCTACGATGGGTACATCATTATGATTTATGATTTTTTAAGCAAGATCATGATTACATATCAGGTTAATTACTTATGAGTTCATCAGGTTTGTGGCCCCTCAACTAAAGTGTGAACAATGGCATGTGTTTAGAGAACTGCACAAGTTGTGTTCAAATCAGAATTTGAGTATAGTGAGGACTACAATTTTGGCAGAAAAAGAAATCATGATCATTCTTAATAAATCATAATGATGCTCACCATTAGTTGATGTGCTGTTTATGTATGAGGTCATGAATCTCATGTAAATTCCTGGTGATTCATGAGATATTAAGGAATGAAGTAATATGGAAATCATGGAATTCATGCATGAATTCATGATAATTCATGTACCCTTACCGTAAAGTGTTACCAAAAGTTCCCTTCCACATGTCAACTTTCGATTCCAAACAAGTTCATAAGGATTTATTTGCAACAATAAACTAGTAGATAGGCCAAGAAAAGCCCTTTGTATGCTGGAATCATGAACTACCATGCAAACTTTTAAAAAGTTCATACCCATTTTGTACACACATTGTATATAATAAGTATTCATTCATGTCTCAAGAACTAGAAAACATTAGCCTACCTCATTATCAGGGGTCAGTAAGTGGGATGAGTCCATGTTAATCACATTTTTTAGGCTTTGGCACAAGTTTATATTCTTTGCAATTTGCCTGTCTGTTGATTCTAGGCCAAGAGGTGATTTACTGCATCAGCAGTCAGTTTCTTGGAGTTTTATGCCCCCAACGTTGTCGCCAAGGCAGCGCTGCCTGGAAGGCACTAGGGTTAGGCATGGGTTAAGGTTGGGGTTAGGTTTAGGTGCCTTTAAGTCAGCGGTGGCAGCGCTGCCTGGAAGACGACGTTGGGGGCATAACACACCATCGAGCCTGTAGTTGACGGCTCTTAAAGTAATTTGTGAGTGAAGGAGACAGATACGGGATGTCCTGCTCATGCCTCCATCCTCCTATTGTTCCTTTCTCGTTCACAGTAGACACCTTAGATTTGTAATTAGACAAGCAAATTAGTTTGCCAGTGTGTTAGGAAAATTAACTAAAGCAAGGTCAATATCCACAAATTCCATTCTAAAGACAGACTCTAAAACAAACTTTGAACCAAAAATGATGTTCACATTACAGAATGAAGTCTTAAGTATATACTACAGGAGAGTCAGTAAAGAGGTTGCTAGTCAGCTTAACCACCAAACTAGACCCAAATCATGAAGACACTTCAAAAAAAGGAAAGACAATGTCTGATAAAATTTGGCCTTTATTGAATTCAAGATGGAGAAAGCCCAAGTGCAGAAAGTGACCCAGGATAAAGGAGAAGTTCCATTCACCATTAGCATTCTGAGCAGTCACTTCAGGAGTCATCATGGGAATCTACAGGGATAAAAAGCAGACTTCACTTTCAGTACAATAAGCCATTGCTTCAACCTGGGGTTAGTTAACTGGCAGACATTTTGTTGTGACTACTGGTTTATGAGGAAGCTACAGTCTGAAATATGAGCCAGGCCAGCCCACAATGTTCCATTTCTGCACCCTTGCTCTAAAGAGGGTCCTTGTACAGCATGTTGTTGGGCCAAAATGAACTGCCTACAGTACATTTTTTACATAGTATAATGCAAGATGATAAAAACAGGAGATAAATACAACACTAGAAATCATTGGTGAGCAATCAATATGCTATTGTTCCAACCACAATATGCTATTGTTCCAATATGGGGCTGGATAATCACCAGAAGTTTGACTACTGGCACTGATTTTAAGAGACCTGCTGGGCTAAAATTTAACCACAACCAAGCCAGCCCACAGTGCTCAGTTTCTGTACCATTGCTCTGAAAATCCCTTGTGTGGAGTAGTAGCTAACGTGAACTGCACCTTCACAGCTCTACAATCTACAAGTAACTAGTATTTGCCTTCTGACACACCAAAAGTTCTGCACATTTCTTGCAGACACAAAATAGTCATGACTGAAATGCAGTAGAAAGTACTCAAATCTTAATAAAGCAGATTCTAATGCAGAGCACCAGGTCTGATCTGAGTCAACATTTCATCAAGATTGAAATTCTTGACAACCCAAAAATCTTCTTACACAACAGGAAATATGACAAAAAGCCAAACAATTACCAGTGATGGTGGTTCCATCTTGGGCAGAGGTAGTCCCATTTTGCAGATTGCAGATTCAGAGGTGGTCCCATTTTGCAGATTCAATTAACACAACAGCATCCTGACTCGCACCACCTTGGGATTCCACGAGAGAGAGAGAGAAAAAAAAAAAAGCATGGATCCGATTTTAGAACCAAACTGTGGTGATCATAAAAGCCAGCTGAAATCCCACGAACAGCAGTTGTAAACAAGACATTAATTAAACAGATTTTCTGCTGAAGAGTGCTGCCAGGTTTAGTAAATACTTAGAACTATATATGTAGTAAGAGTTAAGTCACAGAAAGCTCAGTTTGTGTTTGCCATGCCTAGATGCATTTTCCATGAATGCAAAAATTTGACCCTGTAAACCAAATTTGGAGATTTGTTTGAAAACACTTACAGGTTAGAAAGATGCAAGCACTGCGATCTGCTTTCTACAGGAGATCATTCACAAGACAGGTGTCTTCAATTTACTCACACTTGCATAAGAAATGTGCCAATTAAAATCAGCTGGTTTAGAGAAAGATTGGAACCATTGTGGCCCAAGCAATCAGTGGACAGTAGACTTCCCTCAGCATTTAAGTCAAGTTGATACACAATAGCCTTTTTCCTTGATTGAAACCCAATTTAATGTACTTGACAATGTTTAACAAAACTCAAAGCAAATGTGTAAACTACAGAGTCTTCCAAGTAACAAATAAATAAATTCCCTTACCAGTTACTCCATCAGTGGCAGATGACGTTGTCTGGTTTTGGGCACTTGGGGTTGCAGTTACCACATCATCTTCACTTGCCCCATCTTTATATTCCACATAAGTGTAGTTTAGTGAGGGGTGGAAGTGGAATGGTCCATAACTACAACAACATGCTACATTTATGAAGCCACAAGTGACCCAAAGTCCTTACCAGCCTCTCCAGTTTGGGCAGCAGCTGTTGTCTGGTTTTGGAGACTTGGGGTTGCAGTTACCACATCATCTTCACTTGCCCCATCTTTATATTCCACATAAGTGTAGAAGTCCTTACCAGCCTCTCCAGTTTGGGCAGCAGCTGTTGTCTGGTTTTGGAGACTTGGGGTTGCAGTTACCACATCATCTTCACTTGCCCCATCTTTATATTCCACATAAGTGTAGAAGTCCTTACCAGCCTCTCCAGTTTGGGCAGCAGCTGTTGTCTGGTTTTGGAGACTTGGGGTTGCAGTTACAACATCAACATTTAGTTTTGTCGAAACATCAACCTCATGAGCACCTCCTTCCTTGACATGCCTCTTTGGAAGACAGAAGACTGCTCAAAAGAAAAAAGAAATTATTACTTAAATCAGGATTTCTAAAAAAATAATTAAACTGCAAAAAGACACTTAAAACACTAACCATTACTGAAAGTAGCAATCAGAACCAACACAACAACCTTTGCCATTACTGCCATGTTGAATCACCAAAAACAATGAGAAGGTTGAGTTCAAGCAGGCCTTATGGAGGCTTATAAAGGCATGACGCTCATGCTCAATTCAATGATAATTAGAATCACATGACTTCCAGGTGTATATCGTTTAGCGATTCATGGGGCTTAACAATAATGAGGAAGGCTAGTGTCGCAGGAGACATCTTGGACTATCTTGGATCAATTTGGCTTTGTTTTCAGCCAGAAAGCTTTTTTAACATGGTCTAACTGAATCAAGCTACAGTGGGTATTAGCAGAGCCCGTCTATGGAGAGCCTTGGCACTTCCTATTAAGCCCCATTGTATCGAAATTGGTTGCAGTTCCATTAGAATTCCACTGGGGGTGATCGCGGGCGAGCGCATGTTGAATGGGGGTCTATGGAGCTAGACGGCTAAATTTCTCTTTCACCTGCTTGTCGTGGAAGAATCATAGATTTTATTGTAGTTTATGCAAGTTCAATCTAGATTTTAGATCTGAAGTTGAATGAACGAGTACTTATGTCCTTTTCATTTCTTACAGGTTGGGTCGTTGTTGCCCATATCACGCAAGCATTGTGCTAATGAATGAAGTCATTGACATGGGCCTATTTGAAAGGCTTTTTAGAAGACTTACGTGACTTCAAAAAAGGAATGTGGAATCTGAGGAGGAACTGCAACCAGTCCAGAAACCGGAAGTAACCAGACAGTGCCAATACTCTTCCTATTAGACATTCTCTGGTATTAGTTAAGTTTGGACGGTTTTCTGCATGAATCATGCACGAATCACGCACGAATCGCGCACCATATTCTTGGCAGAAATGGCACAAACTGCAGTTGTCCCAAACAACAACCAGGTGGCACTTGGGAGTTCTGCCACCACTACTATTTTTGATGCGACTTGACTTACTGCTTCCATGACGCATCCAGTTGCCAAGTAGGCTACAGTAGGGGAGAACGGGGTAAGATGAGCCATTCTTTACACTCTTCATCATTCTAATGGGTCAAAGAGATTTTGTTTTGTAACCTTCACACCAAACAAAAATTCAAAATGTTCTACAACTTCTGTAACCAACAACTTTTTGATAACTTATAAGGGGATATAGATAAGGGTATAGGCCTACCCCATATGTAAGTAAGTTGATCCAAAACAAAGATTTCAGGTAAAACGTTTTTATTTTCTGAAAACGATCATTTAATTTCTACAAACAGTAGCCTAACATACACCAACATTTCACTGAGAATTTGTCAAATACATTCAACTGAAAATGTGCCAAGGCAGGTTTAGACCTAAAAAAAAAAAATGTTGCCTGTTTACCATTTCATTCACTTACAGTAAATAAGTCAGATTAATTTGCTGCCTAGTCTCTTTAGCTCTTACTAGGATAACACTCATGATTTCATTTAGCCGTCACATCATAGCTTATAAGGGCACCAAGTGTAATGCATCTGAATGTTGTTCAGATGGACTTACTTCCCACTCATGGTGGTGGCTCTACGATGGGTACATCATTATGATTTATGATTTTTTAAGCAAGATCATGATTACATATCAGGTTAATTACTTATGAGTTCATCAGGTTTGTGGCCCCTCAACTAAAGTGTGAACAATGGCATGTGTTTAGAGAACTGCACAAGTTGTGTTCAAATCAGAATTTGAGTATAGTGATGACTACAATTTTGGCAGAAAAAGAAATCATGATCATTCTTAATAAATCATAATGATGCTCACCATACTTAATGCTTTAGTTGATGTGCTGTTTATGTATGAGGTCATGAATGAACTCATGTAAATTCCTGGTGATTCATGAGATATTAAGGAATGAAGTAATATGGAAATCATGGAATTCATGCATGAATTCATGATAATTCATGTACCCTTACCGTAAAGTGTTACCAAAAGTTCCCTTCCACATGTCAACTTTCGATTCCAAACAAGTTCATAAGGATTTATTTGCAACAATAAACTAGTAGATAGGCCAAGAAAAGCCCTTTGTATGCTGGAATCATGAACTACCATGCAAACTTTTAAAAAGTTCATACCCATTTTGTACACACATTGTATATAATAAGTATTCATTCATGTCTCAAGAACTAGAAAACATTAGCCTACCTCATTATCAGGGGTCAGTAAGTGGGATGAGTCCATGTTAATCACATTTTTTAGGCTTTGGCACAAGTTTATATTCTTTGCAATTTGCCTGTCTGTTGATTCTAGGCCAAGAGGTGATTTACTGCATCAGCAGTCAGTTTCTTGGAGTTTTATGCCCCCAACGTTGTCGCCAAGGCAGCGCTGCCTGGAAGGCACTAGGGTTAGGCATGGGTTAAGGTTGGGGTTAGGTTTAGGTGCCTTTAAGTCAGCGGTGGCAGCGCTGCCTGGAAGACGACGTTGGGGGCATAACACACCATCGAGCCTGTAGTTGACGGCTCTTAAAGTAATTTGTGAGTGAAGGAGACAGATACGGGATGTCCTGCTCATGCCTCCATCCTCCTATTGTTCCTTTCTCGTTCACAGTAGACACCTTAGATTTGTAATTAGACAAGCAAATTAGTTTGCCAGTGTGTTAGGAAAATTAACTAAAGCAAGGTCAATATCCACAAATTCCATTCTAAAGACAGACTCTAAAACAAACTTTGAACCAAAAATGATGTTCACATTACAGAATGAAGTCTTAAGTATATACTACAGGAGAGTCAGTAAAGAGGTTGCTAGTCAGCTTAACCACCAAACTAGACCCAAATCATGAAGACACTTCAAAAAAAGGAAAGACAATGTCTGATAAAATTTGGCCTTTATTGAATTCAAGATGGAGAAAGCCCAAGTGCAGAAAGTGACCCAGGATAAAGGAGAAGTTCCATTCACCATTAGCATTCTGAGCAGTCACTTCAGGAGTCATCATGGGAATCTACAGGGATAAAAAGCAGACTTCACTTTCAGTACAATAAGCCATTGCTTCAACCTGGGGTTAGTTAACTGGCAGACATTTTGTTGTGACTACTGGTTTATGAGGAAGCTACAGTCTGAAATATGAGCCAGGCCAGCCCACAATGTTCCATTTCTGCACCCTTGCTCTAAAGAGGGTCCTTGTACAGCATGTTGTTGGGCCAACATGAACTGCCTACAGTACATTTTTTACATAGTATAATGCAAGATGATAAAAACAGGAGATAAATACAACACTAGAAATCATTGGTGAGCAATCAATATGCTATTGTTCCAACCACAATATGCTATTGTTCCAATATGGGGCTGGATAATCACCAGAAGTTTGACTACTGGCACTGATTTTAAGAGACCTGCTGGGCTAAAATTTAACCACAACCAAGCCAGCCCACAGTGCTCAGTTTCTGTACCATTGCTCTGAAAATCCCTTGTGTGGAGTAGTAGCTAACGTGAACTGCACCTTCACAGCTCTACAATCTACAAGTAACTAGTATTTGCCTTCTGACACACCAAAAGTTCTGCACATTTCTTGCAGACACAAAATAGTCATGACTGAAATGCAGTAGAAAGTACTCAAATCTTAATAAAGCAGATTCTAATGCAGAGCACCAGGTCTGATCTGAGTCAACATTTCATCAAGATTGAAATTCTTGACAACCCAAAAATCTTCTTACACAACAGGAAATATGACAAAAAGCCAAACAATTACCAGTGATGGTGGTTCCATCTTGGGCAGAGGTAGTCCCATTTTGCAGATTCAGTACAGTGGTTAACACAACAGCATCCTCACTCGCACCATCTTGGGATTCCACGAGAGAGAGAGAGAAAAAAAAAAAAGCATGGATCCGATTTTAGAACCAAACTGTGGTGATCATAAAAGCCAGCTGAAATCCCACGAACAGCAGTTGTAAACAAGACATTAATTAAACAGATTTTCTGCTGAAGAGTGCTGCCAGGTTTAGTAAATACTTAGAACTATATATGTAGTAAGAGTTAAGTCACAGAAAGCTCAGTTTGTGTTTGCCATGCCTAGATGCATTTTCCATGAATGCAAAAATTTGACCCTGTAAACCAAATTTGGAGATTTGTTTGAAAACACTTACAGGTTAGAAAGATGCAAGCACTGCGATCTGCTTTCTACAGGAGATCATTCACAAGACAGGTGTCTTCAATTTACTCACACTTGCATAAGAAATGTGCCAATTAAAATCAGCTGGTTTAGAGAAAGATTGGAACCATTGTGGCCCAAGCAATCAGTGGACAGTAGACTTCCCTCAGCATTTAAGTCAAGTTGATACACAATAGCCTTTTTCCTTGATTGAAACCCAATTTAATGTACTTGACAATGTTTAACAAAACTCAAAGCAAATGTGTAAACTACAGAGTCTTCCAAGTAACAAATAAATAAATTCCCTTACCAGTTACTCCATCAGTGGCAGATGACGTTGTCTGGTTTTGGGCACTTGGGGTTGCAGTTACCACATCATCTTCACTTGCCCCATCTTTATATTCCACATAAGTGTAGTTTAGTGAGGGGTGGAAGTGGAATGGTCCATAACTACAACAACATGCTACATTTATGAAGCCACAAGTGACCCAAAGTCCTTACCAGCCTCTCCAGTTTGGGCAGCAGCTGTTGTCTGGTTTTGGAGACTTGGGGTTGCAGTTACCACATCATCTTCACTTGCCCCATCTTTATATTCCACATAAGTGTAGTTTAGTGAGGGGTGGAAGTGGAATGGTCCATAACTACAACAACATGCTACATTTATGAAGCCACAAGTGACCCACAGTCCTTACCAGCCTCTCCAGTTTGGGCAGCAGCTGTTGTCTGGTTTTGGAGACTTGGGGTTGCAGTTACCACATCATCTTCACTTGCCCCATCTTTATATTCCACATAAGTGTAGAAGTCCTTACCAGCCTCTCCAGTTTGGGCAGCAGCTGTTGTCTGGTTTTGGAGACTTGGGGTTGCAGTTACAACATCAACATTTAGTTTTGTCGAAACATCAACCTCATGAGCACCTCCTTCCTTGACATGCCTCTTTGGAAGACAGAAGACTGCTCAAAAGAAAAAAGAAATTATTACTTAAATCAGGATTTCTAAAAAAAATAATTAAACTGCAAAAAGACACTTAAAACACTAACCATTACTGAAAGTAGCAATCAGAACCAACACAACAACCTTTGCCATTACTGCCATGTTGAATCACCAAAAACAATGACAAGGTTGAGTTCAAGCAGGCCTTATGGAGGCTTATAAAGGCATGACGCTCATGCTCAATTCAATGATAATTAGAATCACATGACTTCCAGGTGTATATCGTTTAGCGATTCATGGGGCTTAACAATAATGAGGAAGGCTAGTGTCGCAGGAGACATCTTGGACTATCTTGGATCAATTTGGCTTTGTTTTCAGCCAGAAAGGTTTTTTAACATGGTCTAACTGAATCAAGCTACAGTGGGTATTAGCAGAGCCCGTCTATGGAGAGCCTTGGCACTTCCTATTAAGCCCCATTGTATCGAAATTGGTTGCAGTTCCATTAGAATTCCACTGGGGGTGATCGCGGGCGAGCGCATGTTGAATGGGGGTCTATGGAGCTAGACGGCTAAATTTCTCTTTCACCTGCTTGTCGTGGAAGAATCATAGATTTTATTGTAGTTTATGCAAGTTCAATCTAGATTTTAGATCTGAAGTTGAATGAACGAGTACTTATGTCCTTTTCATTTCTTACAGGTTGGGTCGTTGTTGCCCATATCACGCAAGCATTGTGCTAATGAATGAAGTCATTGACATGGGCCTATTTGAAAGGCTTTTTAGAAGACTTACGTGACTTCAAAAAAGGAATGTGGAATCTGAGGAGGAACTGCAACCAGTCCAGAAACCGGAAGTAACCAGACAGTGCCAATACTCTTCCTATTAGACATTCTCTGGTATTAGTTAAGTTTGGACGGTTTTCTGCATGAATCATGCACGAATCACGCACGAATCGCGCACCATATTCTTGGCAGAAATGGCACAAACTGCAGTTGTCCCAAACAACAACCAGGTGGCACTTGGGAGTTCTGCCACCACTACTATTTTTGATGCGACTTGACTTACTGCTTCCATGACGCATCCAGTTGCCAAGTAGGCTACAGTAGGGGAGAACGGGGTAAGATGAGCCATTCTTTACACTCTTCATCATTCTAATGGGTCAAAGAGATTTTGTTTTGTAACCTTCACACCAAACAAAAATTCAAAATGTTCTACAACTTCTGTAACCAACAACTTTTTGATAACTTATAAGGGGATATAGATAAGGGTATAGGCCTACCCCATATGTAAGTAAGTTGATCCAAAACAAAGATTTCAGGTAAAACGTTTTTATTTTCTGAAAACGATCATTTAATTTCTACAAACAGTAGCCTAACATACACCAACATTTCACTGAGAATTTGTCAAATACATTCAACTGAAAATGTGCCAAGGCAGGTTTAGACCTAAAAAAAAAAAATGTTGCCTGTTTACCATTTCATTCACTTACAGTAAATAAGTCAGATTAATTAAAGATTCTCTTTAGCTCTTACTAGGATAACACTCATGATTTCGTTTAGCCGTCACATCATAGCTTATAAGGGCACCAAGTGTAATGCATCTGAATGTTGTTCAGATGGACTTACTTCCCACTCATGGTGGTGGCTCTACGATGGGTACATCATTATGATTTATGATTTTTTAAGCAAGATCATGATTACATATCAGGTTAATTACTTATGAGTTCATCAGGTTTGTGGCCCCTCAACTAAAGTGTGAACAATGGCATGTGTTTAGAGAACTGCACAAGTTGTGTTCAAATCAGAATTTGAGTATAGTGATGACTACAATTTTGGCAGAAAAAGAAATCATGATCATTCTTAATAAATCATAATGATGCTCACCATACTTAATGCTTTAGTTGATGTGCTGTTTATGTATGAGGTCATGAATGAACTCATGTAAATTCCTGGTGATTCATGAGATATTAAGGAATGAAGTAATATGGAAATCATGGAATTCATGCATGAATTCATGATAATTCATGTACCCTTACCGTAAAGTGTTACCAAAAGTTCCCTTCCACATGTCAACTTTCGATTCCAAACAAGTTCATAAGGATTTATTTGCAACAATAAACTAGTAGATAGGCCAAGAAAAGCCCTTTGTATGCTGGAATCATGAACTACCATGCAAACTTTTAAAAAGTTCATACCCATTTTGTACACACATTGTATATAATAAGTATTCATTCATGTCTCAAGAACTAGAAAACATTAGCCTACCTCATTATCAGGGGTCAGTAAGTGGGATGAGTCCATGTTAATCACATTTTTTAGGCTTTGGCACAAGTTTATATTCTTTGCAATTTGCCTGTCTGTTGATTCTAGGCCAAGAGGTGATTTACTGCATCAGCAGTCAGTTTCTTGGAGTTTTATGCCCCCAACGTTGTCGCCAAGGCAGCGCTGCCTGGAAGGCACTAGGGTTAGGCATGGGTTAAGGTTGGGGTTAGGTTTAGGTGCCTTTAAGTCAGCGGTGGCAGCGCTGCCTGGAAGACGACGTTGGGGGCATAACACACCATCGAGCCTGTAGTTGACGGCTCTTAAAGTAATTTGTGAGTGAAGGAGACAGATACGGGATGTCCTGCTCATGTCTCCATCCTCCTATTGTTCCTTTCTCGTTCACAGTAGACACCTTAGATTTGTAATTAGACAAGCAAATTAGTTTGCCAGTGTGTTAGGAAAATTAACTAAAGCAAGGTCAATATCCACAAATTCCATTCTAAAGACAGACTCTAAAACAAACTTTGAACCAAAAATGATGTTCACATTACAGAATGAAGTCTTAAGTATATACTACAGGAGAGTCAGTAAAGAGGTTGCTAGTCAGCTTAACCACCAAACTAGACCCAAATCATGAAGACACTTCAAAAAAAGGAAAGACAATGTCTGATAAAATTTGGCCTTTATTGAATTCAAGATGGAGAAAGCCCAAGTGCAGAAAGTGACCCAGGATAAAGGAGAAGTTCCATTCACCATTAGCATTCTGAGCAGTCACTTCAGGAGTCATCATGGGAATCTACAGGGATAAAAAGCAGACTTCACTTTCAGTACAATAAGCCATTGCTTCAACCTGGGGTTAGTTAACTGGCAGACATTTTGTTGTGACTACTGGTTTATGAGGAAGCTACAGTCTGAAATATGAGCCAGGCCAGCCCACAATGTTCCATTTCTGCACCCTTGCTCTAAAGAGGGTCCTTGTACAGCATGTTGTTGGGCCAACATGAACTGCCTACAGTACATTTTTTACATAGTATAATGCAAGATGATAAAAACAGGAGATAAATACAACACTAGAAATCATTGGTGAGCAATCAATATGCTATTGTTCCAACCACAATATGCTATTGTTCCAATATGGGGCTGGATAATCACCAGAAGTTTGACTACTGGCACTGATTTTAAGAGACCTGCTGGGCTAAAATTTAACCACAACCAAGCCAGCCCACAGTGCTCAGTTTCTGTACCATTGCTCTGAAAATCCCTTGTGTGGAGTAGTAGCTAACGTGAACTGCACCTTCACAGCTCTACAATCTACAAGTAACTAGTATTTGCCTTCTGACACACCAAAAGTTCTGCACATTTCTTGCAGACACAAAATAGTCATGACTGAAATGCAGTAGAAAGTACTCAAATCTTAATAAAGCAGATTCTAATGCAGAGCACCAGGTCTGATCTGAGTCAACATTTCATCAAGATTGAAATTCTTGACAACCCAAAAATCTTCTTACACAACAGGAAATATGACAAAAAGCCAAACAATTACCAGTGATGGTGGTTCCATCTTGGGCAGAGGTAGTCCCATTTTGCAGATTCAGTACAGTGGTTAACACAACAGCATCCTCACTCGCACCATCTTGGGATTCCACGAGAGAGAGAGAGAAAAAAAAAAAAAAAGCATGGATCCGATTTTAGAACCAAACTGTGGTGATCATAAAAGCCAGCTGAAATCCCACGAACAGCAGTTGTAAACAAGACATTAATTAAACAGATTTTCTGCTGAAGAGTGCTGCCAGGTTTAGTAAATACTTAGAACTATATATGTAGTAAGAGTTAAGTCACAGAAAGCTCAGTTTGTGTTTGCCATGCCTAGATGCATTTTCCATGAAAAAAAAATTTGACCCTGTAAACCAAATTTGGAGATTTGTTTGAAAACACTTACAGGTTAGAAAGATGCAAGCACTGCGATCTGCTTTCTACAGGAGATCATTCACAAGACAGGTGTCTTCAATTTACTCACACTTGCATAAGAAATGTGCCAATTAAAATCAGCTGGTTTAGAGAAAGATTGGAACCATTGTGGCCCAAGCAATCAGTGGACAGTAGACTTCCCTCAGCATTTAAGTCAAGTTGATACACAATAGCCTTTTTCCTTGATTGAAACCCAATTTAATGTACTTGACAATGTTTAACAAAACTCAAAGCAAATGTGTAAACTACAGAGTCTTCCAAGTAACAAATAAATAAATTCCCTTACCAGTTACTCCATCAGTGGCAGATGACGTTGTCTGGTTTTGGGCACTTGGGGTTGCAGTTACCACATCATCTTCACTTGCCCCATCTTTATATTCCACATAAGTGTAGTTTAGTGAGGGGTGGAAGTGGAATGGTCCATAACTACAACATGCTACATTTATGAAGCCACAAGTGACCCAAAGTCCTTACCAGCCTCTCCAGTTTGGGCAGCAGCTGTTGTCTGGTTTTGGAGACTTGGGGTTGCAGTTACCACATCATCTTCACTTGCCCCATCTTTATATTCCACATAAGTGTAGAAGTCCTTACCAGCCTCTCCAGTTTGGGCAGCAGCTGTTGTCTGGTTTTGGAGACTTGGGGTTGCAGTTACCACATCATCTTCACTTGCCCCATCTTTATATTCCACATAAGTGTAGTTTAGTGAGGGGTGGAAGTGGAATGGTCCATAACTACAACAACATGCTACATTTATGAAGCCACAAGTGACCCACAGTCCTTACCAGCCTCTCCAGTTTGGGCAGCAGCTGTTGTCTGGTTTTGGAGACTTGGGGTTGCAGTTACCACATCATCTTCACTTGCCCCATCTTTATATTCCACATAAGTGTAGAAGTCCTTACCAGCCTCTCCAGTTTGGGCAGCAGCTGTTGTCTGGTTTTGGAGACTTGGGGTTGCAGTTACAACATCAACATTTAGTTTTGTCGAAACATCAACCTCATGAGCACCTCCTTCCTTGACATGCCTCTTTGGAAGACAGAAGACTGCTCAAAAGAAAAAAGAAATTATTACTTAAATCAGGATTTCTAAAAAAATAATTAAACTGCAAAAAGACACTTAAAACACTAACCATTACTGAAAGTAGCAATCAGAACCAACACAACAACCTTTGCCATTACTGCCATGTTGAATCACCAAAAACAATGAGAAGGTTGAGTTCAAGCAGGCCTTATGGAGGCTTATAAAGGCATGACGCTCATGCTCAATTCAATGATAATTAGAATCACATGACTTCCAGGTGTATATCGTTTAGCGATTCATGGGGCTTAACAATAATGAGGAAGGCTAGTGTCGCAGGAGACATCTTGGACTATCTTGGATCAATTTGGCTTTGTTTTCAGCCAGAAAGCTTTTTTAACATGGTCTAACTGAATCAAGCTACAGTGGGTATTAGCAGAGCCCGTCTATGGAGAGCCTTGGCACTTCCTATTAAGCCCCATTGTATCGAAATTGGTTGCAGTTCCATTAGAATTCCACTGGGGGTGATCGCGGGCGAGCGCATGTTGAATGGGGGTCTATGGAGCTAGACGGCTAAATTTCTCTTTCACCTGCTTGTCGTGGAAGAATCATAGATTTTATTGTAGTTTATGCAAGTTCAATCTAGATTTTAGATCTGAAGTTGAATGAACGAGTACTTATGTCCTTTTCATTTCTTACAGGTTGGGTCGTTGTTGCCCATATCACGCAAGCATTGTGCTAATGAATGAAGTCATTGACATGGGCCTATTTGAAAGGCTTTTTAGAAGACTTACGTGACTTCAAAAAAGGAATGTGGAATCTGAGGAGGAACTGCAACCAGTCCAGAAACCGGAAGTAACCAGACAGTGCCAATACTCTTCCTATTAGACATTCTCTGGTATTAGTTAAGTTTGGACGGTTTTCTGCATGAATCATGCACGAATCACGCACGAATCGCGCACCATATTCTTGGCAGAAATGGCACAAACTGCAGTTGTCCCAAACAACAACCAGGTGGCACTTGGGAGTTCTGCCACCACTACTATTTTTGATGCGACTTGACTTACTGCTTCCATGACGCATCCAGTTGCCAAGTAGGCTACAGTAGGGGAGAACGGGGTAAGATGAGCCATTCTTTACACTCTTCATCATTCTAATGGGTCAAAGAGATTTTGTTTTGTAACCTTCACACCAAACAAAAATTCAAAATGTTCTACAACTTCTGTAACCAACAACTTTTTGATAACTTATAAGGGGATATAGATAAGGGTATAGGCCTACCCCATATGTAAGTAAGTTGATCCAAAACAAAGATTTCAGGTAAAACGTTTTTATTTTCTGAAAACGATCATTTAATTTCTACAAACAGTAGCCTAACATACACCAACATTTCACTGAGAATTTGTCAAATACATTCAACTGAAAATGTGCCAAGGCAGGTTTAGACCTAAAAAAAAAAAATGTTGCCTGTTTACCATTTCATTCACTTACAGTAAATAAGTCAGATTAATTTGCTGCCTAGTCTCTTTAGCTCTTACTAGGATAACACTCATGATTTCGTTTAGCCGTCACATCATAGCTTATAAGGGCACCAAGTGTAATGCATCTGAATGTTGTTCAGATGGACTTACTTCCCACTCATGGTGGTGGCTCTACGATGGGTACATCATTATGATTTATGATTTTTTAAGCAAGATCATGATTACATATCAGGTTAATTACTTATGAGTTCATCAGGTTTGTGGCCCCTCAACTAAAGTGTGAACAATGGCATGTGTTTAGAGAACTGCACAAGTTGTGTTCAAATCAGAATTTGAGTATAGTGATGACTACAATTTTGGCAGAAAAAGAAATCATGATCATTCTTAATAAATCATAATGATGCTCACCATACTTAATGCTTTAGTTGATGTGCTGTTTATGTATGAGGTCATGAATGAACTCATGTAAATTCCTGGTGATTCATGAGATATTAAGGAATGAAGTAATATGGAAATCATGGAATTCATGCATGAATTCATGATAATTCATGTACCCTTACCGTAAAGTGTTACCAAAAGTTCCCTTCCACATGTCAACTTTCGATTCCAAACAAGTTCATAAGGATTTATTTGCAACAATAAACTAGTAGATAGGCCAAGAAAAGCCCTTTGTATGCTGGAATCATGAACTACCATGCAAACTTTTAAAAAGTTCATACCCATTTTGTACACACATTGTATATAATAAGTATTCATTCATGTCTCAAGAACTAGAAAACATTAGCCTACCTCATTATCAGGGGTCAGTAAGTGGGATGAGTCCATGTTAATCACATTTTTTAGGCTTTGGCACAAGTTTATATTCTTTGCAATTTGCCTGTCTGTTGATTCTAGGCCAAGAGGTGATTTACTGCATCAGCAGTCAGTTTCTTGGAGTTTTATGCCCCCAACGTTGTCGCCAAGGCAGCGCTGCCTGGAAGGCACTAGGGTTAGGCATGGGTTAAGGTTGGGGTTAGGTTTAGGTGCCTTTAAGTCAGCGGTGGCAGCGCTGCCTGGAAGACGACGTTGGGGGCATAACACACCATCGAGCCTGTAGTTGACGGCTCTTAAAGTAATTTGTGAGTGAAGGAGACAGATACGGGATGTCCTGCTCATGCCTCCATCCTCCTATTGTTCCTTTCTCGTTCACAGTAGACACCTTAGATTTGTAATTAGACAAGCAAATTAGTTTGCCAGTGTGTTAGGAAAATTAACTAAAGCAAGGTCAATATCCACAAATTCCATTCTAAAGACAGACTCTAAAACAAACTTTGAACCAAAAATGATGTTCACATTACAGAATGAAGTCTTAAGTATATACTACAGGAGAGTCAGTAAAGAGGTTGCTAGTCAGCTTAACCACCAAACTAGACCCAAATCATGAAGACACTTCAAAAAAAGGAAAGACAATGTCTGATAAAATTTGGCCTTTATTGAATTCAAGATGGAGAAAGCCCAAGTGCAGAAAGTGACCCAGGATAAAGGAGAAGTTCCATTCACCATTAGCATTCTGAGCAGTCACTTCAGGAGTCATCATGGGAATCTACAGGGATAAAAAGCAGACTTCACTTTCAGTACAATAAGCCATTGCTTCAACCTGGGGTTAGTTAACTGGCAGACATTTTGTTGTGACTACTGGTTTATGAGGAAGCTACAGTCTGAAATATGAGCCAGGCCAGCCCACAATGTTCCATTTCTGCACCCTTGCTCTAAAGAGGGTCCTTGTACAGCATGTTGTTGGGCCAACATGAACTGCCTACAGTACATTTTTTACATAGTATAATGCAAGATGATAAAAACAGGAGATAAATACAACACTAGAAATCATTGGTGAGCAATCAATATGCTATTGTTCCAACCACAATATGCTATTGTTCCAATATGGGGCTGGATAATCACCAGAAGTTTGACTACTGGCACTGATTTTAAGAGACCTGCTGGGCTAAAATTTAACCACAACCAAGCCAGCCCACAGTGCTCAGTTTCTGTACCATTGCTCTGAAAATCCCTTGTGTGGAGTAGTAGCTAACGTGAACTGCACCTTCACAGCTCTACAATCTACAAGTAACTAGTATTTGCCTTCTGACACACCAAAAGTTCTGCACATTTCTTGCAGACACAAAATAGTCATGACTGAAATGCAGTAGAAAGTACTCAAATCTTAATAAAGCAGATTCTAATGCAGAGCACCAGGTCTGATCTGAGTCAACATTTCATCAAGATTGAAATTCTTGACAACCCAAAAATCTTCTTACACAACAGGAAATATGACAAAAAGCCAAACAATTACCAGTGATGGTGGTTCCATCTTGGGCAGAGGTAGTCCCATTTTGCAGATTCAGTACAGTGGTTAACACAACAGCATCCTCACTCGCACCATCTTGGGATTCCACGAGAGAGAGAGAGAAAAAAAAAAAAAAAAAAAGCATGGATCCGATTTTAGAACCAAACTGTGGTGATCATAAAAGCCAGCTGAAATCCCACGAACAGCAGTTGTAAACAAGACATTAATTAAACAGATTTTCTGCTGAAGAGTGCTGCCAGGTTTAGTAAATACTTAGAACTATATATGTAGTAAGAGTTAAGTCACAGAAAGCTCAGTTTGTGTTTGCCATGCCTAGATGCATTTTCCATGAAAAAAAAATTTGACCCTGTAAACCAAATTTGGAGATTTGTTTGAAAACACTTAAAGGTTAGAAAGATGCAAGCACTGCGATCTGCTTTCTACAGGAGATCATTCACAAGACAGGTGTCTTCAATTTACTCACACTTGCATAAGAAATGTGCCAATTAAAATCAGCTGGTTTAGAGAAAGATTGGAACCATTGTGGCCCAAGCAATCAGTGGACAGTAGACTTCCCTCAGCATTTAAGTCAAGTTGATACACAATAGCCTTTTTCCTTGATTGAAACCCAATTTAATGTACTTGACAATGTTTAACAAAACTCAAAGCAAATGTGTAAACTACAGAGTCTTCCAAGTAACAAATAAATAAATTCCCTTACCAGTTACTCCATCAGTGGCAGATGACGTTGTCTGGTTTTGGGCACTTGGGGTTGCAGTTACCACATCATCTTCACTTGCCCCATCTTTATATTCCACATAAGTGTAGAAGTCCTTACCAGCCTCTCCAGTTTGGGCAGCAGCTGTTGTCTGGTTTTGGAGACTTGGGGTTGCAGTTACCACATCATCTTCACTTGCCCCATCTTTATATTCCACATAAGTGTAGAAGTCCTTACCAGCCTCTCCAGTTTGGGCAGCAGCTGTTGTCTGGTTTTGGAGACTTGGGGTTGCAGTTACCACATCATCTTCACTTGCCCCATCTTTATATTCCACATAAGTGTAGTTTAGTGAGGGGTGGAAGTGGAATGGTCCATAACTACAACAACATGCTACATTTATGAAGCCACAAGTGACCCACAGTCCTTACCAGCCTCTCCAGTTTGGGCAGCAGCTGTTGTCTGGTTTTGGAGACTTGGGGTTGCAGTTACCACATCATCTTCACTTGCCCCATCTTTATATTCCACATAAGTGTAGAAGTCCTTACCAGCCTCTCCAGTTTGGGCAGCAGCTGTTGTCTGGTTTTGGAGACTTGGGGTTGCAGTTACAACATCAACATTTAGTTTTGTCGAAACATCAACCTCATGAGCACCTCCTTCCTTGACATGCCTCTTTGGAAGACAGAAGACTGCTCAAAAGAAAAAAGAAATTATTACTTAAATCAGGATTTCTAAAAAAATAATTAAACTGCAAAAAGACACTTAAAACACTAACCATTACTGAAAGTAGCAATCAGAACCAACACAACAACCTTTGCCATTACTGCCATGTTGAATCACCAAAAACAATGAGAAGGTTGAGTTCAAGCAGGCCTTATGGAGGCTTATAAAGGCATGACGCTCATGCTCAATTCAATGATAATTAGAATCACATGACTTCCAGGTGTATATCGTTTAGCGATTCATGGGGCTTAACAATAATGAGGAAGGCTAGTGTCGCAGGAGACATCTTGGACTATCTTGGATCAATTTGGCTTTGTTTTCAGCCAGAAAGCTTTTTTAACATGGTCTAACTGAATCAAGCTACAGTGGGTATTAGCAGAGCCCGTCTATGGAGAGCCTTGGCACTTCCTATTAAGCCCCATTGTATCGAAATTGGTTGCAGTTCCATTAGAATTCCACTGGGGGTGATCGCGGGCGAGCGCATGTTGAATGGGGGTCTATGGAGCTAGACGGCTAAATTTCTCTTTCACCTGCTTGTCGTGGAAGAATCATAGATTTTATTGTAGTTTATGCAAGTTCAATCTAGATTTTAGATCTGAAGTTGAATGAACGAGTACTTATGTCCTTTTCATTTCTTACAGGTTGGGTCGTTGTTGCCCATATCACGCAAGCATTGTGCTAATGAATGAAGTCATTGACATGGGCCTATTTGAAAGGCTTTTTAGAAGACTTACGTGACTTCAAAAAAGGAATGTGGAATCTGAGGAGGAACTGCAACCAGTCCAGAAACCGGAAGTAACCAGACAGTGCCAATACTCTTCCTATTAGACATTCTCTGGTATTAGTTAAGTTTGGACGGTTTTCTGCATGAATCATGCACGAATCACGCACGAATCGCGCACCATATTCTTGGCAGAAATGGCACAAACTGCAGTTGTCCCAAACAACAACCAGGTGGCACTTGGGAGTTCTGCCACCACTACTATTTTTGATGCGACTTGACTTACTGCTTCCATGACGCATCCAGTTGCCAAGTAGGCTACAGTAGGGGAGAACGGGGTAAGATGAGCCATTCTTTACACTCTTCATCATTCTAATGGGTCAAAGAGATTTTGTTTTGTAACCTTCACACCAAACAAAAATTCAAAATGTTCTACAACTTCTGTAACCAACAACTTTTTGATAACTTATAAGGGGATATAGATAAGGGTATAGGCCTACCCCATATGTAAGTAAGTTGATCCAAAACAAAGATTTCAGGTAAAACGTTTTTATTTTCTGAAAACGATCATTTAATTTCTACAAACAGTAGCCTAACATACACCAACATTTCACTGAGAATTTGTCAAATACATTCAACTGAAAATGTGCCAAGGCAGGTTTAGACCTAAAAAAAAAAAATGTTGCCTGTTTACCATTTCATTCACTTACAGTAAATAAGTCAGATTAATTTGCTGCCTAGTCTCTTTAGCTCTTACTAGGATAACACTCATGATTTCATTTAGCCGTCACATCATAGCTTATAAGGGCACCAAGTGTAATGCATCTGAATGTTGTTCAGATGGACTTACTTCCCACTCATGGTGGTGGCTCTACGATGGGTACATCATTATGATTTATGATTTTTTAAGCAAGATCATGATTACATATCAGGTTAATTACTTATGAGTTCATCAGGTTTGTGGCCCCTCAACTAAAGTGTGAACAATGGCATGTGTTTAGAGAACTGCACAAGTTGTGTTCAAATCAGAATTTGAGTATAGTGAGGACTACAATTTTGGCAGAAAAAGAAATCATGATCATTCTTAATAAATCATAATGATGCTCACCATACTTAATGCTTTAGTTGATGTGCTGTTTATGTATGAGGTCATGAATGAACTCATGTAAATTCCTGGTGATTCATGAGATATTAAGGAATGAAGTAATATGGAAATCATGGAATTCATGCATGAATTCATGATAATTCATGTACCCTTACCGTAAAGTGTTACCAAAAGTTCCCTTCCACATGTCAACTTTCGATTCCAAACAAGTTCATAAGGATTTATTTGCAACAATAAACTAGTAGATAGGCCAAGAAAAGCCCTTTGTATGCTGGAATCATGAACTACCATGCAAACTTTTAAAAAGTTCATACCCATTTTGTACACACATTGTATATAATAAGTATTCATTCATGTCTCAAGAACTAGAAAACATTAGCCTACCTCATTATCAGGGGTCAGTAAGTGGGATGAGTCCATGTTAATCACATTTTTTAGGCTTTGGCACAAGTTTATATTCTTTGCAATTTGCCTGTCTGTTGATTCTAGGCCAAGAGGTGATTTACTGCATCAGCAGTCAGTTTCTTGGAGTTTTATGCCCCCAACGTTGTCGCCAAGGCAGCGCTGCCTGGAAGGCACTAGGGTTAGGCATGGGTTAAGGTTGGGGTTAGGTTTAGGTGCCTTTAAGTCAGCGGTGGCAGCGCTGCCTGGAAGACGACGTTGGGGGCATAACACACCATCGAGCCTGTAGTTGACGGCTCTTAAAGTAATTTGTGAGTGAAGGAGACAGATACGGGATGTCCTGCTCATGCCTCCATCCTCCTATTGTTCCTTTCTCGTTCACAGTAGACACCTTAGATTTGTAATTAGACAAGCAAATTAGTTTGCCAGTGTGTTAGGAAAATTAACTAAAGCAAGGTCAATATCCACAAATTCCATTCTAAAGACAGACTCTAAAACAAACTTTGAACCAAAAATGATGTTCACATTACAGAATGAAGTCTTAAGTATATACTACAGGAGAGTCAGTAAAGAGGTTGCTAGTCAGCTTAACCACCAAACTAGACCCAAATCATGAAGACACTTCAAAAAAAGGAAAGACAATGTCTGATAAAATTTGGCCTTTATTGAATTCAAGATGGAGAAAGCCCAAGTGCAGAAAGTGACCCAGGATAAAGGAGAAGTTCCATTCACCATTAGCATTCTGAGCAGTCACTTCAGGAGTCATCATGGGAATCTACAGGGATAAAAAGCAGACTTCACTTTCAGTACAATAAGCCATTGCTTCAACCTGGGGTTAGTTAACTGGCAGACATTTTGTTGTGACTACTGGTTTATGAGGAAGCTACAGTCTGAAATATGAGCCAGGCCAGCCCACAATGTTCCATTTCTGCACCCTTGCTCTAAAGAGGGTCCTTGTACAGCATGTTGTTGGGCCAACATGAACTGCCTACAGTACATTTTTTACATAGTATAATGCAAGATGATAAAAACAACACTAGAAATCATTGGTGAGCAATCAATATGCTATTGTTCCAACCACAATATGCTATTGTTCCAATATGGGGCTGGATAATCACCAGAAGTTTGACTACTGGCACTGATTTTAAGAGACCTGCTGGGCTAAAATTTAACCACAACCAAGCCAGCCCACAGTGCTCAGTTTCTGTACCATTGCTCTGAAAATCCCTTGTGTGGAGTAGTAGCTAACGTGAACTGCACCTTCACAGCTCTACAATCTACAAGTAACTAGTATTTGCCTTCTGACACACCAAAAGTTCTGCACATTTCTTGCAGACACAAAATAGTCATGACTGAAATGCAGTAGAAAGTACTCAAATCTTAATAAAGCAGATTCTAATGCAGAGCACCAGGTCTGATCTGAGTCAACATTTCATCAAGATTGAAATTCTTGACAACCCAAAAATCTTCTTACACAACAGGAAATATGACAAAAAGCCAAACAATTACCAGTGATGGTGGTTCCATCTTGGGCAGAGGTAGTCCCATTTTGCAGATTCAGTACAGTGGTTAACACAACAGCATCCTCACTCGCACCATCTTGGGATTCCACGAGAGAGAGAGAGAGAGAAAAAAAAAAAAAGCATGGATCCGATTTTAGAACCAAACTGTGGTGATCATAAAAGCCAGCTGAAATCCCACGAACAGCAGTTGTAAACAAGACATTAATTAAACAGATTTTCTGCTGAAGAGTGCTGCCAGGTTTAGTAAATACTTAGAACTATATATGTAGTAAGAGTTAAGTCACAGAAAGCTCAGTTTGTGTTTGCCATGCCTAGATGCATTTTCCATGAATGCAAAAATTTGACCCTGTAAACCAAATTTGGAGATTTGTTTGAAAACACTTACAGGTTAGAAAGATGCAAGCACTGCGATCTGCTTTCTACAGGAGATCATTCACAAGACAGGTGTCTTCAATTTACTCACACTTGCATAAGAAATGTGCCAATTAAAATCAGCTGGTTTAGAGAAAGATTGGAACCATTGTGGCCCAAGCAATCAGTGGACAGTAGACTTCCCTCAGCATTTAAGTCAAGTTGATACACAATAGCCTTTTTCCTTGATTGAAACCCAATTTAATGTACTTGACAATGTTTAACAAAACTCAAAGCAAATGTGTAAACTACAGAGTCTTCCAAGTAACAAATAAATAAATTCCCTTACCAGTTACTCCATCAGTGGCAGATGACGTTGTCTGGTTTTGGGCACTTGGGGTTGCAGTTACCACATCATCTTCACTTGCCCCATCTTTATATTCCACATAAGTGTAGAAGTCCTTACCAGCCTCTCCAGTTTGGGCAGCAGCTGTTGTCTGGTTTTGGAGACTTGGGGTTGCAGTTACCACATCATCTTCACTTGCCCCATCTTTATATTCCACATAAGTGTAGAAGTCCTTACCAGCCTCTCCAGTTTGGGCAGCAGCTGTTGTCTGGTTTTGGAGACTTGGGGTTGCAGTTACAACATCAACATTTAGTTTTGTCGAAACATCAACCTCATGAGCACCTCCTTCCTTGACATGCCTCTTTGGAAGACAGAAGACTGCTCAAAAGAAAAAAGAAATTATTACTTAAATCAGGATTTCTAAAAAAATAATTAAACTGCAAAAAGACACTTAAAACACTAACCATTACTGAAAGTAGCAATCAGAACCAACACAACAACCTTTGCCATTACTGCCATGTTGAATCACCAAAAACAATGAGAAGGTTGAGTTCAAGCAGGCCTTATGGAGGCTTATAAAGGCATGACGCTCATGCTCAATTCAATGATAATTAGAATCACATGACTTCCAGGTGTATATCGTTTAGCGATTCATGGGGCTTAACAATAATGAGGAAGGCTAGTGTCGCAGGAGACATCTTGGACTATCTTGGATCAATTTGGCTTTGTTTTCAGCCAGAAAGCTTTTTTAACATGGTCTAACTGAATCAAGCTACAGTGGGTATTAGCAGAGCCCGTCTATGGAGAGCCTTGGCACTTCCTATTAAGCCCCATTGTATCGAAATTGGTTGCAGTTCCATTAGAATTCCACTGGGGGTGATCGCGGGCGAGCGCATGTTGAATGGGGGTCTATGGAGCTAGACGGCTAAATTTCTCTTTCACCTGCTTGTCGTGGAAGAATCATAGATTTTATTGTAGTTTATGCAAGTTCAATCTAGATTTTAGATCTGAAGTTGAATGAACGAGTACTTATGTCCTTTTCATTTCTTACAGGTTGGGTCGTTGTTGCCCATATCACGCAAGCATTGTGCTAATGAATGAAGTCATTGACATGGGCCTATTTGAAAGGCTTTTTAGAAGACTTACGTGACTTCAAAAAAGGAATGTGGAATCTGAGGAGGAACTGCAACCAGTCCAGAAACCGGAAGTAACCAGACAGTGCCAATACTCTTCCTATTAGACATTCTCTGGTATTAGTTAAGTTTGGACGGTTTTCTGCATGAATCATGCACGAATCACGCACGAATCGCGCACCATATTCTTGGCAGAAATGGCACAAACTGCAGTTGTCCCAAACAACAACCAGGTGGCACTTGGGAGTTCTGCCACCACTACTATTTTTGATGCGACTTGACTTACTGCTTCCATGACGCATCCAGTTGCCAAGTAGGCTACAGTAGGGGAGAACGGGGTAAGATGAGCCATTCTTTACACTCTTCATCATTCTAATGGGTCAAAGAGATTTTGTTTTGTAACCTTCACACCAAACAAAAATTCAAAATGTTCTACAACTTCTGTAACCAACAACTTTTTGATAACTTATAAGGGGATATAGATAAGGGTATAGGCCTACCCCATATGTAAGTAAGTTGATCCAAAACAAAGATTTCAGGTAAAACGTTTTTATTTTCTGAAAACGATCATTTAATTTCTACAAACAGTAGCCTAACATACACCAACATTTCACTGAGAATTTGTCAAATACATTCAACTGAAAATGTGCCAAGGCAGGTTTAGACCTAAAAAAAAAAAATGTTGCCTGTTTACCATTTCATTCACTTACAGTAAATAAGTCAGATTAATTTGCTGCCTAGTCTCTTTAGCTCTTACTAGGATAACACTCATGATTTCATTTAGCCGTCACATCATAGCTTATAAGGGCACCAAGTGTAATGCATCTGAATGTTGTTCAGATGGACTTACTTCCCACTCATGGTGGTGGCTCTACGATGGGTACATCATTATGATTTATGATTTTTTAAGCAAGATCATGATTACATATCAGGTTAATTACTTATGAGTTCATCAGGTTTGTGGCCCCTCAACTAAAGTGTGAACAATGGCATGTGTTTAGAGAACTGCACAAGTTGTGTTCAAATCAGAATTTGAGTATAGTGAGGACTACAATTTTGGCAGAAAAAGAAATCATGATCATTCTTAATAAATCATAATGATGCTCACCATACTTAATGCTTTAGTTGATGTGCTGTTTATGTATGAGGTCATGAATGAACTCATGTAAATTCCTGGTGATTCATGAGATATTAAGGAATGAAGTAATATGGAAATCATGGAATTCATGCATGAATTCATGATAATTCATGTACCCTTACCGTAAAGCGTTACCAAAAGTTCCCTTCCACATGTCAACTTTCGATTCCAAACAAGTTCATAAGGATTTATTTGCAACAATAAACTAGTAGATAGGCCAAGAAAAGCCCTTTGTATGCTGGAATCATGAACTACCATGCAAACTTTTAAAAAGTTCATACCCATTTTGTACACACATTGTATATAATAAGTATTCATTCATGTCTCAAGAACTAGAAAACATTAGCCTACCTCATTATCAGGGGTCAGTAAGTGGGATGAGTCCATGTTAATCACATTTTTTAGGCTTTGGCACAAGTTTATATTCTTTGCAATTTGCCTGTCTGTTGATTCTAGGCCAAGAGGTGATTTACTGCATCAGCAGTCAGTTTCTTGGAGTTTTATGCCCCCAACGTTGTCGCCAAGGCAGCGCTGCCTGGAAGGCACTAGGGTTAGGCATGGGTTAAGGTTGGGGTTAGGTTTAGGTGCCTTTAAGTCAGCGGTGGCAGCGCTGCCTGGAAGACGACGTTGGGGGCATAACACACCATCGAGCCTGTAGTTGACGGCTCTTAAAGTAATTTGTGAGTGAAGGAGACAGATACGGGATGTCCTGCTCATGCCTCCATCCTCCTATTGTTCCTTTCTCGTTCACAGTAGACACCTTAGATTTGTAATTAGACAAGCAAATTAGTTTGCCAGTGTGTTAGGAAAATTAACTAAAGCAAGGTCAATATCCACAAATTCCATTCTAAAGACAGACTCTAAAACAAACTTTGAACCAAAAATGATGTTCACATTACAGAATGAAGTCTTAAGTATATACTACAGGAGAGTCAGTAAAGAGGTTGCTAGTCAGCTTAACCACCAAACTAGACCCAAATCATGAAGACACTTCAAAAAAAGGAAAGACAATGTCTGATAAAATTTGGCCTTTATTGAATTCAAGATGGAGAAAGCCCAAGTGCAGAAAGTGACCCAGGATAAAGGAGAAGTTCCATTCACCATTAGCATTCTGAGCAGTCACTTCAGGAGTCATCATGGGAATCTACAGGGATAAAAAGCAGACTTCACTTTCAGTACAATAAGCCATTGCTTCAACCTGGGGTTAGTTAACTGGCAGACATTTTGTTGTGACTACTGATTTATGAGGAAGCTACAGTCTGAAATATGAGCCAGGCCAGCCCACAATGTTCCATTTCTGCACCCTTGCTCTAAAGAGGGTCCTTGTACAGCATGTTGTTGGGCCAACATGAACTGCCTACAGTACATTTTTTACATAGTATAATGCAAGATGATAAAAACAGGAGATAAATACAACACTAGAAATCATTGGTGAGCAATCAATATGCTATTGTTCCAACCACAATATGCTATTGTTCCAATATGGGGCTGGATAATCACCAGAAGTTTGACTACTGGCACTGATTTTAAGAGACCTGCTGGGCTAAAATTTAACCACAACCAAGCCAGCCCACAGTGCTCAGTTTCTGTACCATTGCTCTGAAAATCCCTTGTGTGGAGTAGTAGCTAACGTGAACTGCACCTTCACAGCTCTACAATCTACAAGTAACTAGTATTTGCCTTCTGACACACCAAAAGTTCTGCACATTTCTTGCAGACACAAAATAGTCATGACTGAAATGCAGTAGAAAGTACTCAAATCTTAATAAAGCAGATTCTAATGCAGAGCACCAGGTCTGATCTGAGTCAACATTTCATCAAGATTGAAATTCTTGACAACCCAAAAATCTTCTTACACAACAGGAAATATGACAAAAAGCCAAACAATTACCAGTGATGGTGGTTCCATCTTGGGCAGAGGTAGTCCCATTTTGCAGATTCAGTACAGTGGTTAACACAACAGCATCCTCACTCGCACCATCTTGGGATTCCACGAGAGAGAGAGAGAAAAAAAAAAAAAGCATGGATCCGATTTTAGAACCAAACTGTGGTGATCATAAAAGCCAGCTGAAATCCCACGAACAGCAGTTGTAAACAAGACATTAATTAAACAGATTTTCTGCTGAAGAGTGCTGCCAGGTTTAGTAAATACTTAGAACTATATATGTAGTAAGAGTTAAGTCACAGAAAGCTCAGTTTGTGTTTGCCATGCCTAGATGCATTTTCCATGAATGCAAAAATTTGACCCTGTAAACCAAATTTGGAGATTTGTTTGAAAACACTTACAGGTTAGAAAGATGCAAGCACTGCGATCTGCTTTCTACAGGAGATCATTCACAAGACAGGTGTCTTCAATTTACTCACACTTGCATAAGAAATGTGCCAATTAAAATCAGCTGGTTTAGAGAAAGATTGGAACCATTGTGGCCCAAGCAATCAGTGGACAGTAGACTTCCCTCAGCATTTAAGTCAAGTTGATACACAATAGCCTTTTTCCTTGATTGAAACCCAATTTAATGTACTTGACAATGTTTAACAAAACTCAAAGCAAATGTGTAAACTACAGAGTCTTCCAAGTAACAAATAAATAAATTCCCTTACCAGTTACTCCATCAGTGGCAGATGACGTTGTCTGGTTTTGGGCACTTGGGGTTGCAGTTACCACATCATCTTCACTTGCCCCATCTTTATATTCCACATAAGTGTAGTTTAGTGAGGGGTGGAAGTGGAATGGTCCATAACTACAACAACATGCTACATTTATGAAGCCACAAGTGACCCAAAGTCCTTACCAGCCTCTCCAGTTTGGGCAGCAGCTGTTGTCTGGTTTTGGAGACTTGGGGTTGCAGTTACCACATCATCTTCACTTGCCCCATCTTTATATTCCACATAAGTGTAGTTTAGTGAGGGGTGGAAGTGGAATGGTCCATAACTACAACAACATGCTACATTTATGAAGCCACAAGTGACCCAAAGTCCTTACCAGCCTCTCCAGTTTGGGCAGCAGCTGTTGTCTGGTTTTGGAGACTTGGGGTTGCAGTTACCACATCATCTTCACTTGCCCCATCTTTATATTCCACATAAGTGTAGAAGTCCTTACCAGCCTCTCCAGTTTGGGCAGCAGCTGTTGTCTGGTTTTGGAGACTTGGGGTTGCAGTTACCACATCATCTTCACTTGCCCCATCTTTATATTCCACATAAGTGTAGAAGTCCTTACCAGCCTCTCCAGTTTGGGCAGCAGCTGTTGTCTGGTTTTGGAGACTTGGGGTTGCAGTTACAACATCAACATTTAGTTTTGTCGAAACATCAACCTCATGAGCACCTCCTTCCTTGACATGCCTCTTTGGAAGACAGAAGACTGCTCAAAAGAAAAAAGAAATTATTACTTAAATCAGGATTTCTAAAAAAATAATTAAACTGCAAAAAGACACTTAAAACACTAACCATTACTGAAAGTAGCAATCAGAACCAACACAACAACCTTTGCCATTACTGCCATGTTGAATCACCAAAAACAATGAGAAGGTTGAGTTCAAGCAGGCCTTATGGAGGCTTATAAAGGCATGACGCTCATGCTCAATTCAATGATAATTAGAATCACATGACTTCCAGGTGTATATCGTTTAGCGATTCATGGGGCTTAACAATAATGAGGAAGGCTAGTGTCGCAGGAGACATCTTGGACTATCTTGGATCAATTTGGCTTTGTTTTCAGCCAGAAAGCTTTTTTAACATGGTCTAACTGAATCAAGCTACAGTGGGTATTAGCAGAGCCCGTCTATGGAGAGCCTTGGCACTTCCTATTAAGCCCCATTGTATCGAAATTGGTTGCAGTTCCATTAGAATTCCACTGGGGGTGATCGCGGGCGAGCGCATGTTGAATGGGGGTCTATGGAGCTAGACGGCTAAATTTCTCTTTCACCTGCTTGTCGTGGAAGAATCATAGATTTTATTGTAGTTTATGCAAGTTCAATCTAGATTTTAGATCTGAAGTTGAATGAACGAGTACTTATGTCCTTTTCATTTCTTACAGGTTGGGTCGTTGTTGCCCATATCACGCAAGCATTGTGCTAATGAATGAAGTCATTGACATGGGCCTATTTGAAAGGCTTTTTAGAAGACTTACGTGACTTCAAAAAAGGAATGTGGAATCTGAGGAGGAACTGCAACCAGTCCAGAAACCGGAAGTAACCAGACAGTGCCAATACTCTTCCTATTAGACATTCTCTGGTATTAGTTAAGTTTGGACGGTTTTCTGCATGAATCATGCACGAATCACGCACGAATCGCGCACCATATTCTTGGCAGAAATGGCACAAACTGCAGTTGTCCCAAACAACAACCAGGTGGCACTTGGGAGTTCTGCCACCACTACTATTTTTGATGCGACTTGACTTACTGCTTCCATGACGCATCCAGTTGCCAAGTAGGCTACAGTAGGGGAGAACGGGGTAAGATGAGCCATTCTTTACACTCTTCATCATTCTAATGGGTCAAAGAGATTTTGTTTTGTAACCTTCACACCAAACAAAAATTCAAAATGTTCTACAACTTCTGTAACCAACAACTTTTTGATAACTTATAAGGGGATATAGATAAGGGTATAGGCCTACCCCATATGTAAGTAAGTTGATCCAAAACAAAGATTTCAGGTAAAACGTTTTTATTTTCTGAAAACGATCATTTAATTTCTACAAACAGTAGCCTAACATACACCAACATTTCACTGAGAATTTGTCAAATACATTCAACTGAAAATGTGCCAAGGCAGGTTTAGACCTAAAAAAAAAAAAATGTTGCCTGTTTACCATTTCATTCACTTACAGTAAATAAGTCAGATTAATTTGCTGCCTAGTCTCTTTAGCTCTTACTAGGATAACACTCATGATTTCGTTTAGCCGTCACATCATAGCTTATAAGGGCACCAAGTGTAATGCATCTGAATGTTGTTCAGATGGACTTACTTCCCACTCATGGTGGTGGCTCTACGATGGGTACATCATTATGATTTATGATTTTTTAAGCAAGATCATGATTACATATCAGGTTAATTACTTATGAGTTCATCAGGTTTGTGGCCCCTCAACTAAAGTGTGAACAATGGCATGTGTTTAGAGAACTGCACAAGTTGTGTTCAAATCAGAATTTGAGTATAGTGATGACTACAATTTTGGCAGAAAAAGAAATCATGATCATTCTTAATAAATCATAATGATGCTCACCATACTTAATGCTTTAGTTGATGTGCTGTTTATGTATGAGGTCATGAATGAACTCATGTAAATTCCTGGTGATTCATGAGATATTAAGGAATGAAGTAATATGGAAATCATGGAATTCATGCATGAATTCATGATAATTCATGTACCCTTACCGTAAAGTGTTACCAAAAGTTCCCTTCCACATGCGAGCCAAAATCAGGCAAAAACCCAGAAACAGCGAAGGAATAACCAGATTTGCATAGGGCTTCTTTAAGCCAACCTGTTTGAGGGAGAGCGGCGCAGGGAGAGAATGCGTGCTAGGCCTACCCTGCACACATCTCTGCAATGAAATAATGTATATCTAGGCTAATCTATATTTTAAATAAGCTGTGTGCTGCTATGGAAACAATAAGTCAATGTATTAGACATATTGTGAGTAGCGCAGAAATGGACGTTACAGTTATTCAGTAACTGTAACTTATCACTGACATTTGAATTGGTAGGAGGGGCATCAATGACCTCTAGGGGGCATGGCCCTCGAATGCCCCACCATAGCGCCGACACTGGAGTGCAATAACTCAATCTGACACTGAAAAAGTTTTATGGCTTCTTATTATTGGCACTTATATTTTGTTCACGAAAGCAATATCTCCTTACACATCCGTGGGAGTCAAGGTCAGCAGAAGTCAACATAAAACAATTTGCATTAATTCAAATTAATTTTGCATTAAGCTACTCTGTGAACATGAACTTTTTTAAGGCTAGTAGTCAGTGCAAGTAGCCTAGTAGATTGCACTGTTGGGAGAAGCATGATTTAGGCTATATCTATCTATAAAGCAAGAAGCGTCTGTGTGTGTGTGTGTGTCTGTGGCACGCATATCTCGCTGACCGTTTGTCAGACTGATTTCAAACTTGGCAGGTGTCTTGCTACAGGCATGAGTAAGTGCACTGCCAAATATGACTGCCAAGCACTGCCAAGTTGTTTGAATAAGAAATGCAAAAGATATCGTTACATATATCGGTAAAAGAAGCACATTGGCTTTCGCCGCTAGCCACTCCCCCTCCCACACAGCACTGGTTAGCACTCTGGACTTGTAACCGGAGGGTTGCCGGTTCGAGCCCCGACCAGTGGGCCGCGGCTGAAGTGCCCTTGAGCAAGGCACCTAACCCCTCACTGTTCCCCGAGCGCCGCCGTTGAAGCAGGCAGCTCACTGTGCCGGGATTAGTGTGTGCTTCACCTCACTGTGTGTTCACTGTGTGCTGTTTGTGTTTTACTAATTCACCGATTGGGTTAAATGCAGAGACCAAATTTCCCTCACGGGATCAAAAAAGTATATATACTTATATACTTACTGTACTGTAGGCCTAAGCTACCAGTGAGGATAGAAGCTAGGTTTTGGCAGAACTGGATCAGTGTAGGTTACACGGGTAAAAACGTAAGCGAGTGCAACATGTGTTAACATGTCTGACCTCAACAATAAAGACCCGCTGTATGCGGTTTGCTTGCATAAAATGACTCCGCGGATTTTGCAACAACACGCCAACACATACAGGTATGCAGTGGATCTTCAAAATGACGTAAAAAAAGATGTGCAATAAACGGACACTTCGAATAGCCCAGGCTACTTTGGACTTTGAATAAGCAAACGACAATTCCAACTGCAAGGTCCTAAATTGAAATGAGCGATAATGGTCCCGAATTAAAGAACGTCTCAGAATGCCACACATGCAAAGCATGACCAGTGACAAGCAACGAGTGCTCACTTCACATTTATTATATTATTATATTATCTGTATTCATTATTGAATGCTTACCTGGAATTATGTTCCCCATCATCCTATTTTTAAAGCAGGCCTACCTGCAGGCATGTAATTGGGCTACAGGAATAGCATGTTTGAACGGGCACTGCACTAGTTAATATTATAAAGGAACATCAATATCAATATCTTTGAGAGGATGAAAGAAGCATAAAGTAGGACAAACCTCAGTGCAGCTCAGTGTATTTTTGTACAGCCACAGCATATTCTGTGTTATAGCTATGAACACATACAATGGCTCGTTTAAAAGGTGAGACTGTAAGCTCTATTTCTCTATTTCTACACGCCTCTGTTCCTGAGAAATCCCAAGCTAAACAGTGGCTAGTTTTCATCAAAATTGCTGTTTTTTTCTAGAAATGGAGATATATCGTCTTTCATGAAATATGAAGTGTTGCCTGTAAACTTTCCGGGAAGTGATCAGCGAGACCTGGCGAGACTGCCACCTAGTGATAGACCCACGAAAATGGCCTGGTTTTGACCTGACATGCATGCGTCACTGATTCGACCCAAAGCGGCAACCGAGTTATGATAAAATGTCCAGGTAAAATGTCCAGATTGTGCGTTTTCATGAGTTTTCGAACATCATATATCTCATTTCCATTCATCATTCCCAAAATCACATATAAGGTGTGTTAGAGTGTCTAGTTTCGTAATTTTAAAAAAAAAGCTAAAAACGAAATATTACGTTTTTGGCACTCAACGCATGGGAAGGAAAAACTTAATATTATGTTTTTGGCACTCAATGAGTTAATGGTGTATAAGATAAAGAAGTGGATAACTAATACGCTTAATATGACCTTTCTTACCTATTTGTAGTACATTTTGCAGCCCCCCAATCTAAAGCGAGGACCACGTAGCCTATAGCTCCACAAGTCCGACCTTCTATCTCTATATATCTACTGTATCTATCTATCTAGCTTGATTTCGCTGTGAGAAATGCACCTTCAATTGATGCAGCAACCAGAAATCAAACCCCGGTCTCCTGCGTCACAGAGCGACCTGTTACTGACTGAGCTACATTCCTATCTGTGTTTTTAAAGAAAATGTTCGTATTGATTCTATA
Organism: Alosa sapidissima; assembly: GCF_018492685.1. Classification (NCBI taxonomy): domain Eukaryota; kingdom Metazoa; phylum Chordata; class Actinopteri; order Clupeiformes; family Clupeidae; genus Alosa; species Alosa sapidissima. The sequence continues at coordinate 20,950,040 of NC_055971.1, read as the reverse complement.
TTCCGATAATGTTCTATATCATACCAGCTATGCTTTTTACAAATGTGTTTCTGATGGAAAAGTGGTGTTTAATTAATGCAGCAACAGACCACGAATGTTCGCCTCTGTTCAAGACAAACTGAAAACGTTCGCCTATGTTTGCGACTTTGAATGCACCCACTTGTCGTCTTTAAGCCTCGGTTGCTAGGTAACCATACAACTATATACAGTGGGTCCCCGTTAAGTTTGGACGGGTTCCTTCATGAATCACGCACCCCATTTTCTCAGCAGAAATGGCACAAACTGCAGTTGACACAAACAACCACAAGGTGTCACTTGGGTGCCACTACTATTTTTGATGCGACTGACTTACTGCTTCCATGACGCAGCGGGGGCACGGGAACTTAAATTGATCACGGTAGTTTAAGCTTACACTTGACAAAACATTCTAATATGAAAATGTAGATGCAATTGTTGTAAAATGGTGCAGCTCCTTTAAGAAAGCACCGTGTGCAGGGATGGAGAGAAAGCGAGAGGGGATAGGCCTACAGTATGTGTGTTAGAACTTAGCGTGTGGAAAAAGTAGGCCTACGTGCTGTTGAGACTGGAGCGAGTCATATTCAAAATAATGCAAAAAAAAGCAATTATCCTCATTCATTGCAACCAAAGCATGCCTGCTTGCCGACGTTCAAACGAAAAATATATCAAAGCACCTTTTGCGTTTGAATGTAGCACGAAAAAATGTTTAAACAGCTGGACAAATGATTTAGCTAATTGATTATATAACCTGTACACCAGCAATTGTTGAACATTTACCTGTACAAGTACATTGACAGTAGCCCAGCCTAACAGCATGTTGTAGGCCTACTGTAGAAATTTCACTTAAATTGCAACCGCAACATGCCTGCTTGCCAACGTTCAAACGACAACGAAAAAGATAATAAAACAACAAGAGGGTTGAGTCTGAATGACACTGAGTTTTTAGACACTGAGTTTTTGTAGTTAAGAAATATTTTCGTATAAAAAAATGGTCATTCTTCAATCTCCTTCACTGACGCCTATGGAAAAGGCTTAACGTCCCAAAACAACGATCAATGATCATCAAATTTCTCTCTCACATTGCTCCTCATAACCATCTATAAAAAAGTGTTTTTTCTTTTCTTTTTGAGCACATCCGAATCCCAGGACATAACGCACTGGACCTTATAATAGGCTCGAGATATAATTCCAAAGGGGGCAGATAGGGGCCACTGCACTTAAAACTTAAAAAGATGAAGCTTTCCGAACTTTGAAATTGCGATCAGTGACTGGCATCGGGTGAACGAAGCTTTTCGAAGTTGAACAGGCTATTAAAAACTATTTGCGCACCTCCATGTCACAGGAGAGACTGGGCTCTCCCTTCTATGAAAAAGACGTTAGGCTACCTGCAAACTGGCCTATGATTTCATTGCTGAGTTTGCGGCAAAGCAAGAAAATGTTTTTTTTCCTGAGTCAGGATATGGCGAGTCAGTGTCATTTATTTGTCCAATGTTAGCCTATAGATACAGACCAGTAAATCTTATCAATAGTTTGAATGTCGTGTGTGTTTCTGCTCATTGACAAATACCGTTCAGCACAATGATTCATGCCCAATTAATTCCCCCTGTTAAAGTTCGCCTTTGTTACACTATTTGGTTTCGTGATGTAGCCTATGATAAACACCATATGGCAAAATATGTGACTCAACTAATGTTATAGGCTATACAATTGAATTTCCCCTCTTAAAGGCAAGCTGGTGTAGCTTATTAGACTAGGCTACTATTAAAATACACCGACGGTAGCCTTGGCTATGTGTAAAGTAAGCTATCGCATGATTTCATGCACGTAAGTGAAAAGGGCCTTGCATCTGTCAAGTTCGCACAGGGCCTCGCATCCCCTTGCGACAGCCCTGCAGCTCCTCCTAAGACAGCGAGGAAAAAGTTAAAATACGCGATAAACCCGGGAAAAGTTGACAGGTTTGTTTCGGTTCCGGTGATTATTTGTGAAATTGTGCAAACGACAGCCTTTTCAAGGCATTTCAAGGAAGGAGTCGTAGCATGCAAGCTCCCAAATTGACCCAGTAGCCTAAGGCATCAATAAATTGTTGGGACTGGGGAGGGTCATGCGTTTTTTCTCAATCACTTTGGAGGGTCATAGAAAAAATTCTTGCTGGCGAGGGAGGGCCACGTCTTTTTTGACTAACGCTCCCAAAACTCCTCCGGTAGCCCCTTAATTAAATAAATAACGAACAGTCCCTAATTGATTAATAGCCTAGGCCTACACCAGCAATTGTTGAACATTGACCTGGGGGTCGTTTCTAGAAAAGTTAGCAACGACGTTGCTCAACCACCATGGTACGACGCAACTTGCGACCAAACAACGACACTGTTACACCTGTTTCCAGAAAGCATCGTACCTGTGTCGCAATTCGCTACCTCCGACGTTCGAACACCATAGTTCCAACAACGTTGTTGATGATGCAGCGATACATATCATTGGTGGAAACAGTGGCAACGTGTAATACCCCACCCCCTAGAAATGTTCTGTCACGGCCTATGTCGGCATGTTTCTAATCTAAACCGAGTGATTAATGCTGGTATTGTCATTGCCATCAGCCAAAACCTAAACCTATTGCAAGCATATAAAACAGTTAACTTAAGCAGACCAATATGAGTCATTATTTGTGTTAAATATCTAGGTGTTGGAAAAAAAATATAGCCTGGACAAATATCTGGGTATCCCATAGGTTATCAACTGTCTCGTGGCTTAACGGCAGCGCGTTGGTGCACTGCGCGCTCGGCCTGAGTTCGCATCCTATCTCTTCTTTTCATCTCTGAGTAAGAGCCTACGAGACACAACAATAGGTTTTGACCATACATATTTATGTATATAGTTACTCTACATCGAGAGACCATAGGTACAATACATCAGTCAAAAACAATTGAATCTACGTGTCACACTAGTTCACCTGCAGCGAGAAGCAAGAGGACAATCTCACATCATAAGAAAATCGAACCTACAACGTTGGGATAATAAGTCATCTGCTTTAGCCACTACACCATTTAACTCTGCTGTTGTTAGGGACTGTGAAGATTAGAATACTAAAAACAAGGCAATACTTGAATTAACATAAATAGCAAGAATGAGCCAAGTAGGGGAGCAGTGTCTTAATCAAAATTAAGCTACAGGATAGATCAATCATTGAGTCACGAGATAAACATCCACTTCGCAAATTTTGGTTAGGCGGTTGTGATTTTTGGTTAGGCGCTCCGGACACCAACAGGAACTACCAAGGAACGACACAAGTGCGACTGCCTAGGGGCAGTAGTTCAAACGACCAAACTTTGCGTCCTTGTTTGCGATTGAGAGTTCAAACTACCCTTTATAGAAACACCAAATCCAAGAACGATGGAGTGTACTACCAAGGTTGCGACGCAAGTTAGCAAATGATGCTTTCTAGAAACTACCCCCTGTACAGGACATTGACAGTAGCCCAGCCTAACAAGCAAATGTTGCAAAATACATCAAAAGATGCAATTAATCAGAAATAAATAATGTAATCTGCATCGCTTTATTTAACAAACTGCAAGCAACAAGAGCATTGAGTTCGCTGTAAGGCCAAACCCAAGAGCAAAGCCTATCTGTTAAGGCAGTCGATAGGCTATATAACGAGCTGTGTGTCTGGAAAGATAGATGACGGCTCTGGTCATCCCATACCCTCCCCCCACTTCCTGTAGCCTACCATTATGAAGGCCTGTAGCCTAAAACGACTCGTTGCCGTTTTGTGACATTAAGCTTTTTCACGTTAAGCCCCCCTCCCCCATCCCCTTCTTTCACAAGCAGTGGGGGAGCGCGGGGCACAAAGTAACACTTTTTGGTAGACAAAGGAGGGTTCTCCGCGCTTCTGTCGTTTGGCCACAATCCGTTGCAACCAGGCCAGGACAGATATTTTAGAGAGGAGAGACGCCGGTGCAGCTCAGATGTCTTCTTAATTTTCTTTATTCTTTAGTAAAAGGTGCAGAATATTATTAAACTTTGACTAACATTTCGATGTGTTGATGTTTTTGACTAACGAACATCGAAACATTAGTCAAAGTTTAATAATGTTCTGCACCTTTTACTAAAGAATAAAGAAAATTAAGAAGACATCTGAGCTGCACCGGCGTCTCTCCTTCTCTAACACTTTTTGGCTTTGGCTAAATATTTCTAAAATCATTTGAGTTTCACTAGTCACATGTTTTAACAAGCAACACTTGTTATTGAACTAATAACAGACGTGTGTCGAAAATTGACTTTATTTTCCATACGGAGAAATAACATATGCAGAGTCTGACCAAGGTCAATCTTGCCAAAAAAGCCCTCAAACACATGAGGCAAAAGTGCAAAACATCACAAAACTAACTAAACTAACACGCGCATATTTTTGTATTGCAATCATTGTAGCCTACAGTTGTAACAGCGCGTAACAGTCGTTTTACTCCCCGGATGCGCTCATTATAAAGAACGTTTAACGTGTCCCAAAAACAGCTATCAATTAATCACCAAACGTCTTATAAACAAGTATTGCCAGGAGCAACACCTTGCAAAAAATGATAACAATAGGCCTAGGCCTTTATATGGCTCTGCTCCTGCCTAGATTCAAACTCAGAACTGCCTGAAAGTTGCAGACCTGTTCTGGAAATACGTGCATTAACCCAGTGTTTCTCAAAGTGTGGTCCGCAAGCTATCCCAAGTGGTCCGCGAGCAGACGTGGTAAAATATGATATAGATGAGTTGTTTGCAATATTGAACCAACTTGTATGTAAATCCAAACAGTTCTGCAACACTGTCTATGTAAGATATGCCAGTTTAAATCATATGAATCCTCTGACACAATAAGCAAAGTGAAAATACAATAAGCAAGGTGGTTCAGTGAGTAGGCCTATTGTGCTGATATACTGTTGAAGTAGGTCTAATCTATTTTTTTTAGCTAGGTGGTCCATGCATTTTTTATTGGTTAAGTGGTCCTCCATCTGAAAAAGTTTGAGAAACACTGCATTAACCCACTCGACCGTTAGACAACGCTATCTGCTTCGAGTAGGCCTATTGGGTAGGACTGTAGCCTACACTGGAGTGACCGAATTCGTTTTTCTTTGTCATATGAATGCTGTCATTTTGTTAACATTACTGTTAAGGAGATGCTGTAGGCAAAGTCTATATTTCAACCTCGTTAGTGTAGTAAAAAAAATCAGAACTATTCACAAGGTTTCTGGGCAGCATATTTATGTTCTGTTAGCAAGCAAACTTCTCATGACTACCGACAAAGTAGCCTACTGCCAGCTGACGAAGCTCTCATTTTAAAACATTACTGAGAGACAGACACTGTACAATCAAGAAATCTTGCCACTGAATCCAAAACTATGTTTAACAGTATGTACAAGGCTTAGGCTACAGTGGACTAGCATGTTGCAGGGGCTGCTAAAAACACAGAGAAACGCACTGAAAACTCGGCCAATCACAGCCCTTGCTGTCGAATACGCCGTCTGGTTCGACCGTGGAACTCCACAGCGGACTATGCTGCCCCCAAGCGGCTGCAGTTGTACTTACATTTCACCATTCACCATGATCGTGAATGAAGTGTCAATTTTTAACTGGGACCCACTGTACTATATACAAAGCTGGCATAATATCTTTAGACTGCTGACAAACTGTTTTATGCGTTCACTGAACAAAGATTATGGAAATTAAACACCACTTTTCCAAGAGACAAATTTTGTAAAAAGCATAGCTGGTATGATATAGAACATTATCGGAATATAGAATCAATATGAACATTTTCTGCCAAAAAAACACAGATAGGGATGTAGCTCAGTCAGTAACAGGTTGCTCTGTGACGCAGGAGACCGGTGTTCGATTCCTGCTCGCTGCATCCGTTTTGAAGGTGCATTTCTCACAGCTAAATCAAGCTAGATAGATAGATACAGTAGATATATAGAAACGTGGGCCATAGTCTAAGCCTCTATTGCTTGTAGCCTTTCAAAACGTCTGCTAGATAATTTAAATAGCAAACAACATTGTTTTTTGCAGAAGCCTACCCTAGGCTACAGATTAGTTATTAAAAGTTATTTCACTATACTGGGTCATTTATCAAAAAGGTGTTTTGTCTTCGTCCTCCGCAAATTAAGCTACAGGTCCATAGAGAGACGTTAGAATAAATTAGCATTTGCGATTGACAACGTTGTGAGAATTAGGCTATAACACCAACTTTGCAAAGTTAACTTGAATGCATCAATTTTGAACAAAGCCTGAAGCCAACCTGTTTAAGGGAGAGCGGTGCATGGAGAGAATGCGTGCTCTACCCTGCGCAATGAAATAATGTATCTAGGCTAATCTATATTTTCAATAATCAATCACTGCATGCCAACAATAAGTCAATATAGGCTATATTGTGAGTAACGCAGGAATGGACGTTACAGTTATTCTGTAACTGTAACGAATTACTGAAATTTGAATTGTAATGTGTAACCCCTAACACTAAATGTAATGTACTTTGTTTACAATATTTCCAGGCTTCAACCAGTGCTGCTTTTCATTCAGACTAATGTGCACATTTATTTATTTGAGTGTTTTTCATGATTGTTGACATTTCTTTTCCCTGTTTGCTTTGATTGATAACTGAGGTGATTCAAATCAGAGGAAGGTTAAGTTTTAAATAAAAGTGTTTAAATTTAACTTTTTTTCCTTCTGGTCCTTATCTGAAATAGGTTAAAAAAAAATCAATAATTATCAATATCGACTGATATGAAACACTTATATTGTGAGTTTTTAGCCATATTGCCCAGCCCTTAGTAGCCTATAGCGTCATTGAGTTTGCACGTTCTTTTAAACGCAAATCTATTTTCTCTCGCTCTCTCGGGGGTAGCCTGCCGAGCTTTGCTGCCGGCTTGTGCGTCGACATTGCCCAAAATGATGTCTGGCGTGAACGGCCCTTTATGCAGTGTTTTCAATACGGCACACTGTAACTGGTGTTGTTCGTAGGTTTGCTTGGCAACTTATATTCAAAGGTTGAGGGTGGCAATAAAGAGCAATAAACCTTTTTAGTGGCTTTTGTATGTTTATTCACATGCCATGGTACTTGCCCCCTTTCTTACTTCCTCCCTTTCCCTGGACAATTCCAACGCCGGACTATTTGCACTTTCTCTCACTAAATCATGATTAATGCATTATCATACCGGATACGTAATCATCCCACCTCTTGTAACTTTCACCTCAGGTGCTTTAAACACCATGTCCTATTCTCCACACCTGACTATAATATGCATTTGTCATGTATACAGACCTTACTGTCCGTATTGACCCTAGGCAGGTGGGTCAGGCCCTTGAGTCGTGGATCTGCTCGAGGTTTCTTCCTATATGTATCTCCAATTCTAGGGAGTTTTTCCTCGCCCCTGTTACCCATGGGCCTTCTTTCTTTCTTCCTTTTCTTCCGCTTTTCTTTTTCTCTGATTGCCTACATTCTGTAAAGCGCCATGATACATGTGTAATGTTTTGGCGCTCAATAAGCACAATAAAATTGAAATTGAATAGTTGTTCTTTCATAGTAGTCATTCCATAGTGTGCTGCAAGAGAAACAAATGGGTAAACACTGCCCTAGGGCTTGACGAATTGCATTTCATTGGTTGTACATTATTTCCTGATGGAGGTTGCTCTTTAAATATGACTCAGCCAGAGAGTATTCCATTTCTTAAGCGATTGCTATACCTTCTGTGTACAGATAAACAAGGCATATACTGACATACAAATGAGCCATGCCATTTGGTGCTTGACTGTAATGTATACTTAGAACAGAATTATATATTTTTTATGTGTTAACTGTATTTAAATAATATTGTATCTGTACACATCACCTTAGTATACAAAGGAAATGTAAAGAGATTGGTGCCTGACGGTGATATCCATACCTAAAATATTTTTTACTTAATTATTTTACTAAACTTTATTAAATATATCTGTTTTATCTATATACATGACCATTGTTAACACAGTAGTGATCTTGAATTCAGTGCCTGACAAATTAATTTATTGAAAAGATTATTATTCTATGTTTTCTAACTGCATTTAAAACCTTTTGTCTGTTTCACAGGATTTTTTATCACATAGGAACTACTAGATGGACTGCCTCTTCAAATGAGTATTGCAATGAATCAAACAATCTCTTCTGTCCTCAGAATTTCCAGCTTTGACATCCACCCCTCTGCTGTTTACCCTATTTTCATTATGGGCCTTTTGGTTTACTTATTTTCTGTCCTCTCAAATGTGACGATCTTGGTGCTCATAGTTACTCAGAGGAGTCTCCACAGACCGATGTTTTACATCCTCTTCAGCCTTCCACTGAATGACCTCATTGGAATTACTGCAATGTTTCCCCGTGTGCTTGTGGACATTGTGATCATGAAGAACACTGTCAACTACCCACTTTGTGTCCTTCAGGCATTTTTGCTCCATATGTATGGTGGTGGCATACCCTTTATACTAGCAGCAATGGCATATGACCGATATATTGCTATATGCAAGCCACTCAGATACAATTCAATTCTGACCTCACTAGGTGTCACTGCTGTTATATCATTAGCTTGGGGAGTTAATTTTGCCTTAATTCTAGTTCTTTTCCTGCTTCAGGTCAGAGCAACAAAGTGTAGTGATTTTATTATAAATGTGTTTTGTGATAACTTCTCATTGCTTAGCCTTTCCTGTGGAAAAGACCTTACAATAAATAATATTTATGGACTATCTATAACAGCATTTATGCATGTAACCACTGTAACAATTCAGCTGTTCTCATACATCAAAATCCTTTTAACTTGTGTCATGAACAAACAATCAGATGCCAAATCAAAGGCTGTAAACACCTGCTTAGCGCAGATAATTGCATTTATTCTTTTTGAGATTGTCGGTTTGTTCACAATACTGTCTTATCGGTTTCCAAACATAACCCCTAATGCAAGAAAAGCCTGTGGAATGCTTATTTTTCTGATTCTACCTGTTTTAAACCCCATTATCTATGGAATGAAAATCAAAGATATTAGAACAGCATTTTTTCGCATTTTGAAGAAAGGGAAAATTTCATCATCATAGTAGATGTTTGTGTACTGGTTTGGTCTGCTCGTGTCTGATCTGTCGAATGAAAATAATGTTTTAGGTGTATAATTTCAGTTCTTTGTATATTTGTAACATTAGCTACGAAAAATCAAAGGTTTGATACTTTAACTCTTTGATTTATTATGTCCACTTGTAAACCTTGAATGGTCATATGGATATAATGTATAATGAATTGCTCTGACATTCTTGATAAAATATACTGCTCAAAAAAATGAAGGGAACACTTACAGTTTTCCATAATTGTTAAAACACATTTTTTGAAACCTTCCACCCTTTTCTCAATTCTCAAACTACATTTACAGAATGTCTGACAGTTCTTGCAAAATAAAACACTCGCCTCAAAAGTTTTACTTGTGCTCAGAACCAAACAGTGTCAGAGTACCGATCCAGTTTATGATTGAAGTGTTCCCTTAATTTCTTTGAGCACTATATATTCTTTTCACATTATTGCATAAATAAATCTTTTTTTGTCGCAACGCGTAAGCCCACCTAAATTAAAGGCTTTTTAACTATAAAAAGCAGTGTGCGTTTGGAATTTTTTGGTTAGACGTAGCCTACACTCCATAAGGCTTTACAAGTCAAACCAACTCTTTTAAGACATAAATAAATCCTTATTCCATTGAACTTCAAGTTTCGAGTAATGAAATAAATGTTTGTGCAAATACATTGTAGATCAGTGCCTGCATGTGGAACAGTCGTACTGTACATCTGGTCACATTTTGTCCTCAGAAGGATATTAGGCCCAATTCTAATGATCTAAAATCAACCTAGGGTGTGTTTCTAGAAAGCGTTGTTGGCTAACTTGCATCGCAACCTTGGTAGTTTGCTCCATTGTTCTTGGATTCATTGTTGTTTCTAGACAAGGTAGTTCGAACTAATTGGTCGCAAGTTGCGTCGTACAACAGTGGTTGAGCAACTTTTTTTTAAAAAATCAAAAATTTAAAAGCAAATTTGGGCTGGAGATCCCAAATCATTCAACGATAAATTTGTGTGTGAATTTCAATGTTTCACACATAACGACTCATATTTGTTATTTGCTATTTGGTCAGTTGCATCCCCCTAAAATATATGATGGCGACGCCCATGTCCCTTGCCTATACCAATAAAATAACGCAAACCAGTCAATACCAATGGTCTAAAAATACAATATTAATTTAACTGTCATGTAGAAATCAACAGTTTCACAGGTAATGATAATGAACAAGTTGCATGCATGTTTATTATGCTCTGTGTCCAGATAGAAAGTGCAACATTATAATAGGTAATACAACAATCTAGTTCTTTAAAGATATTTAGCACCCGGAGAGAAGAAATAATCTTTTCTGATTGGCTGGCGGGTGGCTTTTAATTCTGAATAACGGGACACCTATGAAGTAGATCTGGTAAAAAAAGTTTAATCGCCATTCCATATCAATGCTTATGAATGGTAACTATAACAACGATAGTAGGACGACGGTTGAGCCTGGAGGCAGGCTTCGCAGCAATGGAACCAACTGTAAACAAGCTGACTGTCCATGCTATCGCTGCTATAGGGCCAATGGAAGTTGTACACACAAGCTGAACTTGAGCTTCTTTTTAAATGGAACCGCGTGTTTCCTTTGCTTTACAGTGGCAACTGGGTGATAAGCGGGATAACGGCCTTCGAGGTGTGTCCAGTTATGCGGAATTAATGGACTCGGCTGCGAGTCGGGGAGTTTTTTGCCCCTCGCCCTCATCCATTAATTCCGTATAACAGGACACCTCGGCGGCCGTTATCCCTTACGTAGTCTACAGCTGGAGATTGATTGAAGTTCACTGTAGACAAATTGACAATTGGATAATGGATAACAGTCTGTGTTGATACTACAGAATGAGAGACAGAAGGCTCTCAAAGGGAAGGTGGGACAACATTCTTGTAGTGAACACAAAGTATGAGAAGAAAGATGATTTTAACATTTTAGCTAGTATGAAACGCAGTAATCCAGCTCAGAACTTAGAAACAACAAAAGAAGCAAAGCAAACATACAGTTACATACAGTTATGTTCCTACTGAGATCACTATTTTAATGGCAAGTGAATGAGTGAGAGAGTGACAGAAACAGCCAACAAAGATTATTGAATTGAGATAGCAGGTGTGTGTGAAAGAGAGAGAGAGAGAGAGAGACTGAGTGAGTAAGAGAAGGACAGCTAGTGTGTGTGTGTGTGGAGGGGGGGGATCAAAGTGAGTGGTTGGATAGATAGATGGAGCGTGAGTGGAGTTAGAGTGAGAAAGAGAGAGTAAAGAGTAGAGAGAGACTAAGATATGGTGTCTGTGAGTTAGATTTGTGTGTATGAGAGAGGTAGATGGAGTGAATGTGTGAGTGAATGCAGGGGGGATGAGTGAGTGAAGTCTTCATTTTCATCTTCTTCTAGCCCCATCACAAAGGTCCATAGCACACTGACTACAAAAACCATCTGAAAAACAAAAGTTAGATGAATCTGTGAAGAATGCTGAAATCAAGTTAACAGGGTTCATGGCAAAGCACTGAGAATCTCAGACCATTTGGTCTTGGTCCTAAAATATATTTTCCACAATTCACAAATAGCCCAAAATATGACCCTTGGGCGCACAAAGACAACTGCTATAACCAAGCATGTCATTGGGGATTGTTATTCTGAAAGTCTAACAGACATTCTTAAAAGAAAGAAATTCAGTGTTTTGATTGACAAATCAACTGACACAGGCAATGTAAAAACGCTGTGTGTAGTTGTTCGGGATTTTTTTGATAAGGGACCAAGGAAGATTCAGACCAGGTTTTGGAAACTGGTAACACAGACGACCACAGACGTGCTAGAGAGGGAGCCACTGCGGGACGACTTTACGCCGAGATGATGAAGTCATTCACTGATGCAGGTGTACCACTCAAAAATATTGTGGGGTTCGGGTCAGATGGCTGCAACACAATGATGGGGAAACACAACTCTGTCTCCAGCCACCTCAGGAGTGATCTTCCAGGCATCACATTGCAGCGCTGCGTGTGCCATTCACTGCACCTTTGCGCAAGCGAGGCATGCAGACAACTCCCTCGCAGGTGTGAGGATTTAGACAGAGACATGTATGGGTGCTTCAAAAACAGCGCAAAACATATCGCGCAACTCAGAGAATTTCAAGATTTTTGGCATGTTGAGCCCCACAAAATGCTCAAGCCGGCACAGACTAGACAGCCATCACTGAACAACGTTGTAAAACGTGTGTCTGCGCAATGGGATGCTCTCCGTCTTTTTTTCACAGATCAGTGGCTTGAGGCCAGACTGCTGCGGAGATTATTTTTCACTCTCAATAACCAGTCTCTATGCCTCTTCAATTATTTCCTTGAATGGGTCCTACCGAAATTCACAGATCTTAATCATTATTTTCAGAGTGAAAAGGTGGTGATCACTTAATTGAGAAGCAAGGTCTGCGAGACTTACAAAGATCTGCTTCTGACGTTCATGGATAGGGACCATGTCATGCGCACTCCACTGAAAGACATTGACATCAATAATGGCCCAAAGGTCACACTGAGCTCAATGTACTTGTGCATAAAGGTGATGCAGCATGTGCAGCAGGCAAAAATGTTGCCAGCAAATCTAACAGATTTTTATGTGCGCTGTCAGAACTTTCTACAGGTTGCCTGCGGGGAAATCAAGAAACAATTTGATTTTGATGATGCTCTCTTGACCCGACTGCATTGGTTTGGAGTCACTAGGTCATATGGCTTGGGAGGTATTGAAAAAAAGGAGTCTGTTTCTTATATGAAATAATGTATTTTCTTTAAAAAAAATCATATAAAATACAGCGTGCATACAGTCGTTATAAAAAGAGGTGTGTCTGATGAGTCCAATATAGGATAACTATTCGGCATGGATTTGGAGTCCCTAGGTCACATGACTTGGGAGGTATTGAAAAAAGGAGACCATTCCTTATGGGAAATAATGTATTTTCTTTAAAATATTCATCTAAAATGCAGTGTGCATACAGTGACTAAAGAGGTGTGTCTGATGAGTCCCATATAGGATAACTATTCTGCATTGGTTTGGAGTCACTAGGTCACATGATGTCAAAGCTATTGACAAAAAAGACTATGAAGGTAATTCAGAAGGTACTTTATAGACGGTACCTAAGTAGGTCGGCTGGGAGCAAGTAGACAGGTCATCTGTTTGTACGTTGTCTGCAAACACGGGGTGAAACCGGCCGCATTAAAAAAAATTGAATATCTGTTGAATATCCGAACAACTTGGTTGCTTGTTTTCAACTTGGTTGCTTGTTTTAAACATTAAAATAGAAAAAACATGCAATGAACTGTGCACAACAATCTCAAATTGGAGAACGCGCTGTTCGGTCGGGTTAAGCAGCCATGGCCAGTGTGGCCACGAAAAAGAGAAGATGCACTTTTAATAGTGAATGGACCGCAACATACTCTTGGTTAAGAACTGTAGATGGCGAAGCAGAGAGAGCTTTTTGCATTTCATGCAAGAGCAGTTTTTCTGTGGGTCATGGTGGAGAATACGATGTGAAGCGACATGGTGCATGTGAGTCCCACAGAAAAAAAGCATAGGGCCTATCATCAAGAAACATGCAAATCAGTGCAATCGTTCTTCAATAAACCAAATGACCCAGAGGCTGACAAAGTTTCGACAGCAGAAGTGATGAGCATCTATCATTCTCGAGCCCCACCTGTCCCTCATCGCTCTAGAAAAGTGGTAGGTCAAGCTTAAAATTGTCAAATTTATTGAAATAATGACAAGTTCTAAATATATCCTCTTCAACAGAGTTAAAATCAGCTGGTGCTGCAGATATAATAATAAATAAATACATAACACACATATTTCTGTTTTCCAGCAACATATTAGGAAGCATAGGCCATTTTACAGCATTGTACAATATATTCAATGAAATACCAACATGCAGCATTAAATGGATCCATAATCCAGTCATACTGAGCACTGCTGGTTGGGAAATATTTTTGAAATAAACTTTGCAGGGATGTGATGTAGGCCTACTGTTTAATACATGGCATCACAAGAGTGCCTCCCAATCAGACGTTTCAGCGATTTCGCTCAGAAATCTCAAAGGCATAATACTGTCGCGATCGAGGCGCCTGTCCCATACTCAAGTTTTTTTGGTGAATGCAGTAATCTTATTTGCTAGGTGAGGTAGGTGCTTGTCTTTGCCTTGTAACTGGACATTTAACTCAAATGTATCGCTAAGATATATCAAATATATCGCTAAGATAGGCCAGCTTCGTCAAGAAATGTTCATTAGTGAACGTGCTTGCAGATTCAAACATGCGCTCTTCCTCCAAGAAGAGGCGACTCGGAGCTCAAACACGCGCATCAGTACTTTACCTCGGGAAAGCCACCTTGCCTCGCTGTAAAACAGTAGCCTACAGCCTTTTGGTCAACTACCATCTCTTCGCAAAGTGCGGAGAATAGACGCGCTTTTAAGAGCCGGGTTTTGATTAAATTCACCACTCTCACAACAACGTTCAAAATCTCATGTAGGTCGCGACTAACTAAACTGCCTTGACACGAGCGCTTCCTTGTGAATAACACAGTGCGTCCATTGCGCATCGGGTGCTACCTGGCTGGGCCCAGGCTACAGATAAAAAAACAAATAAAAAAACTCCTGTTTTTCACGTCAGTTCGGCATGTCTCCGCGACCCACAGTTTGAGAAACGCTGGGCTAGGCCTAATATTTTTTGTGTCTTGTATTTTAAGGTGAATTTGATTCACTGAGAGCATTCTTTAGTTGCATAATGCCTGGTCCTTTGGACAGTTGCAAAATTAGTGTTTTGTCTTTTATAGGCCTATGCCTTAAGCTGTAGAAACTTTGGGTTGTATTTTGGGTCAGGTAGTGTCTTAATCTTTTGGTTGGTGGGTTTAAAAAATGTTTCTTGGTAAATTAGATAGACAATATATCTTAAGTTTATGCTACATGCTACTTGTCCCACATTTTGTCTGAGGTGGTCACACATGTATGTGGTGTCATGTGGTGTCATGTGTGATGTCTGTACTGGGTGTTACCTGGAGGATTTCACTATATATATTCAGCTCACAATAGCAACTCCTCATGTCAGTGTGGAACGTGAGCTAAAGTAAAGTTCTTTATTTTAAATTATAATACTTCTGTACTCAGGCACTGTATTGTTTCATGTAGCAAAATGGAATTATGAGGTTTTCGGTGAGGTCAGTAATTTGTTTTACAAGATGCTGAATTAACATACATTAATTTATTTTAGGTGGAGAATTTAAGAGGACATAACATCAGCCATGTTTCTCAATTCATCAAGTTCAACAACTATATTTTTACCTTCATTCACTTTTCCTCCATCAACCAGAGTTCCTGCTCTTGTTTTTTCAACCCTTACATACCTCATGATCATGTGTTGTAATTTGATGATTGTTGTGACTATTGCTCTCAACCATAACCTGCACAAGCCTATGTATCTGTTACTTCTTAATTTACCTGTTTGTGACATGATAGGAGCAACTGCATTTTTCCCCCAGATGATTTCCAGTATGCTGTATCAGCCAAGAGTTATATCATATTGGGCATGTGTAGTGCAGGCATTACTTACACACACATATGGGGGTGGATCTCTTCTCATCTTGACAGCCATGGCTTTTGACCGTTATATTGCTATCTGCTCCCCTCTGTCATATAATACCATAATGACCAATAATAACTTGATCAAAATTATTAGTGGTATTTGGCTCACCGATACAATTTTAATATTTACCCTCATTGCACTGGCAATCCGATTGAAGATTTGCCAGAACACTATAAGCGACATGTACTGCAACAACCCCTCTTTGACAAAACTGGCCTGTGAAGGGACGCATGTGAACAACTTCTACGGTCTGTTTACTATAGCCTTTTTGCAGGGCATATCATTGGCTGTAATTCTGTTTACGTATTTACAAATCCTTTTTACTTGTGTTTTTAAGAAACAAGCAGATGCCAGAAGTAAAGCCATTCAGACATGTGGTGCTCATTTAATAGTCTTCTTATTTTTGGAATTTAATGCTTTCATTGCTTTAGTTGCACATCGTATTGAAACTGCACCCCTCTTCTTAAGGAGAGCTTTGGGGGTATCCGTGATGATATTTCCTCCACTATTGAATCCATTGGTATATAGCTTTAATACAAAGGAAATCAGAAAACATATTTTGCAATTCCTTAAAAGAAAAACATCACCCTTCTAAGTGTTTTCTGATTATTTACATAATCTATACATGAAGAATTTTACTTGGTTATGGTGTACACATGTATTTGCCAGCACTGAATTATTAAATGATGATGTATATTTTAAATTATAAATAACATGCTGTATATGACAATACAGTTATTTACAATGTTTTTAAACATGTCTTTGTGGTTGTTAATTGACAATGAAACCCTAAACAGATAAAAGTGATATTCAATGAGTAGTAATGAAACAATCTCTGATCAATGTGATTGGTAGGCTTGACCAAAGATTTCAAATGCAATGCGATGCAAGTGTTGGAAATGAATCCCAATCGTGAAACTTTGTGAATGAGTCTGGATTTTTCAAGGCTACCAACTTACAGTAATATGTGGTAGAATGTGGCAGGCAGTAGACAAAGAGTGCAGTTCAAAGCCATAAGGGTGCTTTATTCAATGTCAAAAGATAGGTCCTACCACACACACAAACTGTGATCCTCTGATGCCTTCTGCTTGAAAGGTGGTGAATTCCAGTTGGGGTGGATGCACTCAAAGTGGCTCAGCTCTTTCTAAATCTCTCTCTCTCTCTCTCTCTCTCTCTCTGTGTCTCAAAGTAAAAGCACCACATATTACCCTACTCTTCACTCACCCCAGTGGATGGTGGTGAATGTTCCATGTTTTCTGCCACATGGACAGCCCCCATGGCCCAGACCATGAGTCGTTTGGTCCTGGCAAGGTGGGAGCAGTCCAGCCTCCAAGAACAGAAATGTAAAATGAGATGTAAATTAGCCGGAGGCTAACTCTAGTACAATGTTTAAAATTGTGCATGGTTCCTAATAAATAAAATAATAATAATAATAATAATAATAATAATAATAATAATAAAAAAGAACCTGCCCCTGGCATGGCACAGAGGCATACGAGTCGAGGTTGTCACAGCTTTTAAATGTAAATTATAAAAATGACTGTAGAAAGCAAAAAGACTTGTGATAACTGAATAGTGCTATTTGATCACACTAAACAGTGAGTTTAATACCACACTCTAAACAGTTATTGTTAATGTCAATAATGTAATTACGCCATCCTGTTGATAGTCAGTATTTCACACTTGGATATTGGCATAACCAAAATACAAAACAAAGCTAGAAGACCAATCAAGAGTCACACAGCAATCTCAGAAAGTGCATTTGTAGGCCTAATGATATTCATGTTGCTTACAAAAGAATCATGTAAAAGGATGTATTTATGTCAAGTGCTTCAAAGCGTTACTGCAGAAATAACTGGCTGTGCCAACATGACGCTGCCAGACTTGGAATTGTAATTTTCAATGCATGTGAGCTAACACACTTTGGGTAACTTCTCTCTTTAGTAGTTAAACAACTCATGACAGCTCCACTGAAACTTCATGGTCAAACCTCTTTATCATTACCTCTTGAATTTCCCCTTGGGGATCAATAAAGTATCTATCTATCTATCTATCTTACATTAAACTAGATGTATCGCAGAGCGGTACAAAATATGACCGCCGCCCAGTCCAGCACATTTTTCCAGAAAAATAAGTCACGCTTGTCAAATTGTGTTAATTTCCTACTTTGTTCCTTTTTTGTGTGTTTGTAATTGAGTGTGTGCAGAGTGTGTGGTTGTTTTTGTGTATATGTGTTTTGTGTGTGTTTTTTTGTGTGTGAGTGTGTGTGCGTGTGTTTGTGTATGTAGGTGTGTTTGTATGTGTGGGTGCATATGTGTTTGTGTGCGTGTTTGTGCGTGTCGTGTGTGTGCATGTATGTGTGTGTTTTTGTGTAGTGTGTGTGTGTATGTGTGTGTGTATGTGTGTATGTATGTGTGCGCATGTGTGTGTGTCTTTGTGTATGTGTACATAAATGAAGCAAATCAGGGAACCATCTACTAGGGCTGGGAAGGTGACCCCTACCGCGGGTCTGAGCTCGTTACAGTCATCACCGCAAAAAAAAAATTGTGAAACATTTGGGGGATTCGACGTCAAAGTTTTATGAATATGCACAATTCCGGGTTGAAAACGTAGCAGAATCTCAGAGATAATCACGTTATGCAGTCAGCTTAGACGTCTGCAGGTGGCTAGCATGAAGTCCAATCTCCCTATAATTGCCTGTACATGTGTGCACGTAGGCCTATGTAATGTCATGATGTGTAATGTAATGAAGCATCTTATGACATTGATACTCAGAGAACCACAGTTACGCTAACCCTCCGTTTTCAAAACAAAACTTATCATCAAAAGATTAAGCAAACCCGACCTTTCGCGTTTGTGTTGGGGAGCGCATTCCATTCCATTTGTTTACTATGCGAGAGTATGGAGAACTGGCACAATCGTAACACTTTTCTATTCTCTCCGTTCAAACTCGATTTACATAAAGCTGTTAAACGTGAAAGCTGTGAAATTTGGCCAGAAAGGAGTCATACATGCTTAGTTCATGAAAGAATTAAAAAATATGTTTGTTAAGAATTTAAAGGTCTCATCTCATCGTTTTTTCATTAATTTTGCAGTGGTCTGTAGTATTGATGAATGCCCTGTGAGCCGGTTTTGGTGAAAAAAATGCTGTCCTATATTTTGCTGGAATTGTACCAGAATGCCTACAGAAGCAGAGAATGTGCAAGACTTCTCCGGTAATGAGAACTATGGCTTTGATAGCCTGACATGACATTGGCAGAGGTTAGCCTACTCAAGTTGTTTTCTGTCACGTATGACAGAAAAAGTAGCCTACTATTAGGGGTTTGCACCGACGTCACGTTCTGGCCGGTAACTATGGTAACCCAGCACGCGCGGCCATATTGGCGATACTCAGTGAATGAAGTACAATGGAGTATTATGCACTTTGGATATCTTACGTGATTGTAGCCGTGTCTAAACAACAGAAAAGCTAATCAAAAAGCGTCTAAAATGCAAAGGCATATAGGGCAGGACTTGGACCACAAGAAAAGGCGCGATATTTCGAGAAATTACGGATTATTGGCAGCGCAGATCCATATGAGTTGGGCGAGGGAGACGAAGTACCAAGTTCAACCACAAGCGCCCCTCTTCCTCTGATAACTTCTGGCATTATTGTCCCTTCTCCCTGGTTTTTTAATAACTTTTGGAAGTCGATACCTACACCAGATGTTTTTCTCAGTCTGACCTATTGGTACAACCTAAAACATGGCAATAATTAACCATTTTCCTTGACGATGTTAGGGATTTACTTCAGTGCCTAATGCTTTCTAATGAGGCGAGTCTCTCCAATATGGCGATGTCCAGATCTGATGACACGCCGTGCAAACCCCTAATAGGAATCTTATAGTATTTTGGGAAAATATTAGGCCTACAGTAATCTTATAGGAATAGTGGAATACTATAGTATTTGGGACATACTATAGGTACTATAAGACTACTATAAAAAACTATAGCGGTTACAGGATATTATAGTTATTAGTAGTACTTCTATAGAATGTCCCAATTATTCCTATAATAATTATTCCTATAAGATTACTATAATATTTTGTCCCAAATACTATAAGATTCCTATAGGCCTACTACTTTTTCGTAAAGGGAATTGCTCATGTGGTTAGAAAAATGGGCAACACCAGTGCCCCTGTTGTCTGTATGACCCTGTACCCAGGATTAGAACCAGTCTGCCTTAGCATAATGTACTCCCTTCAAAATGCACTAAACATTCGACTATGACGACCATGGCCCTCTGTGAAACAGAAGATATGAAAGGTAAGATAAACCTTTAGCTTAAAAGGGACAAAAACTGATGAAACTCCTAAAACAAATATACAAAACAGGTCAATTTTCAATAAATAACTTTATCATATTTACATACAGCAGTGGTACTCAAAGTGTGGTCCGCAAGCTATCTCAAGTGTTCCACAAGTAGACGTGGTAAAATATAATAAATGAGTTGTTTGCAATATTGAACCAACTTGTATGTAAATCCAAACAGTTCTGCAACACTGATGTAACCTATGCCAGTTTAAATCATATGAATCCTCTGACACCATAAGCAAGATGCAAATACAATAAGCAAGGTGGTTCAGTGAGAAGGCCTATTGTGTAATATACTGTTGAAGTAGGTCTACTGTTTTTTTTTTTTTTGCTAGGTCTGTGAAACACTGACAAATAGTAATATTGCAGTCTATTAAAATAATGCAAACACAAAACAAGAACATCCAAACTATGCACAGAATTAACAATGTCCTCTTTTTGCCAGACGATGCAGACATCTGGCCTACAGATCCTTTGTAAGATGGTGCTGGGATTATTTAGGGAAAAAGGTCTGAGTTGTTGTTTCGGCTTGTATTGTCCTGGGGATCCGAAGGGACAACACACAAAACACATTCGTTGGCTGTGATGATTCTATTACATTGCTCTTTGATTGTGCTGGTCCAGGTGGAGCCATCAGGTGTTATTGTGGAGATGTCGCTTTCATCCTTCTCCTCCTCTTGATCAACCCGAGGCTTGATGGCAGTAGAAGTAGCAGGCCCCCATGCCCATGGTGTATCCAAAGTGCTTGTATCAATACTCATACTTTTCATGAAGTATTCTGTTTGGGTACCTAAAGTAAATAAATGTGTATTACTGTCAAGTTACAAGATACTATGGCTATTGAAGTTGCTGCGGCTGTCTAAAGTTTAACTGGCTGTGATGGCTGATGGCGGCACAAAATTCATAATCATTTTTTTTTTTTTGGGGGGGGGATGTATACCGCGAAACCGCGGTCATTTCTTGCTTACCGACCGCGGTAAGAAAACATCCATACCGTCCCAGCCCTACCACCTACTCTTTGCGATAAGTGCCATGGGATCTTTAACTCATTGAGTGCCAAAAATGTAATATTACATTTTTCCTTCCCATGCGTTGAGTTTTTTTTTTCGTAACTTTTTCGTAACTTTTTTTTTAATTACGAAACTACGACACTCTAACACACCTTATATGTGATTTTGGGAACTCTGTGATGAATGGAAATGAAATATATGACGATCGAAAACTCATGAAAACGAACAATCTGGACATTTTATCTGGACATTTTATCATAACTCGGTTGCCGCTTTGGGCCGAATCAGTGACGCATGCACGTCAGCTCAAAACCAGGCCATTTTCGTGGGTCTATCACTAGGTGGCAGTCTCGCCAGGTCACTTCCCGGAAACTTTACAGGCAACACTTTCATTTTCATCATTTTCAACACTTTCACTTTCATCATTTCATGAAAGACGTTATATCTCCATTTCTAGATTTTAATGAAAACTAGCCACTGTTTAGCTTGGGATTTCTCAGGAACAGAGGCGTGTAGAAATACACGGTTTGCACCCACTGAGAGCTAAAAGTCTCACCTTTCAAACGAGCCATTGTATGTGTTCATAGCTATAACACAGAATATGCTGTGGCGTACGTGCACACACACTTGTCCCTTGCCGTCACACATACTTCGTGATTCAAAAATTAAATAGGTGGTCACAATGTACAAAAATGCAAATTATTTGCTGCTGGAGAATTTGGGCCCCAAAACATAAAATACTTTTGGGTCTCCCAAATGCTAGTGGGGTTTGGGGGCATGCTCCCCCGTGACGAAAATTTTGAAAAATAACCCCTAAAATGACTTCTGGTGAATTTTGTGGAACTAATTGATAAATTGACTTAAAATATATTACATACATTGAAAGCATAATACGGTCTATAAAAACCTACACAGGTTGTTATATTCAACTCATTTTAAGCAAGTCTATGGGGACTTTTCATTTGAAAAGGGGCTATTGTGAGATGTATGTATAGGCCTAGTGTATGTCTACTCATGCTTGATAGCAGAATCCAGAAAGGCTACAGCTCTCCTAAAGAAAGTTATATAAATATATGCAACGTTTATTTACTAAGCAGTTAAGGACCCATATTGAGACCAAGCTCTTGTGTTTTGTCAGTGTTTTATGAATACGTAGCCTACCACTTTGTTGAATAGCAAAAAATAAACGGTAATGCCTAGATGTGCAGCACGCCATTTCATAGCTCCTTTTAAAAACATATTCACATTTTCATATGCTAGTATCATGTGTAAACTGGATAAGGGGTAAGGTTTAAGTCACACCAAATGCAAGATAGGCTAGGCCTACGATAAATTATTTGAGAGGTAAAGTTTGTCAATAGTCTAAATATTGGGACAGGACCATAGCCTACCTTTGGTGGAAAACTGGTTAAATGTCGCTGTTCTACGACTCCGTTTTATGTTAGGCCTATCCCAAGTTCTTCCATGATGACTGGCTCTAACTGACATTCACCACCTGTTCTGCACGTACGGAATTCAATTCTAGCACGTTTTTGAAGCGCAAGGCTATGCGCAAGACTGAACCACAGAGAGGTGCGAAATATAAAGGCTGCATCATCTTGCCTAGTGTCATTCATTGAAAACATGATGGCGCAAATATTTTTTGGATGACAATGACAACTGATAGCGTAGACATACTGATAGCTTTGATTAAGCCTGAGTGACGTATATATGTATGTGGAGAGCTAGACAGTCGTCCTACTTGGCCGATGAGGCACTGAGCCAGGCAGTCGATGGCCATCAGATGGACGGCCGTTCTGGATTTTCCAGAATGCACAGATTGTCAGTCCGCCCCTGTCTGTGCCAATTGGTGAAGATTGGATGAAATTTGTGACCTGTGAAAACTTTTTAGTGTTTTTGATGAAATCCAATATGGCGGCTTGATCTATTACGTTGACATCACAACTTGACATGTGTCGGCCTTAGGACCTCCCACGGTATTAACAAACACCACTAGTAAGTTTGAATTCCAAACACATCAACAGTTACAGGCCAAAATGTAATTTTGGCAATTGCGGGGCCCCCTATACTGTAGGTCAAAGGTCACCAAATTTATTGGGTCCTAAGTCCATGTACCAAGGTTGGTTTTGATACATGAAAGGGTTGCTGAGATATGAGCTCCCTTCCTGTTTGGCGTCTTCACTGCCAATTTTGATTGGCTGTCATAGGCGAACACTTTTGTCAATAGCTCCAGAAAGTAATCAATAGTAAGGCATGGTCTGAAGATCATGTGTGTCAAGTTTTTTGACGATCGGACAACATTTTTGACCTGTAAAAGTTTTGTTTCACTTTTTCTAAAATCCAATATGGCAGAAAATCCATCATGACAGAAATTGGGTGAAACGTCATTAACCTGACTCTCGCCAGATGAATTTCATTCCGCCTAACTCCACTCATCCATCTGGGATCGCTCCATTGGAGAGGTGTTTCAGAAGGCTGGGCCTTGCATATGATTGGATAAGCCACTTTTCCGTCATCATATTGACGTGCTACTTCAACCACTCACACCGAAGGCAACCCATGACGCTGAGAACAGTCTCACAGTCGCTTCTACGCTACGTCACATCTCCCGCCCTGCGTCCTGATTGGCTCTACCATAAAATCTGGTGCCGAAATCACTCCCAACGGAAGCAATCCCAGATGGATGTGAGTGGAGCTAGGCGGAACGAAATTCAGTCAGAGTCAGGTTAAAATGTCATAGGGTGTGTTAGAAATGGCTTGGCCCAAGGATTCCAACGATACCTCATTTCTGAAAATAAACCAACTTGAAACTTGTTGGTGGCGCTAGAGCGACATGATTGAAGACAGACATGAAACTTGGTGAGAAGAATCAAGGGACTGTCCCCAATCTGTGTGCCAAACTAACCCCATACATTTCTATGGAGGACTCTTTTGAGTGCTGTGTCTCCTCATTAGAAAGTCTCTGTTTTAACTTAACTTATTATTAGGATATTGGCTACCCATGTCCTGTCCTAAATCAAACATCAAACAATCTACATAAAATATATTCATTGTACCTTCAATGCATACACACATAAACATCATTATACACACACACTAACTAGTTGGATAACAACTTCAATATATTAGTTTATTTACCAATAAGTGTGTCAGCACTCTTTTGGCACTGATACAAAGTTTGTTTCAATTCAATCTGAATTTGTATCTTAATAGGTTTTATTAACTGGACATAATGCACAACAGAGTAGGAGTAGTAAATGAGGGGGCTTTGGATTCATGCTTTGTTTTCTTTGCATATTATAGGTGACAACATCTATTTTTAAAGGTGCTATTATTATTTTTGTTGTTGTGGTAGTTTACTCACTCAGTGTATTTGTAATTCACTATCTGTTCTGGATCAGATAATGATCAGACAACAGTGAAGGCTCCATGGCCACAGCACTATTTTTAGACATGTACACCCCACCCATCATTTCAGAGCACCCAGTTAAGGTATTTACCATGGGTGTCCTTCACCGTAATATGAGAGTATAAAACAGCTACACTTAGAGCAGGGGGTAGTCTGTTTCCCCACAGTGGGTGTCTGAGATTAATCAATGCAGTCTTTTTGCCTTTGTTTGTTATGCACATAGTTTGAGTGCTACAAATATATGTAGAAAAAAGGTAGGTGAAGCTGTTTGTGTTATTTATACTATTATTCATTTATTAATAACAACTGTACAACTCACACACAATTCTAGTGAAATACCTTCATGATTTATTTTATTTATTATACTCGGTTTTTAATTATTTTTTTTACAGATCTTCTAGTATATTGAATCTAGTATAAAATATTTAAGTATGTATGTATATATATATATAATTCATATAATTATGACTTTTCTAATTATGATCTGTGCAGGCGTAATATATATTCAAAAGAAAAACATAAAGAAAATATGCAGGCTATGATCCTTCTATACAGGATATATGCCGATTTATACTTAGTTACAAATATCAGATTGCATCCTGCTGTTGAATGAGAGTAAGTTGAATGTCTTAGCTTCACAATGGCACAAATGGGTTAAAAGACATTGTTTATATTGTAGGTGAGGTGGTTACCTTGAAGAGTACAACAAAATCACCCATGATGTCTTCTAATATGTCTGTCTATCCAGTCTTCTCTGCTGTTTTGACAATGGAAACACTAAAACTTGCACCACCACAAAATTATCCTGCATTCATCTTTGGGACTATAACCTATTTAAGCATTGTCCTTTGTAATACAATGATTCTTTATGTTATTGTCATCAGTAAAGATTTGCATAAACCCATGTATATTTTATTATTCAACATGCCACTTAATGACCTGGTGGGTGCAACTGCTTTTTTCCCACATATGGTCTCTAGTCTTTTGTCCCAGAATATTTTTATATCCCATCTTGCGTGCATCTTCCAAGCATTTCTTGTGCACTTGTATGGAGCTGGAGCCCTTCTCATTCTAACCGCCATGGCATATGACAGGTATGTTGCCATATGTAAGCCTCTGAGGTACAACTCCATTTTCACAAACGGTTACCTGATTAAACTCATCGTTCTCATGTGGACTGTGGACTTCAGCCTGATCATCATTTTGTTTACATTACTCACGCGGCCTAAAATTTGCAGGACAGAAATAATGGATCCGTACTGTAGTAACCCTGCTTTGGTTAGGCTTACGTGTGGTGACACAACGATGAATAACTATTATGGTCTGTTTATAACTGCATTTTTCCAAGGCTTATCATTGTCTGTGGTGATTTACACTTACTTACGCATTTTGATTGCTTGTGTCTCATCAGCAAATAGAACAAACGCAAGAAGCAAAGCACTCCAAACCTGTGCCACACATTTGGCAGTTTTCTTGATTTTTGAGGGCACGATTTTGTTCAATGTACTTTCTTATCGCATACAAGGTTTACCAATAGGTCTGCATAAGTTTTTTGCATTAATGATGCTTACATTTCCTCCTTTTGTAAACCCTTTAATATATGGCCTGAAGACTAAAGAAATTAAACAGAAAATTACCATTGTCTTCAGTAAAAATAGAATAACTGTTCATTAACTGTTAACAGAGATCAATACCTTTGATATTTGTATTTTATCTGCTTAGAGGGAAATGTTTACAAATCCTATTTAGTGGTCCAGTATTAAAGAGTTTATCAGAACACAGTGAATGTGTGCAGTTTAATCAAATTAACCTTTATTTATCTGAATGTCAGTCTAAATAGAATTACAGAGTTGTGTGGTCAGTGCTACACACAGAGATTGAAAACATTTAAACAATGGTAATGTCCATTTATTTGTGTTTGTGTAAATACATTGTTTAGGGTAGGTTAAGTGTTTTTTGTAGAGGTATTTTCTATATTTTAAATTGTACATCTTGTTTGTCTCACACCCACAGAAAATAGGCATGGTTGGACAGAGATGACTATTATGAGGTCAATTGAACAGAACTGGTTTACATGTACTGTACTATTTAGGAATGCTACCACCCCCCCCCCCCCCCCCCACACACACACACACACAAAACTAGAATGATCCATGACACATATATTTTGCATTTATCTGATGACCTAAAAGATATCTCAACTCAAAAGAAAAGTCAACTGGCATCTAACTCTGTTCAACTCACTTCAAATGTCACATTAAATTCTGTGAACATGCTAATAACAGGAATGGGACATCACTTGTGACATAAAGGGCAGCAAGAGCAGATGTGTAGGGAGTTGAGGCGTGCATGCATGGCAGCCATTATGCGCCAGAACGCTCACCACACACCAGCTTGAGGTGGAGAGTGAGGGAGTGAATAAGCCAATTGCTGTGTGGGATGATTAGGGGGCCAGATTGAATGAGCCAGGTTGGGAATTTAGCCAGCAGCAACCTAGTTTTCCAAGGAGGTCTCCCATCCAAGTACTAACCAGGCACACACCTGCTTAGCTTCAGTAATTCAGCTAAGACAAGGTATCCGTTGGTCTGACTTTGCTAGCTTGTACGCACTGGGCAGCCTCAAGTGGTCCATGAGGACCTGAAACTTGTATTGTTCAGAGAGGTGAGCATGGATGTATAACAGGTTTTCCAACACCATATTAAGCAGAACAAATTCACTTTCCTTTCCACTCTCAAAATAAGGCAGTCTTGGCCTTGTGATACCAAAAGCAGTGGCTACTAACAGCCCCATGATATTGGCTTACTGGACTGGGCTGTCTGAAACACAACAAAACATACACAGCACAGACCAAAGCAAACAAACACTAATAAAACATACAGGGACGTACTGTAACACCCCCACCACCAAAAATCAGCGTCTAATGTTGATCAATTAATGAGTTAAACAAGGCACAAAATGTATCAGGCAATACACAGGCACATCACCATGAGAATAGGCGGTCACAGGAGCTACACAGACACAGGACAATCAGGATTCTTCATGGTTTACCTGGAGATATAATATGTTAACATACTGCGACATTCACAAGTTTTACAGCTCATGCAGTGGCAACAAGCCAGAGAGGGGTCAGTTCTCTGTGTACGACGGATCAGCTTCAGCACGTCAGAAACTTCAGCACCAGACGTAGACAGCGACCGAGGTTCCAAGTTAGCTTCGGAAAAAGACACCAACTTATTCTCAGGTGATGTTAAAATATTACACGATTCTCCAGTGTGGACTATTGCTGATTGAGCAGCTGACGAGACTTGAGAAAGACTAAAATCCAATTCAGAATTCTCCACTGATGGAGTCGAAATGACCGGCGAACGAGCGATAACTTTTTGGCCAGCTAAATCATTACCTAAAATAAAGGTTAACCCTTTCATAGGTAGCTGCGGAATAACAGCGACTTTAACAAAACCAGAAGCCAGAGCACTCCTGAGGTGCATAGTGTGTAACAGGACTTTTAAAAGTCCAAGCTCAATTCCTCTTACAAACACATCAGAGCCACAATAGGTCTCCTTAGAGAACGGCAAAGCAGAAGAAAGAATAAAAGACTGGGCTGCACCAGTATCTCTGAGCACCTTGATAGGAACACTGTCCCTCTCACACCCTGAGAGCGACACCATTCCTTCCAAAACGAACGGATCAAAGACTGAATCTAATTCCCGGTGTGGATTAACTGAATTTAAAGTGTGCACAAAGCCAACACTTTTCGAATTTCTCCGCTTAGGAGACAAATTTTTCTTTTCCAGAGTTGGACACACAGCAATGAGGTGACCCACCTCATGACAGTAGTAACACTCACGAGTCTCACCTTCAGAAGGTGACTTAGGCCTTTGGAACTCTGAATCTCTTCCGTTCTGCCTCGGACTGGAAGGCTGAGCTGAACAATGACGACAAGGAGGAGGAGAAAAAAAAAGAAACAAACTTTTGTGTGTCAACACATTTGTCAGCACAGACAGCAGCCTGTGACAGCGTTGTTACCTTTTGGTCGTTTAAATAAGTAGCTACAGTCTCTGGAACACAGTTTTTAAATTCTTCCAGCAGTACGAGTTCTCAGAGTTGTTCTTTAGTATGGGCACGTTGAGAAGTGCACCACCGATCAAAAGCGCTCTCTTTCTCCCTCACAAACTCAACGAATGTGAGCCGCTCAGTTTTTCGAAGGCCACGGAATTTTTGCCTGTACGCCTCAGGAACTAACTCATATGCGTTTAGAATTGTCGTTTTTACTAAACTGTAGTCTAAGCTCTGCTGTACAGTGAGCGCAGAATAGACCTCCTGTGCTTTTCCGGTGAGCACGCACTGTAACAGCAGGGTCCAGAACTCAACAGGCCAGGCCGCGGTCACGGTCACTAAAAGGAGGAACCATGCGAATATGTAGACTGACATCGAAAGGTTGGTTCGGCGGAATCAGAGACGCTAACGGAGCCAAAGGAGCAAACGAGACAACATTATCTGAAGCATCCAACAGAACAGACAGCGGAGCAACTTCATGAGAATCTCCCAAAGGGGCAGATAGCACAGGCACAGTAAAATTGACACTAGAGCGAACGGGAGAAGTAGGCAAAGAAACATCTGATTGAAAACCTGGAGGAACTGTAGCGACGGTAAGTTTCTTTATAGCCAATTCCATCTCAAGTTTTCTCAACGTGAAATCATGCTCTTCGCGTTGAAATTGTCTTTTGCATTCATTCTCTCGCTCCTCGTATTCTAATCGCTTGAAATCAAGCTCCAATTTCTTAAGCTTGATCTCTTTGTCAATTTCCTTTTCTCTGACAATTCTGCTTTCACGTTCAGCCCGTAATTTTGCTGCCTCTAACTGCATTTTCCGTTCTTGGAATGAGTATTCCCGAAGTTTGAGCTCATTGCTTGCAGATGATGACTCTGAAGCTAGCAGAGAAACAGGGCCTTCAGCTTTCGCTGAGAAAATCTGCTTCTCCACTAGGCCTGACTCAACAGCTTTATATAAAGACATCACTCGAAAGACAAATCGAGTAATTAGCCGCAATCTCAACTAATTGCTCTTTAGTGCATTGTGCCAAAAGAATACTGACGGACTCGCAATAAATTCTACCACAGACATTTTGACTAATTGCCACTAACGAAATCGAAAAGGTCTGTGATAGACAGAATATCCGGTATGAAAGAACTATATCCAGTATGAAAGAACTATGTTTAGGCTACTAATTTCGTTTCCTCCCTCCACACCCAAAGAACAGGCCTATATTGCTCAAAAATATCCAGTATGAAAGAACATCCAGTATGAAAGAACTAGGTTTACCGATTTTGTTTCCTCCCTCCACACCCAAAGAACAGGCCTACTGCTCAAAAACAATTAACCAGAAAGACGGAAACAAATCGAAAGCCACGAAAACTAAGCTTTTGCTACAAGCCACGGCAAAAACACGTCCTTTGTCCAACCCGAACAACGATTTGGACACAGAAAAAATGCACACAGCGAAAAAAAAATTGCACGAGTCAAAAAACAGGCTTGCAACTAGACTAACAAAAATGACATCTCCAAAAAAGTTTAACCAAAAAATCTCAGAAAACGATAATTCGAAAATACAACGCTGTAACCTACCCCGGCTTGGGCACGAAACTCTGGTCCCTACTTACCTACCCCAAAACTAACTTAAACCTTGCGTAGCTTCAAAAGCGTACCAATTGAAGGTCCACAAGGAACCTCCCCCCGGAGTTGCTTTCAGAACCCAACCCAAACAAACAATCAAAAGTCTAACTCACCACGAGTTTCACGATCACAGCGTGTTTCTGAAAAGACAAAACACGCATGAAGCAAAAAACAAGTTCAAAAAACGGAAGAGCCCCCAATTTGTCACGTCCCAGTCTAGGGGTTTTGTGGGACATGAGCAAAAGATAGGAGACGGCCAAAAAACTACTGCGGAACATCAATTCAAAAATATTTATTTACAAAAATATAAGAAAAAGTATTATAGAACAAAAACTAAGGCTGCAACAAAAGTCCAAAACAAAAGGCCTCGAACACAGGCCCAGGCAATCCCCAGCCTTTTCCCGGACTCTCACTCCGAGAGCAGGCAGGAGCGACGGAGACAGAACTGCTGGAACGTGTGGCTTGCGCTAAGCAGCGGCGTAGCGTGGCATGGCAGCGGCAACCCCAAGCAAAATCCCGAAAGCGAGCGAGCGAACGAGCGAGTGTAACAGAGGTCGTCTCTCCCCTCCCTCGATCACTCTGCGTTGTGTATAAAGGATGGACGCCACAACCGACCTTGATTTTACTGTTTATTGCTCTCTGGAATATAGTACAAAACAAACACAAATCAGGCAGAGAGCGAGCCAGTCGCGTCACAGCTCCTCTGCCTCAGGACAGTAGCAAAAGAGAGCGGCAAGACCACGAGACACGCAGTTAACGGCGTGAATCGCCATAAAAGTACATGTGAAAAGACAATAACAAAAGTACATAAAACATGGCATACCTGGAATATAGGACAAAACAAACACAAATCAGGCAGAGAGCAAGCCAGTCGCGTCACAGCTCCTGCCAATCAAACAGGTAACCCATGTTTAAATACATTCAGTCAATTCACCAGTATGAAGGTCTGTAAGCTAACTAGTTAACGCAGCTACACCTGCAGCCACGTTAGCAGACTGTAGCATGTAAAACTGAGGTAATATGCATTGTGTAACGAGCTAACATAAAAACAGTGATTAAACAAACGTAACTCGTATATAAGGTGTGCAACACCAGAAAACAGTTCTTTGTGAAAAATGCACAATACAAGTACAGTATATAAAAGATATGATGTATTGTATGCAAGACTCCACATACCTCTGCCTCAGGACAGTAGCAAAAGAGACAGAGGAGGGGGCTACCCGAACACTTAAGGGGTCTTCAGCGTGGGAACCAACCCCTGCCACACCCAAGCCACACCCCCCTACCACTTACTGTACCTCAGAGGCGTGGGAAACAACAAAATAAGCTCATAGAACTTGATGAAACGATGGGGAAATTCAGGGAAGCATAATTACCCCTGCTACACGAGCTCCCGGATGACGTCAGCCGGCACCTTTTATAGGCCGGCCCAGCAATTAAGCCCCCTGCTGGACTGTCTGAAACACAACAAAACATACACAGGACAGACCAAAGCAAACAAACACTAATAAAACATACAGGGACGTAACAAGGGTATTTGAATCTTGGCAGGATGAGGTATGGTCCACACTAAATGGTGGAACGAAGGAGGTGAGGGAGCAGCCTGCTCTGGACTGGACGTCTGAACTACTGGGTGGCTCCCTTGAACAGAATGGAGAGTCTCAGACTTACAGTATTTACGGGCCGATTTACAGCCAGAGGCAAGGATTGGAACAAAGAAGTGGTTGCCTGATTCACTGGAACAGGATTGGAGGCAGATGTTTGAGGACCAGCAGAGGGAGCTTGCTGCTCTGAGAACAGGTCAACATGTTCACCTGAATCTTCTTGAGCTCATGGAAAATGGGGCCAGCACTTGAGGTGGGTTATAATCACTGGACCGAGCTGGCGGAGCAGGTGGGTGTTCTGTGGTCACTTCTCCGGTGAACAAGGTTATTAGCTGAGCCTCTTCCAATTCTCGTTGAACTCTCTGCAGCCATTGCTGTAGAGTCAGGGATCGGGTCAACCTCTCTCGCTCCTTCAACACTGCTTGAACTTGCCTGTCCAGTTCTTGAGCCTGATCATCTAGGGCTTGCTCCTCCTGGATCTGACTTTGGAGCTCCACCTGGTGGCTCTTCCGTGAGCTCTTCCGTGAGCTTTGGGAACTTCTACTGGCATAAGTGTAAGTATAAGAGGAGACCTTCTTCGATCTTGGTAATGACACACGCTTATCCCTCTAGATATGTCGGGTCTCACCTCTCCCTATAAGGGTGGAGCTGGTTGTGGAGCTGATATCTCCTCTACCGATTCGGGCTGGACATTTGTGGGTGATTTCTTCTTCCTCCACTTCTCCATCCTCGGCTGCTGTCATCTCTTCCTCTTCAGGCTGTTCGAGGGTATCTGCCTGCGCAGCAGCAGTCGTAGTAGGAGATGGTTTGGCTGCTTGGCTGTGATGAGGGAGGCTCTTGGGTTTACTGTAGACTTTCCCATCAGGAGCCGGGAAGTCATAGCGGTCAACTTGGCGTCTCTCTCAGCACTCCTCACGCCCGGATAAAGTATCACTGGGTTTGACTGGGAGAGCCCTCTCATCCAACTCTTTTCCATCTGGTGACTCCATACCAATGCCTGCCATGGTATCCATCTCTCAGTCTCCGGCTCGAAGGACCATTGAAGGAACTGTAGGGGCAATATGGGTCGAGTGAGTGTGTGGTGCCTTGGTCAGGAGGCTCAATGGTATGGAGTGATGACACGGAGATAGCAGGTTTCGGTTATTTTATTTATTTGAATTTTAATTCATTTGTGCTGCATCCAAGAGGAAGTAAACAGAAAATTGACTAATCAGTGAATGGGGTGAATCAGTAAAGATCCCAACTTACAAACCAAACAATTGACATTTGAATAATACTGAAATCACATGGCTATTTTAGGTACAACTAAACAATCCTTGAAATCCCAAGTCAACCAGCACCATTAACCAGCACAAACATAGCCCCACATAATCACATACCCTTCACCATACCTAGAGATTGGCATGGTGTTATTTCAGTTAGTCTATTAGCTGGTTTGATGATCATTGAGCTCAATGCAAAACGTTAAACGTTAATTCAAAGCAGTCGTTAATTTACAAGGTCAGCCTATATGAACCAATTAATTAACTTGGTGACCCAACTTTGTTCAAAATTGATGCATTCAAGATAACTTTGCAAAGTTAGTGTTATAGCCTACTTATCACAACGTTGTCAATTGCAAGCGCTAATTTATTCTAACGTCCCTATACGGAACTACCTGCTTCATTTGCAGAGGACGAAGAGAAAGCACCTTTTTGATAATTGAGTCAGTAGAGAAATAACTGTTCAGAATGAATCTGTAGCCTTGGGTAGGCTTCTGCAGAAAACAATGTTGGTGGCGATTTAATACTATCTAGCAACGTTTTTATGTGTGTTTAATTTACAATGGCACATTATGTATTTATTTATTAGTATATCTGCAGCACCAGCTGATTTTAACTCTGCTGAAGAGGATATATTTAGAACTTGTCATTATTTCAATAAATTTGACCATTTTAAGCTTGACCTACCACTTTCTTAGAGCGAGGTGGGACTCGAAAATGCCCCCTTGATCAAAGTGGGGAATGAAAGAAAAAGTTTGAGAACCACTGGCTTAACAAGTTACCTGCAGTCCAGAACACACAGAATATTGCAACAGAAAGCTGCCTTTATAATCAACTACTATTTGTTCCAACAGCATTCAAACAAAGCCTTTATAATAGTGAAAAAATATTCCATAAGAAGTCAAATAAAATACTGTTACTGTAGTAACTGTACCACATTATCCCAAGCTTCAAAGAGCTCCCCACGTCTGTGACAGGCAGACGTGACACCGCTAAATTCTCAGCTTGTTTAGGCTATACCCCACACTGAACGCGTAAGACTGTTAGGCCCATCACTGTGGGGTGTGGTAGCCTACTCTCTGGGATTTAGGTCAAGCAATATAACCATACAAATGCGCGGCCTGCACACTCATTGTTTCAAAAGGAGTAATTTTGGCTTTGTCAGAACTGGCCATTGTAGGCTACGTAAAAATAAACAAGCAGGCATGGACTGGCCTTCGGGCGTACCGGCATTTGGTGGGCCGACGCACATTTTTAGGCCGGGGCTGTCATAATAATAATAAAAAAAAATGTTTTTTTTAAAAATCCACTGCGACGGTATTTGAGACACGAAACGCAGCCCATTGGTTGATTTTCCTGACGGACATTGGGCTAGTCCAATGACATCTCTCAGCCCTCCCCCTCACCTCACAGGGTTATCAAATGTTGCCATTTGAGCTGTCTGACCGCGGTGAGAAGTTTGTTTCCGTCTGTGAAATTTAGAAAATGGATAATAAAGCACAAAAGCGCAAAGGGGGCGCACAGAAGCTGCGAGACAAAAGGCTGAAAAGCCTACAAGTGGACGCAGCAAAATGTGCAAAAATCACTGAAATGTTCACCCCAAGGCCGACGACTACAGCGGGTGCAGGGCCGTCGTTTGATGTGCAGTGTAGTGACACACAGGGAAAAGTACAGGTGGATTCGGAGGAGGTGGAGAGAGATTTTACGGAGGAGGAGGAGGAGAGAGACGTTACCCAGCAGGGACAAATTGAGGAAGAGGTCAGATTCAGAATAGCTACTGTAAATGTTAGCAGAATGAAGAGGGACGTTTCATGCAGAGAGGGCTGTTGTGTGTGTGTGGAGGGCTGGGTGACCACCTGCTCCTCCGCTTTCGATTGACAAGCCAGACTGTTGAAATAGAAGTGGAGGAGTCACAGGCAGATGTAGACTATTTTAGCCGCCCTCATTCCACAAAGAGGCAGGAATTCTTTAAGTTTCACCCACAAGAGGATGCCACAAATCCTGTCGTCCAGAGGCTCTTCACTAGAACGGACGACATGGCATGGAAATGGCTGACTTATAGTGGTCAACGTCATGCTTTATTTTGTTTTCTTTGCCTTGCTTTTAGCAAACCCAATGATCCAAGTACTTTCATTAGAGGAATGACAGACTGGAGGCATGTGCACCAAAGAATAGAGGAGCATGAGAGAGGCATGACACACAGAAAATGTGCTGAGGCATACTTTTTAAACTGCTCCAGAGCAAGCATTGGTCACCTCCTTGAGGGAAGACAGTTGACAGAACACCGTGAGCAGGTTAGGAAGAGACGCCAGGTGTTGGAACGTGTAGTGGAGGTTGTGAAAGTCATAGGCTTAAGCTACAGACAGGAGCACAGTGAAGCTGCGTACACCTTGGACATTGATAGTCTCGACCATGGCAATTTCCTAGAACTAATTATATTGTTGGGGAAATATGATGTTTTCTTAAAAGAGCACCTCAGCAGTGTAATTGAAAGAAGCAAGCAGATCCATGCTTCGGGCACACAAGGCAGAGGCTCTCTGATCACCCTCATGTCCAAAACAACTGTGAATGCAGTAATCGATGCTATCAAACATTTAATTCAAGAGAGCATCTCTGCAGACATTAAGAAAGCAGGGATGTTTTCTGTGCAACTAGACACAACTCAAGATATTAAAGGGAAAGAGCAGTGTTCTGTGATTTTGAGGTTTGTCACGGATGCAGTTCATGAAAGGCTGGTTACAGTCGTACAATGCAGCGCAACTACAGGACAGTCATTTGTGACTCTGTTAACTGAAGTCCTTGAACGTCTGAAATTGGACATAGGCCTGTGCATTGGCAACTCCACCGATGGAGCCTCTAATATGCAGGGGCGATACAGAAGTTTCTCTGCATTAATGGCATCCAAATACCCCACCCATCAGCATGTGTGGTGCTATGCACATGTCCTGAACCTCGTGTTGTCCGATACCACCCATAGTGTTATTGAAAGTGGCTCACTATTTAAACCTGCTGAATGATGTTGCTGTATTCATCAGGGAATCATATACAAGGGTGAGTGTGTGGGAGACCGAGAGCCAGGACAAGAGGCACAAACGCATTTCAACAATTGGAGAGACGAGATGGTGGGCTAAACATCATGCCCTGAGGAAAGTTTTCGGAAACTATGGCAGACCTGGTGGCCTCTTTGTTGAAGTGGTGTCCACACTCTCTGCCATAATGAACCTGAATACACTTGCATCAAATGGACGAACCAAAGCCAGAGGATACCGAGATGGCTTACTCCGATATGAAACTGTGCTAACAGCTCAGTTATTCCTCCAGATATTTGAGTTCACTTCACCACTATCAAAATACCTACAGACCAGAGGAATGGACATCCTCTCAGCACATAGGATGGTCACCACAACACAGGATTCACTGAAAAAGATAGCAAGAGATGTCCCGGCAGTCTCGGCAGCTGACTGTTTTGTCCATGAAAAGTTAGAGGAGCACGATGAACTAGATTTGGAAGTGGAGGCTGCACTGCCTCAAAAAAGGGTGAGCAGGAAGAACGTCTTGCCAGGAGAGATGGCCCAGGATGAAAGCCTGAGTGATTCAGAAAAGGCCTATGAGGTGAATGTTCACCACCAGATTCTTGATACAGTTGTTGAGGCCATGCACCAAAGATTCCTCACCCATGGCACCCTGTATGCAGATTTATCCCTCCTACATCCCAAAAACGTCCCACTTATCCAGACCAGTGGCAGTGCGCTCCCTGAATCTGCACTTGAAGAACTCAGCAAGTGCCTAGTTGTGTATGACAGCAGGGCAACTGTTACCAATCTACAAATTGAACTGAGAAACTTGGCACAGCAATGGGACAGGCTGGTACAATCGCCCGACTACACAACTAGAGCAGTTGAAGAGGAATCAGATGATCAAGAAGAGATGGACATAATAAGCAAAACCAGTGTCTCTTGCAAAGAGTGCCCCCTGTGCTGCTACAAAATCCTTCTCAAATTTAATATGCTGACTCAAGCATACCCCCTACTTGGGTTGGCATACAAGTTTTTGCTGACCCTGTCAATAACTCATGTGTCCTGTGAGCGGTCATTTTCAACCCTCCGCTACATCAAAAACAGAGTTGCCTGTCTGCCAGCAATCTGGAAGCCTTTATGTTGATGGCCATTGAGAAGGATGTACTTGTGTCCCTTGTGACACAGTGATTGACAGAGTTGCGGAGAAGAGCGAATTATTGAAGAAACTGCTTTTGTAAAGTGAGATTTATGATAAATGAATACATTTGTGTTAAATTAGTGATTTAATTACACGTTTTGACAGAAAGCAATGTGATTATTGCTTTGCTCTCTCCTCTCCTCTCTCAGGATTATTGGAGGGCCATTCAACATTTTCTCAACCAGCTGCCCTGTCCCTCAGGGATGTTCCTGGGATGTGCCTTTCATTGGTGTGGCTCACAGGCATTATTCACATTTAGCATATTTGGAGTGAAGGTTTGGGTTTGCCTTTCCCTGATGTGGAGTTCACATGTGTTCTTTTTCTTTCATTAGCACCAAGGTCTAGCAGCCTTTTGTCTCAGCATATGGTGCCACTTTGAGGAGCTTTTTTTACATGGATGTATGGTCTTACTGTAGGCCTAATTGTCTTATTTGTATTTGTATAAACAGTATATTTCATTAATACTGAAAAGACTGTTCTAGCAGTGTCTCTTTGACAACCACTTTCACTTTAAGATGGGAATTGTGGCACTGTAGCCATCTCTCCCAAGATGAAAGTCACTGTAAGTAGTGAAAGAGCGTATGCATTTTAACATGTTAAACTCTTAACCATGTAGGCTACTGCGCTTTATTTTCACTTTTTGAAACACAATGTGCGCATATATCCTCTGGTATGTCGTGTGCCTCAGCATATCGTATAAATAATCATGGTGGGCCGCCATGGCCAAAAATGCCAGGGCCATTTTTTGATCCCAGTCCAGCCCTGTAAACAAGTATCCCCCATCCAATGATATCGGCAAATGTTTGTTTTCCAAAGTAAGAATTTCACTTCACAATGCACCTTCGATAATGAATAAGCTCATTACACTTTTACACGAGCATGTGTATTTTTATAAACGAAGACATTTCCCTACGTTTGAGCCTTTCATTTAGACGCAAACGGAGAATTCGCCCCGTAAAACGGTTATCCAAAAAAACTCCGGCTAAAGTGATTTTTTTGGAAAACTTTGTTTATGCGTTTGGTTGTAAACTGTGGTAAACAGAGTTTTGGGCAGCCAACGTCACAGTATGTCACATTGCGACCAATGTTTACAATTACATGTTCTCACGTGCGACTTTTCAGGGTTCTGATTGGTTAATGTGAGCTTGAGCTTATCGTTAGACTGCCACTGTGGTTTGGCGTGCTCATGACAGCATGTATGTACACGGGTTCGTGTAAATGCAGTTTTATTTGCAAATGATGGCCAGATATTAGTTTAGGAAAATACCCTGCTTCGTGTAAACGTAGTCTGAAGTCAACCACCTTGATTGGCTGATGATTGTAACGCGGGAATGATTCCAAACACCTCCCTTACAATGATGAGTGACAGGTGACAGGTCTGAGAATGTGTGCGCTACACAAGGACAGATGATGATGAATAACTGAATAAAAAGGCCTACATGTAGCCTAAATTAATCAAGAGTAAGGCAAAACAAATAGCCTAGTAGCCTAATGAAACATAGGGATTGATGTAGTATCTTTGTAACATTATTAAATTAATCTGTTACTATGCCTATGTTTGCAAAGAGAACATTTTAAGGTGATTCATAATAACGTTACATTTAATTTACATGTTGACAATGAGTAGCCTAGTTTTGGTTGTTGTTGGTGGCGTTATTGCATGTTAGTTATGCCTACAATGCAAAATTGCTTCCTCACGATTGCAGCTCTGTAGCCACATAGGATTTCAAAACATGGCGAAATGCCAGAAAAACCCGTTTGTGAATAGGTCTGAGTTAGGAGTCCTCTCGACTTCTTTTAAGCGGTCACAGAGGTGAAAAGGGGTGAAGGGGCAGGGCTGGAATAACAATTCATAGACCCCCGGTCAGGCGGTCAGTTAATAGGCCTATATTGTGAAGATTTTTCATCTGTGAGGCCGTTTGTTTACAACTAACATTACATTTAATTAAACTGCTTATAGGCTATGCCGAAATAGTTTAACATTTTGAATATTAGTGTCGGGTGAATTAGGAAATGTTCCCAAAGTAGCCTTATGGCTGAAAGCTGCTTGGGATCCCCCCTGTCAAGCAATATACATGTAACCATACAAACCCGCGGCCTGCACTCATTGTTTCAAAAGGAGTGATTTCGGCTTTGTCGGAACTGGCCATTGTAGGCTACATAAAAATAAACTTCCAAAACTAACGAAAAATATTTATTTTCTTTCAGTTAATTCAAAAGTTTCCAAAAAGTTAAAAACAGATGACGTGATGCGCATTATTGACATAATGCGCAAATAATATTGTCACGACTCAGAACAGGAATCAGTTGCAGATCAAAATGATTTATTTACAAAACAGTCCATCAGGCAAATCAGAGTCCAGGTACAGGCAGGTTTCGTAAACAGGCAGGCAGGCAGAAACAGACGGACAGGTACAGGCAGGTAATCCAAAACCGACAGGCAGAAGACTTCGTCAAAAACAGGCAGGGTTCAAACCGGGAAGAACAGTAACTAATCTCTTTAAAGAGCTTCACGCTAGTCCTCACTCACGTGGCAGCCAGATAGCAAACAGTACATACCATGACGATCTGACAAAAGTGAACTAAAAGGGCAGTGTTTAAATACTCCACAAATCAACACAAAATGAGAGACAGGTGAACAGAGAAATTGGAGGGAATTCAGCAAAGGCAGGAAGTTGCCCAAATAAGGACATGGGTGTGACTGGGCACATGACCCAACACATGGCTACAAAAACAAAGTCTAGAATT
Organism: Alosa sapidissima; assembly: GCF_018492685.1. NCBI lineage: Eukaryota > Metazoa > Chordata > Actinopteri > Clupeiformes > Clupeidae > Alosa > Alosa sapidissima. Next base: position 20,910,019 of record NC_055971.1, on the reverse strand, counting down.
ATCACACTACAACAGGTAGGGGGAGACAAAAACAACAGTCCATACGAGAGTCCTGACGAATATAGCCTAGATATTCCAATATATTCAAATACATATGTTTATTTTAAAGGGAAAATTTGAACGTCATTTTTGAGCAATTTTGACAGCCCTAGTCCACTGTAAGCTACGCCAATCGGCTATTAACACCTTCCACCTAGCCCCGGTGAGTGGGGGTCGTTATATTAGGTTGGATTTTGTAGTTAGGCTACTGCAAATGTAACACCCTCGTTTCTATGAAACTGGAAACAACTGAACCAGGAGACTTTGTCACAAGACAAAACAGAGGTCTCAAAGCAGATTAGATTAACGTGAGCCTGTGGTTTAGATTTGTAAGACAAATATTTGGTTAGACTAGGCTAGCTAACTTTACACTGACACAAGTAACAATGCTCTGAAGTCACGGTCAACATGAAATCCAAAACTTTGATTAGTTGAAATTTCCAGCTCAACCACAAATAATTGACCTGTAGCTAAGCCCCGCCCCCCATTGTTACCGTGTGAAAACTCAGACAAACAAACCAGACTTGATAAGAAATACATTGTGGACAATGGCAGCTGACAGTATATGAAAGCAAGCTTTGAGGACGTTTTGATCGATAAGAGGATTTACTTTCCTCCAGAAGCAATCAAAAGGGACTTAATTATGCTATGGAGGGGTGTATTCAAAACTTTAGAATACATACAAGGTGACAAGCAGCTGTGGCGAGTAGCCGTGCAAAAACCACTGACGTTAATGCTAGCTAGTTAGCTAGTGGAAGATTGATGCTAAGATATGTTAGGTTACGTTAATATTTGATATAGTAAGAATATAGAATACAGACCAAATAAGGAGATGGGGCGGAGACAGACAGATGACAGGCAGGTAACACAAAGCACATGGGGAACAGGCAAAAACAAACACAGGACAATACACAAAATGGCCACCAGGGTGGCACAAACTCCAACAGTCCGGGCCAGATCCTGACAGTACCCCCCCCTCTACGGACGCCTCCTGGCGTCCCCTGAAAAGTCCAACCAGGGTGGGCGGAGGGGGCCTGGACGGAGGGACTGGTCATACAGACTGTGACCACGGGGCAGACTTAGACGGCTTGGGCAGGGAACAAACAGACAAAGACTGGACTGACTCGGGCAGGACGACAGACTCCGACACGACAGACTCCGACACAGGGGCAGGAACAAAGACAGTGACAGGAACAGTGACTGGAATGGTGACTGGGACAGAGACACAGACAGACAGAGACGGTGACGGGAACAGAGACGGGCACGGTGACTGGCAAAAAGACAGGGACAGACCACTCAGGAGAGACAGGAACAGAGAAGGGCTCGGGCAGAGGCGGGGACCGCTCGGGCAGAGGCGGGGCCGGAGAGTCAGAGGGAGGCGGATCCGGCTCAGGCAGAAGTGGGGCTGGACAGGCAGGCAGAGGCTGGGCTGCCGGCGTGGCGTCGGGCGACTGTGCTGCGGACTGGGCTGCAGACTGGGCTGCGGGCATAGGAGCGGGCGCCTCTGGGCTGGGCACAGGAGGCATGGTGTCGGATGACTGGGTTGGCCGACGCTTGGCACGTTTCCTCCTGGATGAGTTCTGGGGGGAACTGGAACTCCTCAGGCTGGGGTTCTGGACCTGAAGCGGCCGGCTGAAGGCGCAGCACGCCCACCCTAAGCCCCTGGCAATGAGCTGGAGGGGCAGGGTCCGGCGGGAGACTAGCAGCCTCACTGGAGGGAGCAAGGAGCGACTGAAGGCTCTTACCCAGACCTGAGAGCTGGTCAGCCAGGGTAGCCATTCCTGGAACCTTCTGTAGCCAAGGCCTTGAGGAAATAGTCCTCTCCATCAAGGTAACGATAGCATGCCGGCGCTCCAAGTCAGTGGACTTCACTAGCTCAGAGTTGAGCCTGCTGAGAGTGTAATCCACTTGACTCAGCTCCTCCATTGGGAAGTCAGAGTTTGCTGGGTCCATTTCTGGTCGGATCGTTCTGTCAGGGTTGTGCAGGAGGACCCAAGTGCAAGACTCCAAGAGGTAGGGATGTGACGCTCGAAGCTGACGTTTCGAAACAGTGTCGAGCTTCCGAAACGCAAGTGTTTCGAACAGTGTTTCGAAGTGTGGTTCAAAATGCCCATGTCACGTGACCATGGCTTAGTGAGGCTTCGTGGTGTTTCAATTTGGTTTGGACAGGTGGCACACTTGCCGCGCGAGCCAATTACCCGAGTAAACACCTGTTTGATCTAAATTACAAAGTCCCAGAATGCTTAAAAGTCATTCAAACACATCCTATCTTTGTGGTTTTTTTGTGAGGAGAGAGATTTTAAGAGATATAGCGACATAGAGACATATAGAGATATAGCGATTTATAGTGCATTCTTGATAGGTTAGTGATATAGATTAATTGACAGGCTAGAGACAGACAGTAAGCGATAGTTTAGATAGATATAGTCTAGTGACGTTAATATTTAGATAGTAGCAGAAGTAAAAAAAATATATGACTGATGCCTTTATTTCAAGAACAGCTGACCCTTTGAAATACTGGCAGGAGAGGAGAGTGGTTTATCCAAACCTAACTGTGATGGCAAAAAAATATTTGTGCATGCCAGCAACAAGTGTGCCTTGTGAAAGAATTTTTTCCAAGGCTGGGGAGGTTTATTCAAAAACAAGAAACAGATTAAATGCCAAGACGGCAGAACAACTGTTATTCCTAAATAAAAATGTATGTTGACATACAAAAAATGTGTTGTTTATTTTTCCCATGTTGTACCTGATTAGTCTAACCTGCTTCACATGTATCCTTTATTTCCCTACAACATGTTCCCAAAAAAACCCCTGGGCCATAAGCATAGCCTACATTTTAAAACCATTGTAGCATTTTCCTCTCCAGCATATTCCAAAGGATAATGTACTATGAAACTGAAATAACAAAACATCTAACTGGCAGATATAAAAATGTTCTAGTTACTGAACGCATATACGAGTCTGAAATTTCTAAGCACCAGCAGGGAGTCGAACTCCGGCCGCTCCGGCCGAATGCAAGTGTGTTAACCACTGAACCACGTGGCTGTGGACGAAATGTTGCGTTCCATGTTGGCTATTTATATTCTTCGTCTGAAGCAGTTGTGCTTCACGGTCAAAATGTGATGTTAGCAAAACTGGCCACTAGATGTCACCATGGAGTTACGTGTGTCGGATTGTTTCGAAACCTCGACACATTCTGGCGCAATTGCTTCGAACGTTTCGTTGTTTCACAAAGCCTCGTTCTGCCCATCCCTACCAAGAGGCAGAATTACAGACAAAACACGATTTATTTTAACACGAACTTAACAATTAGACTTACTTACAACAAACAGGACTTGGGCTAGACCAGGAGAAACAGAGAGACAATCTGACAAGGAACAGAGAAACAGGAGGGTAGAAATACACAGAGCAATTAACAAAGAGACAGAGGACTGGACGAAACCAACGAGACAATAACAGGGATCAGGTGAGGAGGCAGAAATGGAGGGAAAACAAACAAGACAGGAAGCACAGACCAAATAAAGAGATGGGGCGGAGACAAAGACAGATGACAGGCAGGTAACACAAAGCACATGGGGAACAGGCAAAAACAAACACAGGACAATACACAAAATGGCCACCAGGGTGGCACAAACTCCAACAGTCCGGGCCAGATCCTGACACCTACATTACGTCGAGCTGTTGCAAACGCGAGAGACGTCCTGTAGGCTACTGCTGATGAAAATATACCCCGTTTTCTAGCCTCTCGGGGTACCAGCTATCAGAATTACATGTCCCCCATGCAAAACGTTTGACCATGGTTATCCGTCGGGGTTTTTTGAGTTAATAAACTCCATAAATAACCATTAATTTGTCATTTTATGCCTGCTCCCTGTTGTTTCCTATGGAGTTGTCCGAGCTGATGTCCGAGTCCCATTGAGGCTGGACTGTCATTGGCTCATCAGCGTTCTAAGGGTGGCGCTTAGCGACAGGTCAATTCTGATTATTTTTAAAGCTACCTTGTGTAAGAACTTCTCCCATCTAGCGGTGAAATATGACAACCAACTGAATATTACTTTCTAACCCCTCCCATTCCGAGCGCATTTTAACTCCTACGGTGGCCGTTTCATGCCAAGGTTAACATGGCTTCCAGTACTACGACTTCGTCCAGTCAGAGAATGTCTAATAAGGGCTACATTTAAACTTCATGTAACTGTTAAGACTACAGAAATATACAACACAACTACCTCTATTTTTTTTTATATATATGTCCTATATTTCTATTTTGATACATACATGTTCTATATTTCAGTCTTGCACTTTAATTTAATGTTTATTGTCTATGGCTATGTCCATAGTATGTCTATGTCTGTATTTAAAGCATGTCTATGTCTGCATGGGAAAGTAAGAAACGAAATTTCAATTCTTTGTATGACCAGTGCATGTAAAGAAATTGACAATAAAAGCCGACTTGACTTGACTTGACTTGACTCTGGTCCAGTGTTCCTTCCAGTGATGAGGTTACTTTAGAAAACAATTACACATTGCATTTAGTTATATAGCCAGTAAACATGTTGGGTATAGATAGATAGATAGATAGATACTTTATTGATCCCCAGGGGAAATTCAAGTATGAGGTACATACCTCTATGACCTCTATGTAAAGTGAATAGCCTAATAGTTTTACGTTTTCGTTATTTTGGTAGGCTACTATTTCATTGCTAGCATCAGCTATCAGGTTCCCAAACGAATGCATGCTAATGTTAGTACAGTATCAGTGCTATCGTTATTCTGTATGTGCGAGATTAATAGTGTAAAGGCAATGTTTACAGCGCAACCTACTATTTTTCTCAGTGAGCAGAGTCAGAGATCAGTCGATGCAACGGAGGTGCAAGGGAAAGGTAAAGAAAAGCGATGAGCCGGTGGCAGAGGATCGGTGAGACCTCCTAGGCAAAGAAAAAGTAAGACTCCAAAGATGACGAGGAGAGAGTGGAAGATGCAGTGACTGACCTGTCTGTCACACTAGAAATGCTGGACACTTCTGGAGTAGTTAATACTAGAGGGCTTTCCCTTCATTGGTGTTGATGTGACTGCTCTCAGTTCTCTCTCATAGCTGGACAAAAAAAGAGCAGTACATGTTAGAATGTCTCACTTTAGCCACAAACAAAGTACATTCATTTTATGACCGTGAGGAAAGATGTATTTTGGTAGATGCATTGACTAAAGTTCAATCAAAGCAGTTCTGTCCGTATTTTATTGTTCTGCATGATAATGACTTAGACCCTCAATGATCAGTCTCAATGGCTGGTTGGTCTACCTTGCTCCATTCACAAGTGTAACAGGTGCCAACAAGTGATTGGTAAACAAAGATATCATTCATTTTTCAACCAATTCTTTTAATGCCTGGATTTATTACAGAAGACTTTTACACTTACCAACTGTCCTCCTACCAGCACCGCAGTCACGCTATCCGGAGAAATTCTTTGGTCACCTCTATTAATGATTTATGGCTCCTAATGACTTCCATTCAACACATGTAAACAATGAGGGAGCCGTAAACCGTTAATATATATGATATATCACTTTATTATATGAAATTATCACGTTATTTCAAGGCTATGCTCATTTATACAATCAAATTCTATTTTAAGCTCGGTTTAAGACATGGTGAGATGATATTCACACGGTGGATGATATTGTTATAGGCCTATAGCCTATGCCTATCGCCTATGCGAACACCCAAGCATTGTCCAGAATATTCTGCACCTGTGTGCAGTAGCCCAGGGATGGATTACTACATGGGTCTACCGGGCCCAGGCCCAGGGGCCCAAGGGGTCAGGGGGCCCTGAAGCCCAAGTCTTTCCATGAAATCATTGCCTCAATGTCAACAAATCAGGATGTAGGCTATGAATCTGATTGAATTAAAGTATTGGCCATCCCCAAAATGCACCAGAATACAGGAAATCACATCAAACAAATTAAAAATGTTCTGGGGGAGGACCCCCAAACCCCCTCCCCCCTCCTACATATGCGACAGTTAATGTGGGGCCCTTAACCCATTCGCGCTGGATGCTGCGTAGTGCAACATTGACCCTCCCGCTGGATGCTGTGTAGCGCAGCATGCTTTTTATTTCATGTTTCTAGGTGCTACAGAGGCTTAGATATTACATTTTGGTAGACGTTGACAATTTTTTGTATGTTTTCAGAAAACCCTCAGGAAAATAAGGTTATTTAGTCGAGAATGTTATAGGATTCTATAGGCGTTTTTAGCAGGCATTTTAGGAGTAAATGGGTTAATACATCTGGCCCCAGGGGCCCAAAAGTTCATAATCCGTCCATGCAGTAGCCTAGCGGAGTGGCAATCGGGAGAGTCGGGAGGATTCCCGGTGGGGCCGGGCTGATTACTGTAGTGTGATCTCAAAAAATACATGCTATTGCTATTGAAACGCTGCAGTAATAGCTATTGCATGCTATTACTGCAGCGTTTCACTTCTCACTCCCCGCGTCCCCTCCCGACAGCCCTGGAAATGACTGCGATGACCTGACATACAGGCTACTGAGCCAGAGCGCTCTATACATTCACCCACATTGTGTGAAGATTCGCATATTTATCAAAGCCCTTTCTCCCTCTTGCGTCAAGTTAGCGAAAGTTTTGTTTATTGTGTTGATAAGAAGATGAAGCAGAACTATCAGGCTGTGTGAGCAGGCTACTTCTTCACAGAACCTCTCTCTCGGCCTCCTTTTCAGCGGCTCTCTGCCGATACACACACATCCCTCTTCGCAGCTCCTCAGTCAGCTGGGAAGAGACCACACACACGTAGCCTACACACACATACAGACATGCACAAAAATAAACACTCATCAAGCAGCACTGTGTAATAGCAGTCAGGGTGCAAGTTCACCACTAGTTATTATTTATGCCAGCCATGAGCTCTCGTGACCTTAGTTCGTTTAGTTTCGTTATCTTGAAATGACGTGATAATTTCATGCAAAAACGTGATAAATGTCTTGTAAAAACGTGGAAATATCATATCTTTAAATAACATGATCGTGATTCGTGATATCGTGATTATCGTGAAATAACATGATAATTTCATGTAATAACGTGATACATATCTTGTTAAGACGTGAAAAAGATATTGTTATAACAAGAAACTTTTCACGTAATTACATAATACCGAGCCTTTTTATTTATTTTTGTGTGGCAGCAATACGCTTCCGTAGTCACACACACACACACACACACACAGTCACGAGTGAACACACACACACACACAGAAACACACATACACACAGAAGCAAACACACATATACACACATCTACAAACTCATTACCAGAGGTGGAAAAAGTATAATATATTGTATGAAAATATTGTACTCAAGTAAAAGTACCAATACTTACTATTACTGAAGTACAAGTTAAAATACCGATCTGAAAATGTACTCAAGTAAAAGTAAAAAGTAGTTCATTTAAAATGTACTTTAAGTAAAAGTTACTTAGTTACTTTTTTTGGGGGGGTGGGGGGTGGGGGGTACCAGAACAACCAGTTTTACAAGAGACTTTCTAATGAGGAGATACAGCACTCAAAAAATCTTCCATAGTAATGCATGGGGTTGTCTACACATATCACAACCCTTCCGCGGCAAAACGTCAACATGTGAATACATTGAGCCAATAATGTGGTGTGTTGTGAATACATTGAGCCAATCATGTGGTGTGCTGTGAAGACATCGTGCCAATCATCTGTTGTGATCTCGCCGCTGGAGCAAGATTGATGTCGTGAAGCCTTGCGCACACGCATTTCTGCCAAAATAGATACCCGATAAGTGCCTAAAAAGCGTTGCAATATGGCCACCGAGTGGAGGTACTTGCCTAAAAGGACTTTGGTCCTAGCTCGAGTTGCTGCAGCCAGCAGCTAAGGCAGCCATGTTCATGCTCCCAGTGTGTAGCGCTGTAGCTGCAGCAACTCGAGCTAGGTAAAACCGATTGTTTCAGTTTTGTTCATACCGACAGTACTCAGTGACGTTGAGAAATGGAGATCTATGTGAAAAATCACCGGAGTTCTCCTTTAAGTTTGAGCAGTAGTTGATTTTCAAAGTTAGTTGCACTCATCCTTGATCGCTTTGCAGTGAACAGTAATCCAGCACAACTGAAAAGCCCCTCACAGGCAGCTGAGGCAGGCAGGCCAATGTTGAGTTGCAGAGAGTTTTTTTAGATTTGGAAACGAGCAGAAGGTTCAGCAGATTAAAGGGTGTCGGACTGGGGGGGGGGCATTAGTAATAACTCAGATAATCCACACATAAAACATCCAAACAACTCCATAAGTAGAGTCATGTGTAATGAAGTGAAATAACACAGGGAAAAAGTATTGAACACGCTAAGAAAAAGCACTAAGGCAAGGAAAGGGAAGGAACGAGCTGGAATCTGTAAGTAGTTAGAGAGTAGTTATCCTTTCTATCTGTGCAAATTAATATAAGCTTGGTTAGTAGCCTACATATTGATGGGCTATAAAAAGGTTTTTCATTACCAAGGTGTCACACAAGAAACATTTCATGATGGATAAAAGCAAAAAGCTCTCCCAAGACCTTTGCAACCTTATTGTTGCAAAACATATCAATGAAACTGGTTATAGATGCATTTCAAAACTTCAGAATCTTCCAAGCAGCATGGAAGCCATTATCTGCAAGTGGAAGGAACATCACTGCATCATCAACCAGCCATACACAGGATCTCCTCGCAATATTTCTGACCAGGGAGTCAGAAGGATAGTCAATTCCAAGGGCCAAGGACCTCTCTGAGAAAGCTCCAGAAAGACTTGAAGGCAGCCAATTCAATTAAATTCAATTAAACAGTTCTGGAAGTAACTAAAGATCAGGATTCACAAGAGGGACCCCTGGAATCTGTTTGGAACAATGGGCCAAAATCACACCTGATACTGCGACTAATACGTTTTGTCATACAGGAAATGTCTTGAAGCTGTCATTACAAACAAAGGCTTTTCCACAAAGTATTGATATCAATACTTTTTTTCCTGTGTCATTCCACTTTATTACACATAACTCTTATGTTTGGATTTTTTATATGTGTGTTAATATAATGTGTGGTGAAAAATTTGAATAGACTCACTGGAAGTTTAGGCTAATTAAAAAAATATTAAGCGTTCAATACTTATTTTCACCATATATTTATTTTACCTGAATATTTTAACTTCCAAATTAAATGTCAAAATGAATGTCAGACGAAATGTAAAGTTTGACTAACTGGATTTTGTATGCAAAACATAGTGAAAACGGTCTAAGGTCACGCTCACTCTAAAAGAGCTAAATGGTTTAGTCCGCCTGCACGATAGTCTATCTTTTCTTTATTTAGTTGAGCATCGCTAGTAGTGGACCGCTAATTGTTGTGCTGCTGGTGCAATGTCTTTCTCCAAGAAAGCCAAGTCAGGTTACCAAAAACAAAGGCCGAAACAGGAAAAAGAGAGACATCAAAATGAGGGGAAACAACTAATAAACTTCTTTCCAAAGAAAGGTGAGCACAAACGTCAAAACACGAAAGCCATGGTGTTTGCTTGAATAGGCTATCTCCGCAATCATTAGGGCTAAAACGAACTGAGACAACCCATTGAAATAGCGGAAAATACACTTTCATAGGTTAGGCTACACATGTAATCTGAGGCATCTTGTGATCCAGCTCCATCTCCATCACTTTCAGAAAGACTGCATGGCGCCAGCTTGATTCAGTCCTGTTGTAGGCTACATGCTGATCTTTATCACTAGGCTAGTGGTTTAGGGTGCGATTTTTTTTCTCTCCCTTTCTGTTTTTGTTAGTCTTAACTTTTTTTTTTACTCAAGTAACGGATGGGATTTTTGATGTAGCAAAGTACAATACTTCACTCAAAATGTAATCAAGTAAAATTTAAAATACCAATTTTATAAACTACTTAAAAAATACAAAATACACAGAAAAACTACTCAATACAGTAACGTGAGTAAATGTGTTACTTTCCACCTCTGCTCATTACACACAGACTGAATGTGCAGGACTGACCGGCGGTCATATTTTCTAGTAAAGTCTGCATTGCACTTACAAACTAAACCTTTTAGCTAAATTTTTCATATGTCAAAAGACAAATCCGGAGCTCCTCACATTTCAACCTGAGAGCAACAAATGGAAACAACACTCTAACCTGTTAACATGGGCACCAAAATGAAAACGGACTGGTAACACAGCTGACACACAGTCATGTTGCTTCTGTTTTCCCAAGAGAGAGGTCCTCAAGTTTTTTTTCTCAGAGCATCCAATGTGATTGTAGAAGATAAAGTATATAAGTACCAGACACAACTAGTAGGCTGAGGAAGGTTAGGGCAGGTATTGATCCCTGGGCATATTCAAGTCAGGGAAAATATTACATTTAAATTGTTAAAGCTTATCACAAATAATGTCTCTACTTAGACATATGCCTTGTAGTTGTGTTATTTAATATGAACCAATTACTGGTAAGGTATTCTGTTGGTATTATTTTTCAGTATTTCAGTGTGATATAAGGTGATTCTGATTAAGTGTATATGACCACCCACTTTTGAAAAATATTTTGTGGTATTTCAAGTTTAAGCATTCAAGTTCATGCATCTCTCTAGTTTAAAATCAGAGAAAAAAATCAGAGAATTTAGACATTTTAATAATTAAATATTGTGTATCATCAGTTTTATATGTCATTATGCCTGTGATAGCTTACAAGGCATTTACAATTAACTCTTACATTAATATCTTCAATGTCTCAATATTTTTTTACAGTTGGAGCACTGGAGGAAACTTAATTATGGGGGACGTCTCAAATGCATCACTGAAAGAAATTATATTACAGACTGGTTTCTCAAATGTGTCCTCAGTTTTAATTTTGCAAGGCTTCAATCTGCCTTCTGCCAGTGTTATTCCTGCCTTTCTATTTGCCAGTCTGAATTACATGCTCATTCTCTTCTGCAACCTTGTACTCCTCCTCACCATTCTCTTAAACAAGAGCCTCCATCAGCCAATGTACTTGTTGCTGCTGAACTTACCCATCAATGATATTATAGGCTCTACTGCTCTTTTTCCACAGGTTATAAATGAACTGCTGTTTGACTCTAGGCGTATATCATACGTTGCCTGTATTATCCAGGCTTTTCTTATTCATATCTATGGAGCAGGCTCTGTGTTCATATTGACTGCCATGGCTTATGACCGATATGTTGCTATATGCTGTCCATTACGATATGGAACAATTATGAGTAATGCTCATGTTATAAGAATAATTACGTTGGTGTGGCTTTGTAACTTGCTTTTGATTGGTTGTCTGTTTTTCCTTCTTTTACGATTGCCACGCTGTGGCTCCCAAATGTCACATTCTTACTGTGACAATCCCTCACTTCTTAGGCTTGTCTGTGCTGACACAACTATTAACAACATTTATGGGCTGGCATTGGTAGCAATAACACAAGTGGTAGCTCTTGCCATCATTTTCATCACGTACATTCAGATCCTTGTTGCTTGTTTCAGAAGTAAAAGGGCAGATACAAAAACCAAAGCTCTACAGACTTGTGCAACACATTTAATTGTGTTTCTGCTTTTGGAATGCTTGGGTCTTTTTACAATTATTTCTTACAGGATACCAAATCTTTCCCCTCAAACAAGACGATTCATTGGTGTTTTAACTATGGTATTTCCTCCCACTTTAAACCCAATTATTTATGGCCTAAAGACTAAAGAAATCAAAGACAAAACCTTTAATTTTTTTAGGACTAAAATTCTCCCAGGTAAGGGTTGAGCACTGATGAATTTGTAATGCTGCTACACAATCGCATGTGACAATATTTCAATGTTAATAAATGAATGTCAAAATATAGGAAGATAAAGTAAATATGCCCCATGCAATCCTAAGAAATAGCCTATACTGTCTACTCACAGATGATTTATTAATTCAGCTCCCATATGCAAGCACATATATTTTTCTTCTCATTTTAATTCTGCAAAATTCATCTTGATTTGTGAAAGAAATCTATTAATATATGTATATGGTCATGTTATGATACAGTAGAGGAGAGCCTTAATTTGTTTGTGCCTGTGGGATATAAAGTGTACATCTGTAAACTAACCATAGTAGTTAACTTATTTTAACTTATTAAAACATTGTTCTGAGCATTTGCTTAGTATCATTTTTATACACTGCCCAGCCAAGTCGCCAACTGTAAGATTTAATTGGGTTGCATTTCACTATGATTTTGGCACACCTTCATGCGTTCACTATGGCATTTCATTTTGACAACCCCATACAGCCTGACAATATTTGTTTTTGTCCAGAGTTGCATTATTTTTTGCTAACATTTTGCATTAATGACAGGAGTCTTCTTGACCCACCACATAAAAGTTTTTTCAGCATATTCCACAGCACAAACGTCAAAACACGAAACCCATGGTGTTTGCTTGAATAGGCTATCTCCGCAATCATTAGTGCTAAAACGAACTGAGACAACCCATTGAAATAGCGGAAAATACACTTTCATAGGTTAGGCTACACATGTAATCTGAGGCATCTTGTGATCCAGCTCCATCTCCATCACTTTCAGAAAGACTGCATGGCGCCAGCTTGATTCATGTTCTGTTGTAGGCTACATGCTGATCATTATCACTAGGCTAGTGGTTTAGGGCGCAATTTTTTTTCTCTCCCTTTCTGTTTTTGTTAGTCTTAACTTTTTTTTTTACTCAAGTAACGGATGGGATTTTTGATGTAGAAGTACAATACTTCACTCAAAATGTAATCAAGTAAAATTTAAAATACCAATTTTATAAACTACTTAAAAAATACAAAATACACAGAAAAACTACTCAATACAGTAACGTGAGTAAATGTATTTCGTTACTTTCCACCTCTGCTCATTACACACAGACTGAATGTGCAGGACTGACCGGCGGTCATATTTTCTAGTAAAGTCTGCATTGCACTTACAAACTAAACCTTTTAGCTAAATTTTTCGTATGTCAAAAGACAAATCCGGAGCTCCTCATCCTCACATTTCAACCTGAGAGCAACAAATGGAAACAACACTCTAACCTGTTAACATGGGCACCAAAATGAAAACGGACTGGTAACACAGCTGACACACAGTCATGTTGCTTCTGTTTTCCCAAGAGAGAGGTCCTCAAGTTTTTTTTCTCAGAGCATCCAATGTGATTGTAGAAGATAAAGTATATAAGTACCAGACACAACTAGTAGGCTGAGGAAGGTTAGGGCAGGTATTGATCCCTGGGCATATTCAAGTCAGGGAAAATATTACATTTAAATTGTTAAAGCTTATCACAAATAATGTCTCTACTTAGACATATGCCTTGTAGTTGTGTTATTTAATATGAACCAATTACTGGTAAGGTATTCTGTTGGTATAATTTTTCAGTATTTCAGTGTGATATTAGGTGATATGACCACCCACTTTTGAAAAATATTTTGTGGTATTTCAAGTTTAAGCATTCAAGTTCATGCATCTCTCCAGTTTAAAATCCGAGAAAAAAATCAGAGAATTTAGACATTTTAATAATTAAATATTGTGTATCATCAGTTTTATATGTCATTATGCCTGTGATAGCTTACAAGGCATTTACAATTAACTCTTACATTAATATCTTCAATGTCTCAATATTTTTTTACAGTTGGAGCACTGGAGGAAACTTAATTATGGGGGACGTCTCAAATGCATCACTGAAAGAAATTATATTACAGACTGGTTTCTCAAATGTGTCCTCAGTTTTAATTTTGCAAGGCTTCAATCTGCCTTCTGCCAGTGTTATTCCTGCCTTTCTATTTGCCAGTCTGAATTACATGCTCATTCTCTTCTGCAACCTTGTACTCCTCCTCACCATTCTCTTAAACAAGAGCCTCCATCAGCCAATGTACTTGTTGCTGCTGAACTTACCCATCAATGATATTATAGGCTCTACTGCTCTTTTTCCACAGGTTATAAATGAACTGCTGTTTGACTCTAGGCGTATATCATACGTTGCCTGTATTATCCAGGCTTTTCTTATTCATATCTATGGAGCAGGCTCTGTGTTCATATTGACTGCCATGGCTTATGACCGATATGTTGCTATATGCTGTCCATTACGATATGGAACAATTATGAGTAATGCTCATGTTATAAGAATAATTACGTTGGTGTGGCTTTGTAACTTGCTTTTGATTGGTTGTCTGTTTTTCCTTCTTTTACGATTGCCACGCTGTGGCTCCCAAATGTCACATTCTTACTGTGACAATCCCTCACTTCTTAGGCTTGTCTGTGCTGACACAACTATCAACAACATTTATGGGCTGGCATTGGTAGCAATAACACAAGTGGTAGCTCTTGCCATCATTTTCATCACGTACATTCAGATCCTTGTTGCTTGTTTCAGAAGTAAAAGGGCAGATACAAAAACCAAAGCTCTACAGACTTGTGCAACACATTTAATTGTGTTTCTGCTTTTGGAATGCTTGGGTCTTTTTACAATTATTTCTTACAGGATACCAAATCTTTCCCCTCAAACAAGACGATTCATTGGTGTTTTAACTATGGTATTTCCTCCCACTTTAAACCCAATTATTTATGGCCTAAAGACTAAAGAAATCAAAGACAAAACCTTTAATTTTTTTAGGACTAAAATTCTCCCAGGTAAGGGTTGAGCACTGATGAATTTGTAATGCTGCTACACAATCGCATGTGACAATATTTCAATGTTAATAAATTAATGTCAAAATATAGGAAGATAAAGTAATTATGCCCCATGCAATCCTAAGAAATAGCCTATACTGTCTACTCACAGATGATTTATTAATTCAGCTCCCATATGCAAGCACATATATTTTTCTTCTCATTTTAATTCTGCAAAATTCATCTTGATTTGTGAAAGAAATCTATTAATATATGTATATGGTCATGTTGTGATACAGTAGAGGAGAGCCTTAATTTGTTTGTGCCTTAATTTGTTTGTGGGATATAAAGTGTACATCTGTAAACTAACCATAGTAGTTAACTTATTTTAACTTATTAAAACATTGTTCTGAGCATTTGCTTAGTATCATTTTTATACACTGCCCAGCCAAGTCGCCAACTGTAAGATTTAATTGGGTTGCATTTCACTATGATTTTGGCACACTTTCATGCGTTCACTATGGCATTTCATTTTGACAACCCCATACAGCCTGACAATATTTGTTTTTGTCCAGAGTTGCATTATTTTTTGCTAACATTTTGCATTAATGACAGGAGTCTTAAAACCCACCACATAAAAGTTTTTTCAGCATATTCCACAGACTTTCAATACTCAATAGGGTTCAAGTCAGGACTCTGTGGTGGCAATTCATCTTGAAAATGATTCCTCCCCCGAACCACTCTTTCATAGTTGGAGGCAGATGAATCCTGGCATTATCATCCTGCAATATGCCAATGCAATCGCGGAAGAACAGATTGAAGCAATTTACACGATTAACAATCAGAAATACTTTATTTATCCTGAAGGAAATTTGACTGTCACAACAGCACCGTCCTGTAAAAGCAAACAAACATAGACGTCAACGTGAAATAAGTTAAAAAGAAGGGAAAAATTAAAATGTTGCATCACTGCAGCAAAGAGGTGAATAATTGTAGGGTTTGATGGGCATTGGAAGGAATTACCTTCTGTGTAACATGGTAGATTAGCCTGCCACTGAAGGTGCTATTCAGCTGAACAAGCCAACATTGCTTCCACAGGCTTTGTGCAGTGGGTACTATACTTGATGGATTTCAACACACACCTTGGGGCTGTGTGGCCATAAGACAACTACTTTTTTATTTATTTTGTTAAATATTTTTGGGGGCTTTTTATTTAATGATAGGACAGTGGAAAGTGACAGGAAGCGAATGGGAGAGAGAGCAGGGGTGGGATTGCGTATGGTGCAGGTGCCCCAGCCAGTTGCGCCACAGCTGGGGCCAGACAACTTCTTTTTTATTAGGCATATTGGAATGAAGGGAGAATAGAGATCGAACTGTGTAGTCAGTCTCTATGAAAAAGGTCATGTGGTCTGATGACTCCAGACTAACCCTGTTCCAGAGTGATTGGCATATGAGAGCAGACGCGCCTGCAGGTGTACGTCCGTACGCACTGTGCGTACCATCAGGCTACTCAACAACAAGAGAAAATTTCCTGTGTGTGTGTTTTGGCCCACCATACCTTCCCAACGATGGACAGTATCCCATTAGCTGCATGCCATCAGGCTACAATTTACAATTTTCTATTGAAGTTAGTGAACACGTTATCAAAATTAACGCGCACACATTTTAATTGAGCAGGAGAGAGAGAGTACGCATGCAGGCACGCAACTAGGCTACTTGTTTTCTTTTACTCGGCTATCTATAGTTATCAGCACACAATGTTGAGCTATCACTAACTCAATACTCATCATGGATATCACAAGTTTAAACAACGAAAACAGAAAGGATGGATGCAGCAAAGCTAGGAGTTATTCCAGATGGGCAAGAACAAGGTAGGCAATTGCTTGTCAGAACGTTAGACTGCATTAGACAGCTGTTTAAAGCCAGACTTCACGGTAAGCTAGAACAAAACTAAAGGTAACTTTAGAACTTTAGCCTGTATAGGGCTGTATCAAGTTGTCCAAATGAATAGGTCATTGAAGACGTTGTTGTTGTATTATTGCATGTGAATGTTGCTATGCTATGTAAACCGGGAAACGGACAAATATTGTCCACGCGTGAATTTTTTTTTGCCCAGGGGGGTAGTGATGGGTGTACGTACCATAACATTAATTCCTGCAGGCGCCCCTGTATGAGAGTATGAAAGGGAGCATACAGTATAAGGCGATGCACCTCTCATGGGTACTGCCCACAGCAAAGTGTGGGGTATCAGTTGGTCTGGACACAGAAATGTTTTGTGTCTGTCAAATTAACTCAGACTACATGAATGACCAGGTAATTCCATCAATGGATTTTCAAGCATTAATTCAGAAATGAGTCAGAATGCTCATATTATGAAAAGGGGCTCAGGGAGCAGTTCATGAAAAATCATTTCCACACATAAATTGGCCACCACAAATTCCTGCCTGAAAATCACATTGTTAGTCTTAGGAATATTTCATTAAAATGTAGGCTCATTGCATTCAAACTGGCATGAAAGTTTAGCCTAGAAATCTAGACGCGCCCCTAGCGGCAGCAAATTACATTTGCTGCCGCTACATTTGCTGCCGCTACACTGAATTACATTTGCTGCCAGGGCTAGTCTAGCAACTCTCCGTTGGCTTGTGAGCTCCAGAAATCGAAACTCAATCAGGCCAATGAAATCGTGTATAGAGTCGTTAGGTAGGCTTAACATAATGATTGATGGCAGAGTTGCAACGGTTTGGCTTGAATTCCCTGCTACTTGAAAACAAACTAGATGTACCGCAGAGTGGTACAAAATATGACCGCCGCCCAGTCCAGCACATGTTTTCCACAAAAATAAGTCACGCTGAAAGGCATATATGATTCTAACTGTCTCACTGAATTGCATTATACACACTCAATTCTCACTGGTATCTGCTAGACAACAAGTACCAAAACATGATTAGTTCTTAGATTTCACATGTAAAATACATTTTATACAACCCCACCCCCATCTTGCCTGTTCATAATTCTGAGAAATTCTTGAATTGTGTGCATGTGTGCGTGTACATGTTTATGTTTGTGTGTGTGTGTGTGTGTGTGGGTGGGTGGGTGTGTGTGAGTGCATGTGCATGTGCTTGTGTGTTTGCCTGTTTATGTGCATGTGTGTGTGCATGTGCATGCATGCGTACAGTATATACAGAGGGTCCCCGTTAAAAATTGACACTTCATTCACGATAATGGTGATTCACGCAGCTGGGTGACATGTAAGTACAACTGCAGCCGCTTGGGGGCAGCATAGTCCGCTGTGGCGTTCAACGGTCGAACTGGACGGCGCATTCGACAGCAAGGACTGTGATTGGCCGAGTTTTCAGTGCGTTTCTCTGTTTTTAGCAGCCCCTGCAACATGCTAATCCACTGTAGCCTAAGCTTTGTACATAATGTTAAACATAGTTTTGGATTCAGTGGCAAGATTTCTTGATTGTATAGTGCCTGTCTCTCAGTAATGTTTTAAAATGAGAGCTTCGTCAGCTGGCAGTAGGCTACTTTGTCGGTAGTCATGAGAAGTTCGCTTGCTAACAGAACATAAAAATGCTGCCCAGAAACCTTGTGAATAGTTCTGATACTAACGAGGTTGAAATATAGCCTTTGCCTACAGCATCTCCTTAACAGTAAAGTTAACAAAATGACAACATTCATATGACAAAGGAAAACGAATCCGGTCACTCAAGACTGTGCCGCAGCCGTGGGGCAGAAGACGCTTGGTGGCCGTCCACAACGTTATAAACTTAACCTAAATAGTCGGCTGCTGTAAGCTACAATCGGATTTTATTGTATACCCCTGTTGTCTCAATGATGATAACATCTCATTTCCGACTATATTTCAAAGTGTGCCGTTCATTTGCATTATTAACATAACATCGTATTTTGTCATTTTTGGCGAAGACATGCATTCCGTTAGGGATATTGAACATATTTAACATTCTCTAACCATCGTGATTTCGAATTGGTGCAGTTGTCAGCACAAAAACTAATTTTATTCTTTTGCTCTTTTGCATTGCTCTATGCTGTTCTATGGTGCTTTCTGCCTCTTGGTTGCGCACGCATGTTTTCGTGGCGTTTCATAGAAATCCATATATAATGAGCGCATAAAACGACTTGTTGACGTTTTGGGACATTCATCTACATGTAGGCTACGTTAAGCTTTAAGGATTGTATGTCCTTAATTTATTTATATAGGCCTATTTAGGCTACTTGTGCAAACCCTGGATACTTTTATTGCCACACAACAATATTGGTGGTATTTGTTACATTAGCTTCAAAAGGCACCGCTTCAGAAAGCTGCACTGCTTGTGAAAGAAGGGGGTGGGGGAGGGGAGCTTGCAGCCAAGTGTCGGAAAAATGCATAGCCTACAACACAGAACCCGCTTCTCGCATTAGTCACTGACAGTAGACACGCTTCCAGCCTAATGACTTTCACACATTTTGAATGATTTACAGCAGGGGTCTCAAACACCCGGCCCGCGTCCTGCCCAATTCCGGCCCGCGACGTATGACAAAATAATAATGTAATCCGGCCCTTGAGGCTATTAATTGCGACAAACGATACTGCTTAAAATAGACGATAGATCCAGGTACGGTGACAAATCTCATTTGTAGGCCTACTCTACTCTTCAAACCCAAAATCGCTGCGCAAAGTTTTCAGGAAATACTTGAATTACACGCGAGAAACACAAAGACGTGCATAGGCTATGTAATGACGCGGAAGCGATGCAGGCCATAGTGTTGCAGAAATTGAAGCAGAAATTAAACAGAAATAGGCCTACACCAAATGTTGAAAAACGTTCACGTGTGATGAAGTCTTAGGTAAGCTATGTTATTCACCTATTCTAATTCTGAAGAAGAATATCCTTTTGGAGATTATGATCGATCGTCTATGACAGTGATAGTCACGGTGCGTCTCTGAATGGAGGTGCGTGTATACAACGGTGTCCACTAAGCATACCATGCTTGTTTCGACCCTCTGCCCAACATAGCTTGGAGGTTGCAGTGGTAATCGTGATAATAGTGTCCGTAATGGATGTGGTACAGACAGCAGGGCTAGTAGAAATAGGGCTCTAAAGAACTACAAAGTCACCCGCAATATGATGCGAACTTCTGGGTACTGCAGATTACCCGCGATAGGAACTGTTTGACCAGAATACTTTATTATAGGCCTATATTGTAGTAATCTATTACTAAACCACAACATCTTAGGTGTTGGTATACATCTTAGGTGTTTTCCTGTTAATTTGTTATGTGGGTCTTGACGTTTGGTGATTAATTGACAGCTGTTTTGGGACACGTTAAACTTTCTTTATAATGCGCATAAAACGACTTGTTGTTTGGGACATTAAGCTACGTTAAGCTTTTTCACGTTAAGGATTGTATGTCCTTAATTTATTTATATATTTAGGCTACTTGCGCAAACCCTGGATACTTTTATTGCCACACAACAATATTGGTGGTATTTGTTACATTAGCTTCAAAAGGCACCGCTTCAGAAAGCTGCACTGCTTGTGAAAGAAGGGGGTGGGGGAGGAGAGCTTGCAGCCAAGTGTCGGAAAAATGCATAGCCTACAACACGCTAACGACGCTAAGATTCACCAACAGAGCTACGGCCAAGTGGGCAGATACGGATGCCTGCTCTTCAGGTCATTCGTCACAGAGGAACACTATAAAGCCTGGAGCAAAACCACCAACTGGGATGGAGCGAAGGGCAAGCGAGCACTGCCGCAAAATGTGAAAAACTTTGTGGTCTCAACACTACAACGAAAGTTCCCTGCTATGGGGAGGAGTGAACTGAAGGACTGCATCAATAAGATCAACGAATTCCTCCGCACAACACGCAGATCTTCCCAGGGATTCAACGTGCTTTAAATTTAGACTGTAGAATGTAGAATGTAGACTGTTCATTATTTCAATAAATACGTTTTCTCTGAAGCACTTTCCCGACTTCGTCTTTCTATAGGCTAAGCATATCATGGAGATAGAGTAGAAAACTGGATTTAACTAAACAAATGTAACTAAGTAAACTGATTGTTTACTCTACAGTAGGCTATGTTCCCCCTCTCAGGCTGTACAGTAGGCCTATTGAAAGTAGGCTAATGAGCTCAATAGACACGTTAGCGCTTCCATTAGGAAACTTTCGTTGCAGACTTTCACAACTGATTGTTTAGCCTACAGTAGCCTACTGTAGGCCTACTCTACAGTAGCCTAGGCTATAGGTTATGTTCCCCCTCTCAGGCTGTACAGTAGGCCTATTGAAAGTAGACTAATGAGCTTAGACATATTAGCGCTTCCAGCCTAATGACTTTCACACATGAATGATTTACAGTAGACACATTAGCGCTCCACGCAGTGGCGTAACTAGGCCTAGTAGGTGCAGCAAGTGCAGTCGCACCAGGGCCTGTGACCTCCGTCGCTACCCCCGCAATGCAATTGCTGGAAAATTCTATACCGGTCCTTTCTGACTACCTGCGTGCCTTTGACCAGGCCAAGGCTACAGCGCAGACACTCGCAAATAAATGGGGGTTCAGAGTACATTTGAAAATGTGAAGAGTGAAGCGTCACTTTGACGAACTATCGGAAGATAAACGCTTAACCGATGCAGAGAGATACTTCAAAGTGCAGGTATTTAATGCAACTCTGGACATCATAATCAGTCAGCTCTCCCAAAGATGTGCAAGCATGCGGGAAACTTGTTATGTGTTTGAGTCTTTACGTCCTATGATCCTTCAACTCGCAGGTGATGATGAACTGCTTGAAAAGGCAGTACGTTTGTCAGACCATTATAGCATGGACATTGCACCGACATTCCCAACACAACTCCTCTCATTTAGGTCTTGCTTTAAAGCAGAGATTTCACAGAAGTCATCTATATACTTTTTTGCACGGTGCTTTCTTAAAGGAGCTGCACCATCTTACAACAATTGCATCTACATTTTCATATTAGAATGTTTTGTCAAGTGTAAGCTTAAACTACCGTGATCAAATTAAGTTTCCGTGCCCCCGCTGAAAGTCTCTTATGCTCTTATCGTTACACTATCAAATCTATAAGTAACCGTGACAAATAGGGTATAAGATATATAAACTCACGCTATTGTATTATCATATATGTTTGGTAATGGCTCAGCTTTCTCTGATTGTTCTACTGACTTGGAAACTGCATCATGGAAGCAGTAAGTCAAGTCGCATCAAAAATAGTAGTGGCAGAACTCCAAAGTGACACCTTGTGGTTGTTTGTGTCAACTGCCGTTTGTGCCATTTCTGCTGAGAAAATGGGGATCGTGATTCCTGAAGGAACCCGTCCAAACTTAACGGGGACCCACTGTATGTCTACTGTGTGAGTATGTGTCATACGTAGGATTACTGTGAATGTATGTGTGTGCGTGTGTATCTGTTTATGCACATGTGTGCATATGGAAAGGGTTTACATGACCCCTGGAGGCAAACACACGCAAAAAATTGGTCATCCTAGGCCCTACGGTTCTCAAGATATTCACAGAAAACTGTGTCTGCCCTACCCTCCTTTCAGGGGGTCCAGTCCAGCGGGGGGGCTACAGATCAAAACAAAAAAAGGTGGTTCCATGCTATCCATGTGGGGTTACATGCCCACCAAGTTTCGTGTACCCCGGTCTTTCAGTGTCCCGGGAATCCTTGACGGAAATTTGGACATGCGAAAAAGAAAAAAAAAAACAAATCTGCCTAAACCTATAGATGGATGTTGCTGTTGGCGAACAGTGTGACACGAGTTAAGCTTTTATTAAGTTGCCAAACGTTTGAACTAGCCAACTAGCTCCGCTGGTGGGAAACGCATGGGACTCATAGCGCTGTCGCTGTCCTATTGCGTGCAGAGGGAATTTGAAAGACAACTGATTATCCCGCCCCTCGGACTGAGCACTGCGAACGGTGAGTGCCCAGACCCTACATTTTAATGTGGGTCTGGCTCGTCAGGCTAATGAAAGTTCATAATGAACTTGCAAACTTTGGATGCGTAGATAAACTTCAAGTGTTCTTCCTCCCTGTCTAATAAACCACCCATCATTACTTCAATCCTTGATTATATTGTGAGCCACAAGCCAATTTTACAGTTCTCAGCAACCAACTGTTTTTCTTCTTCCTTTCCAATTGCAAGCACTTTTGTTTCCAACTCTGTATAACATGTAGTTGCATTTCTTGGTGTTTCTGTGCTGTAGTCACAGTCTTAACAAACCAATCTTAAGGAACCAGCCATAGGGCAGTTATGGACATGTCATTGTACTCTGCTGTACAAAATTATAGATTTAAAGGGGGTTCTCATGGGTCTCCTGTAACACAATCAGCTCAGGGGGCCTCCTCCCAGCTATATGGCTTGTCATCTGCCATGACTCCCATGGCTGATTGTGCCAGCTTTAGATGTAGGTCACACCTGTGGCTTCCCTGGTGATGTGGTATCCAACACAGGCCAGCAGCACGTGATGATGATTTTCTCATTGTCATTTATCCTTTAGCAGTGAGTAAGCCAGGTGCTTGGGGAGCAAATCTGTTGCTGTTGCTGTTGTGACTTTGATCAGGCACTGGTAAAATGATCCA
This sequence comes from Alosa sapidissima, assembly GCF_018492685.1. Lineage (NCBI taxonomy): Eukaryota > Metazoa > Chordata > Actinopteri > Clupeiformes > Clupeidae > Alosa > Alosa sapidissima. The sequence goes on along the minus strand of NC_055971.1, from coordinate 20,886,748 downwards.
TTCTCTATTGTTTGAACACCTGCTCATAAGAAAACACTATAATTAACTTAATTGGCCGCACTCCGGTGTGCAAATAAGTTGTGGTAGAGGTTGTAACTTGAGCTTATTGTAATAATAGCCTAGCCCTAGTGTACTACCTGTAGTGATGGTTGTATTGTTAAGGGTGCAATACCTATGCCATGCTATATCTACAGTATGGTAATACGCCTTACAAGGCCTACAAGACCTTGGAATCCTCTCTGTCATAATGAGACTGGGTTGCATATTCTAGGATCCTCTGATTGGAGTACCAGGCATTACTGATTAGATCACAATTATTAAATGTATTGTACATTGTAGGCTACATGCCTTTTGGGGAATTTTTCTCTGGATAATTCTAGCTCTTCCTGACAGCAATACACTTTTATCTGATATGTGTGGTGGAAAATGCCATTGGAAAAAATCATAGTAAAACTAACATTCATATTACATGATACATTACGGGACTGCATTTTATTAAATGTATTATAAAAAAATAAAGGTGTATTTCTTTGATAAAATAAAGGTGTATTTCTTTTTTTATATGAGCAGTATATGACACTTAATTAGTGGTTGAAAAAATGTCCCCATACTCACAGTCACACTAAAGGGAGCCAACTGTATTGGGTGGGGAGTACAGTCTAATTAAAAGGGATTGATACTGTTCCTCCCTTTACCTTATTTTAATAATCTGTAAGAGAGTGATTCAGATCATCTGTTATAAAAACTTTTCTTACATATCATGGCATGGCCTTTTCTATTTGTGACATGAAGATTACATAACTGGTCACCTATCTTGTCTCTTAAATGACTGTGATTTAGTTCCTTGAAATTTAGCCAAAGGGGTAGGAGAGATTATCAATGATAAGAGGCATTAAGAGTTGTAACTTTTAATGACTATGAAAGCATAGGCAGGAGATAGACGGTTTGTACGGTAGTTTAAAATAACCCATTTTATGGAATCCGTAAACTTTCTTTATACTCCTCAGCTCTCGGTTGTGTCATAAATGGTCATAGACATGAATGGATAATGTGATGTACAAAGGTTTTATTAACATTTTTTATTAACATTTTTTTATTAACTTTTGAACCATAATTCAACATGTAAATGGAAAGGTATATGATACAGAATCTTTATGACCACCTCAAGACTCACAAACTGAAGAGACAGAAATATAACAGTGTGTGCTGTCTCATACTGCAAGTCATACCTTATGCAGAAACTCTGAATATACTGTACTGTAAAGTTACACATATTCTCTATCATATGTACAGATATTCATATTTGGATGAAAAATATCCTCCAGTATTATATATTTCAGTGAATCAATATCAGTCAATATCAGTTTTCAATCAGTATTAGAGTCAAATTCAGTAAATCAGTACTCTTAAAACCGAGAAACAGTATTACATACATGCTATATTCACATTGGGAATAAATTTTTCTTAAAGAGCATGATAGCTCTTTTCCTGATTTCCTTTGTATTGATTCCATAAATAATTGGATTCAGGGTAGGCGGAAATATTAAAGCTGAAACACCAATAAACTTTGTAAGGCCAGGAGACATGTTTTGTATCCTGTAAGAAATTATAGTAAAAAGCCCTAAACACTCAAAAAGGAGAAAAACAACAAGATGTGTTGCACATGTTTGCATGGCTTTGCTTCTTGTGTCTGTGCTTTTGCTTCTGAAACAAGTGATCAGAATCTGCAGGTAAGTGTACAGAATGAGACCCACAGTTATTGGCTGTGTGCAAGACACAGTCAGGAGACCATAGATGTTATTAATGGTTGTGTCTCCGCACATCAGCCTTAGCAATGATGGATTGTCACAGTAAGTGTGAGTTACATTATTTCTACAGCGAGGTAGCCTCAGAAGGAGGATGAAAAGCACTCCAATCAAAATCAAATTCGAACCCCAGACTAGAGCAATGATCCTCATGAGGTGGGCATTGGTCATTATCGTGGCATACTGCAGTGGTCTGCATATGGCAATGTATCTGTCATAGGCCATGGCTGCTAAAATAAACACGACCCCTGTGGCATAGATGTGAATGAAAAAGGCTTGAGTGACACAGGCAGGGAACTCTATAGATTTGGAGTTAGACAAAAACTCCCTGAAGATCTGAGAAAATAGGGCTGATGAGCCAATGAGATCGTTGATTGGCATGTTTATCAGAAGAAAGTACATTGGATGATGAAGATTCTTGTTGAGAATGATGGTAATGAGCAGAAGAAGGTTGCAGAACACAATAACCATATATCCTAGTGTGGCCAGAAGAAAAGCCAGGAAAGACGTTTCCTGTGGTACATCGAAGCCTTGAAGTGTCAACACTGACGATACATTTGAAACGTTGTCCATCTTCATAGAGTAGGCTCCCTCTGTTTCAGGCCTATAAGAAATGTTATTGCAGATATATGCTTGTAGATAGATTGGTTTTACAATATGATCATTTCATATCATTCAACAAACCTTAAAACAACATTTCTTTTGAAGTTTAACTTACATTTAAAATATTTTACACTGACATTGATACTGTGTGCAATAATGAAAACACATAAAATGTAAAATTTCAAGTTTCATGAATCAAGAAACTATTGTGGTTAAATGAAAGATTGCAAATAGATTAAAGATTATACATGAGAAAAATACATTTTGTCATTCCACATTACATTATTGCTAAACTTCAGACTGAGTAAATCGAGATCAACAATACTATCAGTTTAGTTTCACACTAAAAGTACTGACAATACTTATTCTGTGTCTTAGATGAAACTAAACAAACAGATGACATTAGACCAATTACAACAATGTTGTCAGTATATCTGGTATGCTACATTGAGGTACCACTCCATTTCCTACAGTTAGGTTGCTGCTAGGGTTTTTAAAGCCCTCTTGTTTTGAGTCCTATTGCCTCAAGGATTGACATCTCTTGAGGATTACACAACAAGGATCACTGCAAACATCAGTAAATGTATTCGTAAAATGCAGCGCCGCACATCACACAATTACATTTCACTCTGCAAAGGATGCAAATCCTCACTCAAAACTAGATGTACCGCATAGTGGTACAAAATATGACCGCCGCTCAGTCCTGTACATCCATTCCGCGAAAATAAATCATATTAATGAATTTGTCTCCATCTTCTACTACTCCATCCCCCACTCTTGAAACTTTTGTGTATGCTTGTTTGGAATTTGTGTGTGCGGGCTGCACACAAAGTCGCCTACTGGCGCTGCAAAGGTGAATAGATTTGTAGCACTTGCCAAAAAATTTGTACCATTGTTATAAAACTTTTAAAATCTCTAAACAATCACAAGTAGGGCAGTTCATCACAGTCCATCCATTGCAACTGGACTGATGAAAGGTACACCTGTAGGCTACAATGTATTTGGGAAAAGCAGAAGGTAGCAGCATAATGTATTTATTTATTTATTTATTTATTATCAACTCTACTGCACACATTATTATGCAATCATGGAAAAAAATGTTACAGTGTTTTTTAACATATAAAATGGACTCAAATGAACATATTTATAATTTTTTTATATTATTATTATTTTTTAGGGGGTACTTTTGGGTATGTTGCCATTTGGCAACATTGTGCGACAATGGAGCAGCCTAATGTATTGTCTCCCAAAATTGCAGGAATTTCATAAATGATTACAGACCCTTCTTTTAGAAATTATATTGTTTTATTATTAAAATGTTAAAATGTTATCAAGAGCTTTATCAAAAGCATTATTTTAACACCATTTAGAAAACATCTGATGCAAATTCATAAGAACTGTTGTCAAACGGTAAGAGGTAGTAACAGGTATAATTACATCATAACAGCAAATACATTCACAAAGCATGCATACATTCACATTACATGTGTAAGAATCACTTGAAATCTATTCCAGGTTTGTGTATCAAACATATAACAACAAAAATATTTTTAATGTGTTGTTTACAACACACAAAACAACAAACAAACAAAACAACAGCAGCATTCACAAAACATCTGATGCAAACTGTTGTCAAAATGTAACAAATGTAATGTTGTACAAATGTACAAATGTAACAAAATGTAGTATTAGATAGATATTTATAACATGGAAAACACATTTAAAAAGCATATGTACATTTACACTGAAATTCTTATTCTCATGTGTCTTGTCTGTTACTCAATGTGTAATGCCTTAAAACAGTTGTTCTCTCCGTTACAGCAGAGGTGCACCTTGCACTTAGAACAAACCACTCTGATGATGCCCTTGCAGCCAGGATTCTTGCATCTTCCTTTCGGTGCACCCATCTCTGGCCAGTGATCAAGGCGGTCAAGACGGATGTTGCTTGGTGGAAGGGGGGAAGTAGGTCCTCTGTGCCGCTTCTCCTCAATGCGGATCTCCAGACTCTGTGAGGGCCTCCCTTTTCGTTTCATGGTTCCTTTGTTCACCTGTGTAAGGCAAAGTGCCACATTGACTTTGAAGTCAAGTAAGCTCAGCTGCATTTTCTGTGGAATTCCCACGGCATCAGAATCCCTGCGGTAGAGGAACCATGCCTGCACCACTGTAAGATCCAACAAGTGAAATACAATCCGGTGATACCACTTCTTGGATCTGATCTTGGTACGGTACAGGGCAATGAGGGAGTCTAGTAAGTCAACACCCCCCATGCTCTTGTTGTAGATGGTGACAATGTTGGGCCGTGGCACTGTCACCATCTCCTTTGCCTTCTTGTCCCATCTCTGCACTGGGGAAGTAGGGTTTGCAGCAGCAAAGGTGCTGAGGAGGATCACAGAACGATTGTCATACCACTTTACGGCTTTCAGTGTGACGCCGTCATGTTTTGCTTCCATTTCCTCAAATGTTCCCCGACCTTTAGCCTTCATCTCTTTGTCCTCTGTGAAGATGCAACCGGCAAGCCTGTTCTTTCTCACAGTACCCACGCTGTGGATTTCAGATTTCTCAAGTGTAACCTGTAGGTCAACCCCACAAAACCAATTGTCATAGAACAGTTTGTGCGACATGTTGGGAGGGATGACTGAGGCCAGTCTTAACACTACATTTCCACTTGCACCGATGTCAGGCATTCCATCAGCAGCAGGAACAGCACCGGTATAAAATTCAAAATTGTGGACAATTCCATGTTGATCAGCCAACACAAAGACTTTGTATCCCCATCGCTTGGGCTTTTTGGGGTTGTACGTTTTCAGCCCACTTCTACCCTTAAAGGGGACAATTTGTTCATCAACACAGAGCATTTCATTCATTGGGATGTCCTGGAAGCTCCTCAAAAGTGCGTTCAAGAAAGGCCTCACCTTGAACAGTTTATCAAATCCAGGTTGGCCCTCAGCAACTTGGTCACTGTTATCGGCTAAGTGCAAGAACCTTTTCATCGCCTCCCAGCGGGACAGGGACATGACATCTGACACTTTATCAACACGGGTATCTTTGCCCCAGTACATACGGGTGTACGGTAAGCCATAAACAGACATGTAAAGGCATATGCCAAAGAATTGCTGAATCTCCCCTACTGAGGCATTAAGTGGCTTGTTGGGATCTTCTTGTACAGCATATAGATTCGTCTGCGTCGCCATATCTTCAAAAACGTCTCTACCAAGAAGGCTTTCAAAGTACTCAATTGGCTCACGTACCATCGTTGGACACGGTAGTGCACCTTTCCATTTAGGTACGGGGCAGGATGGTTCGCCTCTTTTGCCACTTCAGGTTCTGGATAGTTTCCACCTGAGGTGGTGCCTCCTCCTGAGGTGGTGCCTCCTCCTGAACTTCAACTGAAATACATGAAAAGAGGCAAAAGATGATACACTGTAACCTTTTTTACCCTAGTGTGCATGAACAATTGGCATTTCAAATGAAATACTAGATACAGCTCCTATCAAGTATAGAATGGTAAAAACGTGTGTGTGTGTGTGTACGTGTGTGTGTGTGTGTGTCTGTTTGTCTGAATGGGGACTGCACAATGACTTGTGTATGTGCTTTTTTGTTAACCATACAGATTTTGGAATGACAACAACCTCAAATTGTTGACCTACCTTATACTCTTCCCAACATCAGCTTAACACCACACAAACAACATGTAACCTGAATGCTGAATATACCGGAATAGAACAAGATACATACCTGGGCTTTTCTCAATATGCGTTGTTTTCTATACTTGTGTTCTCATGAACTTGAAAATCGTTCTGAAACGTCATCAATCACCGCCGAAGTACTGTTCCAATTCACAAGTTCGCATTTATTCAAGAACGCATAACATTCCCAGAAGTGTTCTCGAATCGTTGGTTTTAGCAAGGATGCATCGGGTGGTGACTTGGTGGCTTGAAGATTCCACAATGCATTACGTCAGCACAGCCGTGACACTCACATAAGAGAAATGGCAGCATTGATACATAATAGGCCTACCTATCATAATTGCTGCTACAATCCGATCCATGTTTAGGCTATAAACGGTAGGCTACAGGCTTCACAACTAACGTTAATCATAACTGTCACTTAAACTGCGAACTTCAAATGTTGTTCCCGCCATCGGCAAGTGAATATATTGTTATTAATATTTAATATTAAAAAAAATCAATGAGAAACAAACTTAAACAAGCTGGTGAATTATATATTTTATAGTAAATGTCAGAAATACTGAGTAGACCAATAGAGCAATAGGTAAATGACTAGACTCCCGAGCTGTTCCGAGAGAAGCTGCCGTTGGCAAGAACGCTGCTGTCTCAAACTGCAAATTGAGCGTCCTGTGTCCTCGCGTTCTCCAGAGTCTGGACTCACGATCTTAACTTTTCAAGTTCAAACTTTCAAGAACGGGAGACCGTTCTTTAGCGTACTTTGTATTGAGAAAAGCCCACCTGTCCCTTCGTCCTCTGACTGAACTAGGCCTAATTCTGTCTGCCTCTCAAACTCCTCGTCGCTGATCCCAAACTCATCCTCACTTTCATGGGAAGGTATAGCCACCCTCCTCTTAGCCTTGCCATAGAATACTGCCGTGTTCATTTTCTAAACAAAATAAGTGTATATTTTACTATTAAACTTCATAAAAATAAACAAAAAACATAAATAAATGAGCAAAATACAACCATTCAACTATATCAGTCCACCTATACATCTAAATGTCTCATTCAAACAAAGCTACTATGCTTTTGCATTAGCATGAGCAAATATGGTTCCATTACCGCACAATGTTGCCATATGGCAACATACCTATTTTATTGAATAAAAAGGTAATAATCCTATCAAAACAATGTGACAATGATTAAAAAAAGATAAGAACTTACCCCAGATGCATAAAGTTTTTTTTAAATTCTGCAGAAATATGAAATATTGAGGAAAATCTTCACATATTCAGGAGCACTTTTGCAGCGACTGTAGTCATCAAAAGTGTGGGGCAAGACTGACAGTACAAGGCAGCATAGTGTCATGTGATGTAATCAAAGCATATCATTGGTTGCCACCAGATTCTACCATGAATTTAAGACCAATCATAGCTCATGTTTATTTTCAAATTTAAAGAAATGGTAAAAGAAAGGGTATGTTGCCATATGGCAACATCGTGCAGTAGAGCAGGGGTCCCCAACCTTTTATGTACCATGGACCGGTTTCATTCCCATTTTTTTTTCACGGACCGGGGGTCGGGGGTTCCATGTTCCATATGTGTTGTGCATGCATTACTTGAAAAGAACTAGCTCCAGTTAACAGTGAAGGTAACAAACTCTTAAAAATGTGAAAAACGTGAACTTGAAGAAGTGAAAATTGAACAATATGAACTATGAAAATTGAACAACTTGAAGCTACATCTATCAAGTGTGAACATGCTTCACAAAATACAAATGGAACTAAACGTGCATTACGAATATAATCAGTGGGAGCCCTGTGCTTGTTTCCCTGCAACAAGAAGGTTCCATCAGGGGGTGATGGAAGACAGTGACAACCTCAGTGTGTTTGAAATGTCCAGTCGATTGCGCAATTTGGTCTTAGTTGCAGTCATTGCAGAAAACCCGGCCTCGCATAGATACGTGGTGGGAAATGGCAGCAACGTTTTCAGCGCTTTTACGGCTATCTCGGGATATTCTGCTTTGGTTTTGATCCAAAAACCCGCCAGAGAGGTTTCCTCATACACAAGACCACCGTCATTTGCAATTTCGATCAACTGCTCTTCCTCCTGCGCTGACAAGTTATGACTATTCGGGATATTGACAAATGGGTTGCGGACCCACTCATTGGTTTGCCGTGGATCTTTGGAGGATGGGAAGTAGCCTAACGCTCAAACTCATTTGAAAGCGCAACAAGGTGATCGCGCACCAGCTGCGAGAGAAAGGGCCCTGCCTCAGTCTCTCCCAAAACCCCCACTACTGTTTGGAACATATCAAATACACCCCGTCCCCATTCGTCCCCACAAATCAAGCTTGGCTTTAAATGCAGCGACTTTATCTGCCAGTTTAAAGACAGTCGTCATTCTCCCCTGGAGTGACAGGTTGAGGTAATTAAGCAACCCGAATATGCCACACAGATAAGCGAGTTTTGGCACCTAGTCTTCATCACTAAAATGTGCAGCTGTGACTTTTTTTCTGTAAGAAATCTCTGCAGCGGCTCTCGAACACTCTGACCAGTGACCTGCTAAAGATGCTTGTTTTTTGTTGCTCATTCTAGCAGTTTAGCTAACTTTGTGTGACACTACCATTCGCCAAGAACTGATCAAGTGAAGTGAGCTGACCTAAGGCTGCGCAGTGCTGAAGGCAATATGTAAAGTGTTGAAGGCGGGACAGACAGACGTAAGAAAATAGACCTTGCAAAATGCAAACATGCGTGCAATCAAGCAACTGCATATAGGCCTATGCCATGTAAAAACGTGACATTATTGCGAATTAAATTGAGTTTAGTTTGCATGCATTTTTTATAAACTCATGTCGTAGGCTACGGCCCGGTTAGGAATGTCCCACGGCCCGGTGGTTGGGGACCGCTGCAGTAGAGGGTTAAACAAAACAATCCCTGTCAGTTCCATGCAGTTTTCAACAGCTATCAAGAAGAGAGGTCATGTCATGGATTTTTGTGAATGTTTCTTCTTCTACATATGCATAAGTTTAGTCATCTAGTTCAGCGGTCCCCAACCACCGGGCCGCGGCCCAGTACCGGGCCGCAGGACATTCCTAACCGGGCCGTAGCCTACGACATGAGTTTAAAAAAAAAATGCATGCAAACTAAACTAAATTTAATTCGCAATAATGTCACGTTTTTACATGGCATAGGCCTATATACAGTTGTTTGATTGCACGCATGTTTGCATTATCAAGCGGACTTCACAAGCTGCCACCTCTTGGCGAAAAGTTAATCGTTTTGCATATCAGTAGTAATACATTTCACGCAGCTGTGTTAATCACGGAAAGCGCGAATGAAGTGGACACTTCTAAATGGAACCCAACCCACCAAAAAGTATCTCAGTCTCACGGTAGCCATAGGCAAAACTGTATCGGACCGGTGTAACGTTGGTACTAAATCATCCATCGCAAAGAATGATTTTTGTAAAACGTGCAACAAATATGTGTAGGTACAGCCCTGCCCTGGATACATCTCTCAACATGCGCTCTAAAACATTTGGTTTAAATGGAGATGTAGATCATCACGGGTGCGTTAATAAGGGCCCGTCCCATTTCTCCCCCCTTAAAACTTCCACTTGGTTTTGATTGCCCTCAACAAGCCCCCTCGACAAGGGAAGTGGAGGTGAAGATCTTTCCCTATGAATTGGGACACCACTATATGCAAATTAGCGTAGCGAACGTGCTCACCTACGACACGCGCAGCGCCGACGTGTCTACCGGTAGTAGCCTGCTACTATTTTCATTCAGGAACATGCCCGTTCCAGCGGTCATTGTTGTGTGGGCTGTGCTGGTTTATCTACCTCTGGTTAATCAACAAAGATATTCGTGTTCATGTGAACGCCAGAACACACACCTTAAATATTGACGAAACTACCCAGATCAGATAACGTTATTTGATGGGCAGACTCTCTCAAAGCACTCAGCAGATATCATGAACATCGTCAGATAGCTTCGTGAGATATTTTCTAACATTAGTGTTCAATACTCAACAGTCCATCAGATGTGCATCAAACTAACATATTCCAACATATTTTGAAATTTTAATATGCTTATTTGCGAAAATATATGAAAAATTTGGCCGGCTTGCTGAGCTTGCACGGTATCCTGGGTAATCTCATCTCCCACTTCTTTTTAAGCCTGCATCGATCCTGGCTATATTTTAAGGGTCGATTTTAAGGGGAAAATAGGACTTCCCCTTTCTCCCTAAAGTAATGGGACACCCTAGCCCTACTCGTGCACGCGCAAAAAAGAGGGTTAGGGCAAAAATCTAGGGGTAGGGGAGGTATTGGGACGGGCCCTAAGAGTGGTGTCCCAATTCATAGGGAAAGATCTTCACCTCCACTTCCCTTGTCGAGGGGGCTTTAATGTTGAGGGCAATCAAAACCAAGTGGAAGTTTTAAGGGGGGAGAAATGGGACGGACCCTTGGTGACCTTAAACAACAGGGTTTTAAATGGCCGGAGTTCCTCTTAAATACAAATTGTGACTGTTTTTCTTGACTGTGTGACAAGTTGTGAGTGTTTTTTTTATGCAAAGAATACAATTGTACTCCACAATCTATGCCATCATCTACTACAGTCTTTCCAGGAAACCTGTGATCTATGTCATTCATTAATACAATCAATATTAGGTGACAGGAATTCTGTCTGCATTTCATCTAACACCTCTCTCTGCTCCCTCTGTACGCCGACTTTGACATCTTCTCCTACCCCCCTCCAGCCACCATTGCCAGTGGTCTCTGTCTTGACCCCTGCTGTATGCTGACATCGTCGTCTCCCCCTTCAGCCACTGCCATTAGTTGGTCCCTGTCTCGACATCTGGGGGTAGGCTCCTTGCCCCTGCATTTGTCCGATGGCAGGAATAGAGATCTGCTCGCCTTTAGATTCATCAGTGATGGGGGCCTACGTCAAAGACTGTTTCTAAATTCAAACTGGTCCTAATATGTTCTATATCTAAGCTATCCCAGAGACTTTCTAATGAGGAGACACAGCACTCAAAAAATTCTCCATAGAAATACATGGGGTTAGTTTGTAACGAGTTGTCTACACATATCCCCCCCCCTTCCAACAAAGTCGACACGTGAATACATTGTCATGTGTTGTGATCTTGCCGCTGGAGCAAGGTTGGTGTCGTGAAGCCTTGCGCACTCGCATTTCTGCCGAAATAGATGCAGGATAAGTGCCCAAGAAGTGATACAATATGGCCGCCGAGTGGAGGGACTTGCCTAAAAAGAACTTTGGCTATCCTCTCATAGCCTGACTACGCCCTCCTAGATCTACTTTCAGGGAGATACTAGTCTGGAACACCATAATTCACTAATGTTTTCATCAGATCAGAAAAGTACCACCCAATTAGCGGCAAGAACAGATGACGCTATAGTTACAAAATCAAAAGTGGCTGTGGTGAACGGTAGTAGCAATGCCTGCAAACATTTGATTGCAAAAAGAAAAAAAAAAGAAAAAAATGTGTGTTACACTTACTACAGACTGTACATAAATAAGTGTGTTGTAAAATATTTGAGAATAGCCGATAAGAAAAATACATATTTATTTTGTCATTTCAATATTCCAATATTGGATTATTGTAAAGCTTCTGACTGAGGAAATGAAATGGCATACCATTGCTGATGGAAATCAACAATAAAATCAGTTTGGTTTGACACTAAAAGTACTTACAATACTTAGTCTGTGTCTTAGATAAAACTAAACAAAGTGATGACATTAGAGCAATTACAACAACGTTGTCAGAATATCTGGTACTGTATGCTAGATTGAGATACCACTCCATATCCTATAAATTTGGTTGCTGCTAGCGATTTTAAAGCCCTCTTGTTTTGAGCCCTATTGCCTCAAGGATTGGCCTCTCTTGAGGAGACGCTTGTCCCAGCGGTTAACTGACAAGAGCTCATCTTCCCGGTATCTAACCTGTAATGGTATCAAATAATTTAAGTTATATAACAAGGATTGGTTACACTTTACTTGACAGTGTCGACATAAGAGAGACATGACACTGTCATGAATGTGTCACAAACAAGTCATAAACGTTTATGACATAATGCTTCTGTTATTAAGTGACATTCGGTTTTTGTCATAACAAGTTAGGGTTAGGTGAAGGGAAAATTATCTTTTGGGGGCAAGATCGCCTAGAGTGCGCTGGCCAATTGGGTCGGAACAGACTGGTGCTGGAAGTGAGGGAAAACTGTCTTGTGTCGGAGGGTAGTATAAAACAAAAAGGAACATAGAGGAAACAAACAAGAAGGTGGGAACTGGTGTAGACTATGTGTACAAAAAATAAAATATTATTGTAATATAAGTGTAATACATGTGTAAAAACTGTGTAATAAATGTGTAATAACTGAGAAATGTGTGATAACTGTGTAATAACTGTGTAATAACCATGTAGTAGGGGATTGGGGCTAAGAGGAGTAGGGGTTAGGAATTGGGACTGGGGGAGAGGTTAGGGTTAGGGCTGGGGAAAGGTTAGGATTAGAGATTGGGGCTAGGGGACGGGGTTGGGGTTAAGAATTGGGACTGGGTTAAGGTTAGGAATTGGGAATGGGGAAAGGTTAGGGTTAGGAATTGGGACTGGGTTAAGGTTAGGAGTTGGGACTGGGTTAAGGTTAGGAGTTGGGACAGGGGGAGGGGTTGGGGTAAGGACTGGGGAATGAGGAAGGTTGGGGTTAGGACATGGGACTAGGGTTAAGGTTAGGAGTTGGGACAGGGGGAGGGGTAAGGGCTAGGGAAGGGTTGGGGTTAGAGAAGGGTTAGGGTTAAAGAATGGGGCTGGGGGAAGGGGTTAGGGATTGGGACTGGGTTAGGGTCAGGAGTTGGGACTGGGGGAGAGGGATAAGTAGGAGATAGGGGCTAAGTCCAGATAAGTGCTAAAATTGTTTTAAAGTGCTTTTGAACAATAAGTGCTCTACAAAAAAACTTGGAGTGGGGGGAAAAAACCAAAACTACTTTTGCACACAGCCTCACAAGACCTGGTGCTAGGGCTCAGTTGTGTTTCTAAGGGCTACCAAGTGACCCAGAGGGCTGAAATGTGGTCAGTTCAGAGATGCTTGTAATCCGGCAGAAAGAAAAAAATATATTCTAGCCTCTGTAACTCTGTGTACATCACACAGTTATTTTGACTGTTTCCTATGAAAACTACAGGTTCTCAGCTTTCTATAGAGGTCCAACATTTGATGGTAGGCCCCAAAAGAGGTGGGAACAATGCCCTTGTAAATAGGCACAGTGCAATTTCAGGCAAAAACTTGAAATTTGTATTGAGATCTATGTGGTTAAAAGTAACCTGACACAATCCTTTCTACATGTTCTATATTCAAGCTATCTTTTTATGGAATAAGTTAAAGGAAAAATCTGGCGAGTTTCCACATGGATTTACATTTCTTGACCCTCTGGGGGCATGTCTGTGAATTCCCATGTACATGCCCCCAGACTGTAGTGCTGTAGCATGCCTAGCTGCATTAGCTGCTGGCTGTAGCAACTCAAGCTAGGTAAAACCGATTGTTTCAGTTCACTCGGTGACCTCATTTGATCCATACTCACTAGAATGCAATTGGTTGTAACGTGATGATGTGACATGGTTCACAATTAGTGTCAATATCCATTCTTGCCGGGTGGGAGACCTACCTATTATAACGACTTTATAACGAATGGCTGCTATTTATAGCACTTTTTCTGTGTAGCCTACATAACGGTCAGAACATATTTTTTTGTATTGTGCCTTCATTTATTACGTCTATGCTGTATGGCTATGTTAGGTGAATGATTCACCTATTACAAGTTTGTTTGCCATCAAATTGGCTTCATAAAGGTGAAAATCTTGCATAGTGTACCTTAAAGAAAAACTTTCGCTAAAATGCATCCTAGGGTGTTTTTGTGAATGCACCTGAGTCGAACTTTAGTTTAAAAGCATAATTAGGCTACGTCCGAGCGTCACTTTTAAGCTTGTCCGCATTGTCGTTTTTGGGTGAAATGGAATGGGAATCCTAGGGGCACTATTTTGATACATGATCAGAAGTGGACATCTCATAGTTTAGCGTTACATTGACTATAGAGGAATGAGCATCTGCTGTATATGCAATGATCAAGCCATGAGGTTGTATGCCAGGCATCACTAACGTATGTAAAACTGTTCGGCAGAAACAACTGACTAGACGAAATTAGATTAGTGTCAGATCCTTTGCAAATAGTGAGCAAATAGATCAGCATTAAAATCCCCGGTAACACTTTACTTGACAGTGTCGACATAAGAGTGACATGACACTGTCATGAACACATGACACTGTCATGACACATGAACCCTAACCCTAAACCCTAAACCCTAAGGGACTGTACGATATTTACCGGGGGGGAAGGCCGGTCGTCAGGGGGGGGGAGGGCCTAAGAGAATTTTTTAAGCCTTAGGGGAAGGCCCAGGAGAAAGTTTTTGGCCTGGGGGGAGGGCCGAGGAAAATTATTTTTTCCTGATCCATGATATTTTTTTTCCGACCAATGATCCGTTTTCGATATTTTAAAAGGTTTGTAGGCCAAAACATGATTCACGTCTCTTTGACAGAGTGGGCGAGTGGAATGGAATGGAATTGTAGTTACTGGTAATGATGGCAGTCTGACACTGAAGCTTCGATACGTGCTTCAAACCAGTAACTACAATTTTATTTGAACCACTGCTCAGAAGCTTGCTTTGCTACGGAAAAAATCACGTGACATATGACGTCCGAAGCAGAAACTGCTTCATTCTCTGAAAGAATCACCTGAGTGGTTCGCAGCGCCACCGCCTCGTGAACCAATCGTGCTGCCACTGCAACTGGCACGGCCTCGTTTCTAGTCTGAATTGTAGCACGCTCAAAGCATAAACACTTTAGGCTAATGCAAAACATTGCGTTTGGTTCATAGCCTCTACTGTGACAAGCATAGTTTGTTCATATCGATTTATTTTTATTACAATGTAAGAGATAGGCTACGTGGGAAAACTTTATTCTGATGGCTCCTGATCAATCTTTATTTGTATAAATAATGATATCCCATTCTTATTCATGTGCACTACGTATGTGTGGGGGTGGGGTGGTTAGGTGCGTGCACTAGATTTATTTCACTAGTAAAGCTTCCTGTCCACTATCTAGCCGGGAATTTAGATGCAGTCTTGGCTTTTCACCAGGAGAAGTCGCTGTTACTGAAGCTTCGAGTAATGAACCCATTTTTGAATCAATTGTTCAAAGTGGTTCAGTGCTTCACCAAAGCTTCATTTGCCCATCACTAGTTACTGGTTTGAAGCACGTATTGAAGCTTCAGTGTCAGACTGCCATCACTACAATACAGTAAAGTCAACAGTAAAGAAGCTGAAGACGCAAGTTAAAATAATAAAGACACCCCTTCAGGAAAAGCGATATAGGCTATGAGAAATATTGGGAAAAGTTCTTAAAGAAGATGACAGTAGTACAAGTTATGGTCTATGTAGGCCTACTTCTTGCGAAGCCATTTAAAAGTATGACAGCCAAAACGGGCAGCCTGCAGGAATAAATGTTATGGCACAGACTACACAGCCATATCTACCGGTATGTATAGGTTCGCGCATGCATAAAAGTTACCTTAGTTCGTTGTGTTTGTGCCTTTAAACAGTGAATGTGCTTTAGTAAAGCTTTGTGCTTCATTCAGCATTATAAACCAGTTCTTACGCTAACGTTTTGACCAGCAATGTATCTCTCTTGCCTACCTTGCCTCACCATTTCTGTTTTCGAAAGAAAAATGTATGTGCATGGCCTTCAAATCTTATTCTAGTGTTCTAATCCTTGGTGGTTGCGTGCGTGCTTGCGCTCTTATTCTCATTCTCTCTCCTGCGCAAACATTATGTCCTGCATGCCTACTGCGTGTAGTTCTACTGCATAAAGTTTCGCAAATAAATTAGTTTGTTTTACAGAAATGGCCTACTGTCACACTGCATGCAGGCTATAACCAAAAGCACACATTTTGTAAATAAGCGGGTCGGATCGCGGGTCGGGTATAATTTTGTCCTAATTAATATTCGCGGTCCGAGTTGCGGTCGGGTTGATTAAAATATCGGGCGACCGTGGGCCGCTTGTGACCAAACACGCGCCTATTTTTGTTAATTAATTGTCCCTACTCAGCACACCAAATAAGGAAGGCCTATAGTTAGAAATTGTGATGATAAAATATGTAGATTTTGGTAGTTTGGTCTTTATGTTGGCAAATAGCCATCTAGCTGACTAGTCCTGAATAATATGCACATGAAATGACACTTGTTAAAATCACCTAAACATGTATTTTGCAATCATTTAACCCGCCATGGGCAATGCTAAAGTCACTGTTACAAACAGTGCAAAATGCAAGACTATCGTTATTTTGAACTCTTATGACAAGGGTACACTTTCGTGTAGTCTGATGTGAAATGGGTCTTTTTAGGGGGGCACTCTGCCTCTGCCATGACGCTCCTGTTCCTACTGAACTGAACTGAAACATGCCAATCAGGATGCTTTCTGTCTTGAACAGGCACCCACACACTACCTCCCTCTCTCTCTCTCTGTCTCTTCATCCCCGTCGTGTGCGCGCTACACTCAGATGCACACACGATTTGAGGTTTCGGTCTCGTGTGTGCGCTCCTGTTTGTTTGCTCTAGATTCCGGGAGATTTTATCTAATTTGCGGGCATCAGGGAGCCGTTATCAATATGCGGGAGACTCCCTGAACTTCCGGGAGACTTGGGATGTCTGTACACATACTTTTGGAAAGACCGTAACAGGTTCACTCCAGTATTTCAAAGGAATGATGTCTCAGCCACAATAGCAAGCAGTTTATTATTCTTAGTGCGGTATGCACCTTCGGTTCCAAGCCCGAAGCCCTAACCAGTTAGGCCAAGACTGTCCCTTTTTTGAAATGCATAGATGGGGCCCTAGCTCTCCTGAGACAAGCTAGCATCTGCATATTCATTTTTTTAGATGACTGGATGTTGATGGCTCCCTCTCCAACAATCCTGTAGCACCACCCATGGGCGGATTATGAACTTCCGGGCCCCTGGGCCCAGATGTATTAAGGGCCCCCCACTAATTGTCGTATATGTGGGTGGGTTTTTTTTTTTAATTTAACATTTTTTAAATTGTTTGATGTGATTTCCTGTATTCTGGTGCATTTTGGGGATGGCCAATACTAAATTCAATCAGATTCATAGCCTATATCCTGACTTGTTGATATTCAGGCAATGATTCCATGCAAAGGCTTGGGCTTCAGGGCCCCCTGACCCCTTGGGCCCCTGGGCCTGGGCCCTGTAGGCCCGTTCAGTAATCCATCCCTGGCACCACCTGATGGCCACACTTAGTCACCTTGGCTTACAGGTGAACTGAGAGGAAATGTGCCCAACAGCTACCATGTACCCTACAGCTACCATTTGTAGCTTATCAGTCATTTGTGTGCAATAGCACCCACTGATGGTTCTCAGTGAATTACGTGACCATCGCCACAATGAGGACTGCAAAATGTTTTCCCATTGGTTAACGTTGTGAGAACTTGACTGAAAAAGAACATGAGATGGTCTAAAAGAGGACTAGTTTATTGTGGAGTGCCCTTATATAGTGAAAGGCCTGCGAAAAATTCCCTAAAATAGTTGGTTGGTAATTGGTTCCGATCAATGACGTCATGCAGGGATGACTTCCCCTTGTTGTCCCCATCTTGTGTTTTCCTTATGACACGGTTCCCCAAAAGGTGGCTGCGAGAATCAAATGAGTGGCCTGCGCCGACGTGTGTGTTTGACACACACAAGATTGACAGTGTATAGAGAGAATCCTCACTGCATCCGACTGTTGAATGTCCTCTCTGTCCACATTGATTCTGTTCTATGTCTCATTGTCTCATGTGACTTGGCGACAGCCATGAAAAAATCTGATTTTAACAATTTCATTTAAATTGAGCACAGCGTTAGTTCTGGCAGGCCACGGAGTCAAGCCAGGTTGATCAGCTGGCCGATCAGCTGGTTGATCAGCTGGCCTGTCAGCTGAGAGTACCCTTAGCTCGTCATTGGCTGAGAGGCGATTAGGCCCTACTTTTAAGCTGCTCTAACATGGCTGGGCTTGCCATTCCCTTTGCAAGCCACTCTGCTACCCACCTCCACCCCCAACTCCACCTGATTGGTTATTGTCTTATTCAATGTTGTTGTCATTGATGCTTGCTCTGTTCTGTATTGCTTATGGGGGGATCTACCTTGCTGCTCTCCCTGCCTTAGGCTTTCTGTGTTGACGGAAGGGTAGGGAGGTCCCAGAACAGAGCCATACCGCCAAATGTAACTTATTACATATCAATAAACTATTTTGACTAAAGTGGTCCTGACTGAAATAATTTAAATTAGGTCCCATAACATGCAATAACATGTAACATCCACTAGTAATAACATGATGTAGTCAATGTCATTGACATTGGTTCCATGGACTACACAACCAGCAGTAATAATAATAATATTGCACCTCTCAAAAACCCAGGGTTGTTATATATTGTGAAAAAGTAGATGAGGCAGAGAAATTGGTTATGGAAAAAGTCATAATTGAATAAAAAAAAGGCCAGCAACTGATACAGTTGGTCAGAACACTTTCAATGGTCCCGCTATAGAAGGTGGTAAGGTCTGTAGTGGATGGGCTAGCCCACTTAAACCTGCTGAGTGGATACAGCCGCTGTTGGGCCTTCTTGACAATGGCCTTGGTGTTACCGGATGAGGTCAGATCATCTGACAGGTACCCTTCAAGGAGGGTTAATCTCAAAACTGATACTTTGGTCAATGATTTATTTCCCCTTTGCTGTGTATAGTGCAATAATGTTTATTTTGCCATAAGGCTACAGTAATGTACAGTTTAGTGGGCCCCCATAGAAACACAGCACAGTTCAGTGGTGTGTGCCTGATGATGAAATCAGATGACGTATTCCGATTTGCTCTCCTGTGTTTGTCTTTGGAGAGTTGAATGTATAAGTGACCTTGATAAACCACTGACTACATCACATATTAAAAGAACAGACTGGAACTGACTGATCACTGCTGTTTTTTGACTTTTATATGAATGTAGAAATTCTAACATCACTTCAGACTGTTGAACCTCTTTCAAATCCCTGAGTGAGAAAACGACCAAATATGACAGACAACAGAACTGTGAATGTTTTCCTGTCGGTTTTTACAATTGGTAGCTTTGACTTAGCACCCGAAGAGGCCTATGTTACTGTTGTCATTGGAATTTTAATTTATCTATTTGCAATGTGTGCTAATTTGCTTCTTCTAGGAATCATAGCTGTCCATGCACATCTGCATCAGCCCATGTACATTCTGCTGTTCAGTTTATCTTTCAATGACATTATAGGTGTGAGTGCCATGGTTCCACCAGTCATCTATAACCTGCTGTCAGAATACAGACACACAAGTTTCCTTGCATGCCTGTTTCAAGGATTATGTATACACTGGTATGGTGGTGCCTCTTACCTAATTTTGTCAGCAATGGCTTTTGATAGATACATTGCTATATGCCACCCTCTTAGATATCATGCAATTATGTCCAAAAGTGCAATCAAGTATATCTTAATCTTATGCTGGTTCATTAATTTTGTTCTGGTGGGGTTTGTATTTGGGCTCACATTGCGTTTCCCATTTTGCTCAACAAATGTCCTAAATTTTTACTGTGACAATATGTCAATGCTCAGGATGACTTGTGCAAAGGACATCACCATAAACAATATTTACGGTTTATTTATCACAGGCTTTTATCATGGACTTGGTCTGTTTTCAATTGTGTTTTCCTATACATTTATTCTAATTGCATGTTTCAGAAATAAGGACTCAGATGCTAGATCAAAGGCTTTGTATACATGTGCTACACACTTCCTTGTGTTTGTGGTCTATGAATGCTCTGCTGTTGTAGTTGTTCTTGTATACAGAATTCCTCAAAGCCCTGTAAATCTGAAGAAGTTCATGGCAATGTCATTTGTATTATTTCCTTCTTGTCTCAACCCAATCATATATGGAGCAAAAACAAAAGAGATAAAGCAGAAGATAAAACAGTTATACAACCACAAAATATTTCACAGAAATGATTTGGGGAAACCAAGACTGAACACAATAACTGGGTGAGCCTCATTTGACATCTTATACAAAGATAGCAAATGGTCCTTCAATTTTAGCATGTATAAGGTATGTTTTATGTATAAAGTATGTTCATATGTTTATGTTTATGTGTTTGTTTCTTGGCAGATAGTTTTATCCATAGTGACTTACAACAATTCAAATTAACACATTAAAGTTAAAAAGTCATGACCCTGTAAACAGAATTAATTAATTAATTAGATAATCTAATAATTAGATTAGGTTTTCTGAATACAGAATATTCTGTAAGTGTTTCAGATAATGTATGTCAAATCTACTTCAATTTGTGTAATAGGCTAGCCTGGAAAATCCAGACCCTAGTAATCTAGAAAGATTAAGGGTCTAACTCTTGATTTCCAGGGTAGTAATAGGCAGGAGGACCATGTGAAAAGAAAATATGACACAATTTTCATTGTTGTCAAAATGTTTTGTCAAAATGGTCTTTCCCCAGAGGGAAATACTAAATGTCATCTCAGAGAAGCCAGTGCATGTCCATGTTTATTCTCTGATTTCTCTGTAATTGTTGTCTATGATAATTGTGAATGAAATGTAACTTTGAAAAAAAAAAACACAATTGAATTTTAAAATATTTTAATGAAATGTAACTGAATGTTAAAAGCATTCATTCTTCAGTTGTCCATTTTTCTCTTTTGAATGTAACAAAATTGTTTGTTTGCCTCTTCCACGGTCCATGTACTTTTGCGTTCATTCAGTATTCTTATTAAGTTAAATGGAAATGAAAAAACAAGTGGTATGTGAGTTTTTGAGGTTCTATATTAACTTGCTAAATGAAAATGATGTCATATCTTGACATATTCCAGGGATTACAAAGACAATGTTGACTTAATGAATGGATAATGTAAAATGCAAAATGCAATAAAGAAAAATAAAATGTCATTCTGAAAGTGCTTCGGACAGTAGGCTGCCGAAAAGATCTTAACTAGATGTTCTGCAACAATGGCTCCTTTGGTTGCGGCCATATATTTTCACCGGATTGGACCAGTCTCTACAAATGTTTAAACAGCGATGCGGGGTTGGCTGTGCTAAATGGGATAAATGCAGACACCAAATTTCCCTCACAGGATCAAAAGAGTATATATACTTATACTTAGTTGTGTTTGCTTCTTAAAAAGATGTTGGCCAAAGGCATATTTCTTATGCATGTCCCTCTATAACTCATAAAACAATGCACAGTGTCCATATCTCAGATAATCTGATAGCTCTACAGTAATATGACCTTGGTAAACAATTTATAACGTTTCATTAATATGATCTTTAGAGAGAGAAGAATCCTGAATGGGCCCCATTCCTAGGTGAAGGCCAGACAGTTTCAACACCAGTAGTCTGTGCTTCCCTCTGGTGGTCAGGGTGGGTGTTTGATGTTTTAAGCCCCCAATGCCGTCTTCCAGGCAGCGCTGCTTGGAAGGCACTAGGATTAGGGTTAGGGTTAAGGTTAGGGTTAGGAGCCTTGAAGTTGACGGTTGCAGTGCTGCCTTGAAGTCGAAGGTGGGGGCTTAAAACACCATTGAGCACTCAGGTGCAGCAAAATGAGGCCTTGTTAACTATTATTTCAAATCAGTCAGGGATTGGAGAAGGCTGGATCGATAATTCGCTGTGAGGTGAAAATAAGAGCCAGTTCTACCAGAAAGACTCAGTAGACAGAATAGGATCAGTTAACAATTTAATGAGTAACGGAACAGCTTGGATACAAGCATGATAGAGTCCTGAATAGGTAACGGTCTTTGGCGTAGGCCCCGTCTCGGATCCGTCCAGCGATGAGCGGATCTCGTCTCCTGCCGATGGATGAAGGCAGGGGCGGGGAGCCTACCCCCAAAAGGATGAGTGATGACCGCCGGGGCGGTGACTCAGTAATCTGGTTCTGAGAGGAGCAGAGACATTAGTATACATACAAGATGAATTAAACGTCATGACCAGGCCGGGGTGATGACGTGCCAGGACGCCGACAGAATTTTAAGGTAGCTAGGTGTTAACCATAACCTAGGGTTGTAGTGGGGCCCGCAGCATGCTTTCGCTTTAGTGGGATTTAGAGCTTGACGAGCTGGGCAACCAGCGTCTAGGGCAACCTAGACCAATGCGGCGGCCGGGCAACCGGCGTCCAGGGCAACCTGGACCATAAGCACTTCACGATCTGGGCGCCCAGTGACTAGCGAGCTAGTACATCGTGACGAGCCAGGCCACCGGCATCCAGAGCAACCTGGATTTTAGTGCTTATGCGAGCTGGGCAACCAACGTCTAGGGCAACCTAGACCACGAGACGTGCCGGGCTACCGGCGTCCAAGGCAACCTGGACCATTAGCTGGGCAACCAGCGTCTAGGGCAACCTAGACCAAGTGATGGCCGGGCAACCGGCATCCAGGGCAACCTGGACCAAACTGGGCAACCAGCGTCTAGGGCAACCTAGACGAGCATCACGAGCCGGGCAACCGGCGAGTATTGACCTGAACCATAAGCGTCGAACGAGCAACCAGTGAAGAGGGCAACAGGCCCGTGGCTGAGACTAAATCACCGCAAGCTACCGGCATGCTGGGCCCCGATACGTTACGGCGATTAGAGCAGGCGAATGCCAGAATTTAACCACCGCCACCAGAATTTGAGAAGGTAAAGAGGTACCTGAGTTAGCGTGAGAGAGTAATTTCTGAGCATCGAAAACATCATGAGGCGTTAGTCTGATGTATGATGTGTAGGCGTCGGATGACCACCTTCCTAGCGTTTTGATGGATGACGTGGACAGCCCTTTTTGGGCGGCAGTCGTGGCTGCGCCAATCCGGAATGAGTGTGAAGTGAACCTCTTTGGAGAGAGGTTACATTTGAGCAGCACGTTAGCTAGATGGCTGCTGAACCAGCGACGAGTCATGGCCTGACCGTCTGGTGTGATAAATAGGGGGGAAACTGGTGAAGTATGAGGCCGTAATTTAAGGTAATGAACCATGGAGGCGAACGGGCATAATGCATTGTTTATTTTTACAATTGAAATAGTAGTACCACGACCAGAAGTATCGGTTTTAGAATATTTCAGACAAATGGTGAAATAAGTGGGGAAAAAAGAAAGATCAGAGAGAGAGAGATTACGCGTGGGGTCGTACAGAGAATTTGTAGTGAATTCTCCGCACCGCATGAAGCCATAGAAAGCCGAGAGGAAGACGGCCTCCAGCAGGCTATCAACGTACTCTGAGTGGTAGCCGCGTCTAAGCACCGCCACCATGATGTTTAGAATATCCGCCGTAATGGGGAGGCGAGTGTCAATGGAGCGCGGGGAAGAATTTTGGAAGCCTTTGAGGAAAACAAGGGTCGTGAAGCCTGGCGTGGAATTGTAAACCGGCGACTGTTTTGCGAATTGACGCAAGTTTGAGGCCGCGGTGATCAAAGCAGTAGACCAGGAAAGCGCAGACGGTAGAAATGAGAACTGGGAGGATAGGTGTGTGGTGGTGCTGACAAAATATGGAGAACCAGGACCAGGCTGAATTATAGGCTTTGATTGTGGACTTAGCGACGCCTTTTAACATATACGTTTTGGCTTTCTCTAATAGTGAACTGAGGCAAAGAGGATTTAATCCAGAATCAGCTCGGCGAAACGAGGGCACGGTGTGGACACTTTGTTGGCTGAAGGGCAGAGCCGGTGGAATTCCTGCAAACGGAGACGAGAGAGGGCGTCAGCTTGAACGTTAAAATAACCGGGGACATGAATGGCATTTGCGATGAAATTGTGTATAACAGAGTGCCAGGTGAGCCTCCTTAAAAGGGACATTATTTTAGGGCAGCGAGAGCGACCTTTGTTTACGATGCCACTACTGCCTCGTTGTCACAGAAGAAAGTGATGCACTTTCTTGACCAGTGGGTACCCCAGAGTACGCAGGCTACCACGATGGGATACAGCTCGAAGAGGGCGGACGAGGCAGCATCGGAGGCGAATGCCATAAATTCGTCCGACCATCTTTCTGCGAACCACGCGTCTTTATACAATCCCCCAAAACCGAGAGACGGAGCGGCATCCGTGAACAGCTCGAGAGAGACAGACGAATCAGAGTGATCATTATAGAAAAATGAGATGCCGTTCCATTCAGCAAGCAATTTAGACCAGAAACCAAGATCCGACTGACAACCCAGGTCGAGCACGACGGGGTCGGATAAATTGACAACGGAGTGGGCCAGAATTAACAGGCGAGAAATAAAGGAGCGACCCTGCGGAATGATGCGCATGGCAAAATTCAGATGACCCAAGAGAGAGAGAAGGTCTCGCTTGGTCACCGTGCCCACAGAGAGAAATGAGGCGGACACTTCGCGAATCCTAGCTAATTTTTCCCCCGGGAGAGAGGCCCGCATTGCAACCGAGTCGAGGATAATGCCCAGAAATTCGAGAGAGTGAACGGGGCCCAGAGTCTTCTCCGCCGACAGAGGGACACCGAGCTCCAAGAATACAGCGCGAAGGACGTCCAGACCTGAACTAGACCCCGCTGGGAAATCAATTAGCAGGAAGTCGTCCAGGAGGTGGAGGACGAACGGGAGGCGGCAGACGTTGAGCAAAATCCAGCACAGTGCTTCCGACAGACAATTGAAAATGTGGGGACTACTCCTGCAGCCGAACGTGAGCCGCACGGCGAAATAAAAGTTGGACTGCCACTTAACGCAGAACAACGGCCAATCAGCGGGATGAATCGGCATAACCTTGAACGCGTCTGTGATGTCGGCCTTAGCCAGGAGAGCGCCCCTGCCGGCGATTTTAATAAGGCAAATGGCATTGTCGACGGAAGCGTAGTGGAGTGAAAACGGTTCAAGGGGAATCATTTCATTAACGCTGGACCAGATGTCGGAGTGAGGCGAGGACATGTCGAAGATCAGCCTTTTCTTACCGGAGTACTTCCGAGTGGCCACGCCGAGGGAATTAACGCGGAAGGGGCAGAAAGGAGGGACAGAGAAAGGGCCGAGAATATAGCCTTTATTAAGTTCCTTTGACAGGAGTTCGGACACGACAGAAGGTTCGGCCAGGGCAGACTGCAGGTTCCTAGCCACGTACGAGTCAGAGAGGGGGGACAGGACACCAACCCTAAACCCCTGAGAGAGACCAGTGAGCAAAAAATCAACAAACACAGAGTCAGGATGGGCAGAGAGATAATATGACAAAACGGATACATTAATAGGCGTGGACGGGTGAGACGCTAGAATTTCTTTGCAGAAACCACCTTTCCTCCCCGCGGCGGCCTTACGCGACGGGGGCATACGGACTTTGGATGAGGGTCCTTGCACTGGCTACAGACATGGGAGAAAAGACAGTTAGTATGGGAGCAGACGCCCTCGTTAAAATTGTTGCAGATAGCGAGCCCGTTAAAATAGGAAACGGGCCACCCTTGCCTATCGAGAGGAGCCCTTACGCCGTCGCCCCGGGCAGTGGCCGGAACGGAAGGTGCGCTGAAGACTGTCTGAGGACACAGACTGGCCGAGTGGCCGTGGGAGCTACAAATATTGCAGCTGAGCGATCGCTGACTGCTGAAGTGCCTGACCAGCAGCTCCGTGTCGACGACGGACCAGTCTAAACGGGAATTGTAGAGGGAAATGTAGGAAGCAGACTTTGCGGAGAACGAGTTGTGATATTGATAGAACAGCGTGCCCCCATAACGCTGATTAAAATCGGCCATCATAGCGAGATACGTGTCCAGTTCCAGTCGGCGATCAGGGAAGGCACTGCAGAGGACATTGCGGTACATGCCGAAGGCAATCACGAAGTCACAGAACGACAGGCTCTTTGAAAGCCTCGGGTCAGAATTTTTGAGGATGACTGAGACGTCACCGCAGTCAACGAGCTGACGGTCGACAGCGGGAGATGGCAATAACAAGGAAGCGAGATTAACGTCTTTACCTTGAATGATGTTCTGCCGGAGTTGCGGAGAGATTGAGACCGCGGAGGGAGCAACGAAGCCCCTACCCAGCGGAGGAGCAGGGAGAGCCGATGCCAGGCTGAAGACAGGCACGGCCAGAGCGCAGAGGGAAACAGCGGCAGACGCTGCAGGCGGAATAGCTGCGCTGCAGCTCGGGGCCGGGAGGGAGGCCGGCCACTGGAGAGAGGCGAGAGCCGGAGGCGCCGTGGGAGGCGAGGACGACGGAGGGGCCGGGCGCCGGGTCTCCAGCGCTTGAATCCTGGAATCGATGGCCCTCACCGAAGCAGCGAGGGAGAGAACGGCATCCAGGATGGGCTGAGGCGTGGCCGGAGCGACCAGGGCGGGGGTAGCCGGGGCTGGAGTGGCCGGGGGCCGAGCGGAAGGTGGCCGCCCACGCGGCGCCGGGGCGACGTGCCTGGCCTTGGCACGGCGTTTCCTCGGAGGCTGCTCAGGCTCCTCCGGGTCGGCCGCGGGAGCAGGAACGGGACCCGACAGACCAGCCGCAACGGGGACAGCGGGACTGCCGATGGCATTGTGTGCGAGAAGCACGAGGTCACCCTTCCGCAGGCCGGCGTCGAAGGGAATCCCCGCCTCCGTCAACGCCGCCGCGATATCGACAGCGGAGAAACGGGCCCAGTCGGACTTGGCCTGGATCGACCTGACGCTCCTCCTGGGCTGGGTTGGAGGAACGACGTCCGAGTCCGAGTCAGACGACTCGATTTGGAGCAGAGGAGAACCGACGGACATGGTCCGTGTGTTCGGCCCCTAGATTGGCAAGGTAAGGTTGAAACGTGATTCGTTCAGAGCAACAAAGACGACTGCAATAGGACGTCAAGGTCAGCGTACTGAGAAGTAGAAGCAGTGTTAGGTGGTACATATTTAAAGAGCCCGCTGAATTCCTATAGGCTAGCGCTGATTAAATGAGTGAATGATCAGATTGCGGGGCTTTCCCGAAAGTAGGCAGTTACTATTGGCTCCGAGTAAGCATGGGAGGAGTAAGGCTACACTACGAGTCTTCCTAATAGAACTTTCGCTGAAGCTACCATTTCCTTAAACGTGACAGGGAGTTTTTCATGATCCACACCACAGTAGAAGATGTCAGGAAAAGTTAGTTTTTATGATTTGGAATTTGGCCTCAAAGAGATACAAGTAGGAATATAGGATACAATAATCTGGGCCGTGGTCATGGTCAAGAGAGGACGTCGACATCAGCTGTCCAGATCCACATCACATGGCTCTGCTCAGGCTCGCTCCTGACTATGCTGGATGTGGGCTCAAACCCAGTCAAAAGCTGACATTCGTAGGACTTGATCTGGAATGCATGCTAGCCAAACTCTCTGAAGAGACAGACAGACATATCACAGTGCTTGAGACATTTTCATAAGGGCCACACAGTCTCCATGCTTCAATGCCTGAAACTGGTCTGCTAGCTGCAGCCTCAGCAACAGTGCCACTCGGCCTGCTGCACATGCACGTATTCCAAGCCTGCCAGCCACCGTGTCAACCCTTCTCGAGACAAACACAGGTGGCTGACAGTGGACGATATTGCTGGTCAGCCCCCTGTTCGTGGCTGGGGTGCTGTGATTGAGGGATGCACTGCCAGAAGTGTATTGATACCGTCAATAAATCACCTCTACGGTGTTCATTTTAGGACATCCTGAGATCTCAGTCTCAGGTGTCAGACTGAAACGAAAAGGCACCAGGTCTTGTATGAAAAGGCATCAGGTCACAGGCAAATCAGCATCAGAGTAACCTAAAAGTCAGTCAGTCTCAGAAAAACCTGTCATCTTCAGACAAAACGGCATTAGGTCTCGGAAAAAATGGTCTTGGACCATTTTTATTATTTTTTTTTTCATAAAGAGTGTTTCATTTTAACATACTGCTTAGGTACAAAATACAACATCTTTCAAACTCCATCAACTTAGTCAACTCAAAACACAGAAATACAGTGTTTGATGTGTGCATATTTTCCAAAATGATATTCTCTTTTTAATTGGACTGACATAAGACTATATAGATTAACTTTATCCATTTTTAAATTCTCTAATAACTTAACATCCTTTATTCATTTCCTCTTCAGTGTTTAAACAGTCCTTGCTTTCAATGTGCAGTCACTGTGCCCTGTCAGAAACCATCACTGGAGGATGCTGTGGCGCAACTGACCACAGTGCCTGCACCACACTCGGGCTCATGTGCCCACAGAACCACAATTTTTTATATGAATTTAAAACTGCTAGATTAACATTATTGGAATGCTAAAGATGTCTTTAAGTTTCAGCCATGGGCTCAGGCTACAGTTATGTACATTAGATTAGTGGGCTCCCATAGAAACACAGTTCAGTGGTGTGTGCTCGATGATGAAATTAGATGACGTATTCCATTTTGCTCTCCTGTGTTTGTCTTTGGAGAGTTGACGAGTGACTTTGATAAACCACTGACTACATCACATATTAAAAGAACAAGACCTGACTGATGACTTTTATTGGAATCACGGAATATCTGTTAACTAAATGTTCTGCTGTTTTTCAACTTCTATGTACAAACTATACTTACCAGAGTAACGTCACTGTTAAACCTCTGTTAAATGCCTGAGTGAGAAAACTATGAAATATGACGGACAACAGAACTGTAAATGTTTTTGTGTCATTGTTTACGATGGATAGCTTGGACTTAGCACCCGAAGTGGCCTATGTGACTGCTGTCATTGGAATTTTAATTTATCTATTTGCAATGTGTGCTAATTTGATTCTTCTAGGAATTATAGCTGTCCATGTACATCTGCATCAGCCCATGTACATTTTGCTGTTCAGTTTATCTTTCAATGAAGTTGTAGGGCTCAGTGCAATGGTTCCACCAGTTGTCTATAATCTGCTGTTAGAACACAGATACACAAGTTTCCTTGCATGCTTCTTTCAGGGTTTACTCCTGCATTTGTATGCTGGTGCCTCCTACCTCATTTTGTCAGCAATGGCTTTTGATAGATACATAGCTATATGCCACCCTCTTAGATATCATGCAATTATGTCCAAAACTGTAGTCAAATATATCTTAATATTATGTTGGTTAATTAATTTCCTTCTGGTGGGTTTTGTATTTGGGCTTACCTTGCGTTTCCCAATTTGTTCAACACACATCACTAATTTTTATTGTGACAATATTACAATACTAAGGATGACTTGTGCAACAGACATTACCATAAACAATATTTACGGTTTATTTATCACAGGTTTTTATCATGGAGTTGGTCTGTTTTCAATTGTGTTTTCCTATACATTTATTCTAATTGCATGTTTCAAAAATAAGAACTCAGATGCTAGATCAAAGGCTTTGTATACATGTGCTACACACTTCCTTGTGTTTGTGGTCTATGAATGCTCTGCTGTTGTAGTTGTTCTTGTATACAGAATTCCTCAAAGCCCTGTAAATCTGAAGAAGTTCATGGCAATGTCATTTGTATTATTTCCTTCTTGTCTCAACCCAATCATATATGGAGCAAAAACAAAAGAGATAAAGCAGAAGATAAAACAGTTATACAACCACAAAATATTTCACAGAAATGCTTTGGGGAAACCAAGACTGAACACAATGAACACAATAACTGGGTGAGCCTCATTTGACATCTCATACAAAGATAGCAAATGGTCCTTACATTTTAGCATATATAAAGTATGTTTTATGTATAAAGTATGTTCATATATTTATGTTTATGTGTTTGTTTCTTGGCAGATAGTTTTGTCCATAGTGACTACAACAATATCAATACAATATTGCATTGTCATTCAAATTAACACATTAAAGTTAAAAAGTCATGACCCTGTAAACAGAATTAATTAATTAGATAATCTAATAATTAGATTAGGTTTTCTGAATACAGAATATTCTGTAAGTGTTTCAGATAATGTATGTCAAATCTACTTCAATTTGTGTAATAGGCTAGCCTGGAAAATCCAGACCCTAGTAATCTAGAAAGATTAAGGGTCTGGCCACGAACAATGTAATGGCCCAACTCTAGGAGCGTCACCAAGCATGTATTTGAAAATCTCACTGCACGCAATTGGATAACACTAGACCAATGTTTACTCTGAATGATTCCGGACTTCGACGCAATTGGATAACACTACGATCAATGTTTACTGACCTTCAACTTTGCAGCGCTGTCGTCATCAGTTTAGCTGTATATCACCCTATGATACCGATTTGATTGGTTCCCCGAGATGCAAGGGGTAAAAGTAACGTGTATCATTGCTCATTGCCAGAGTGTCTCGCAGAGACAATTACATTGTGCTCTCGCGAGAACTCTTGATTTCCAGGGTAGTAATAGTCAGGAGGACCATGTGAAAAGAAAATATGACACAATTTTCATTGTTGTCAAACTGTTTTGTCAAAATGGTCTTTCCATAGAGGGAAATACTAAATGTCATCTCAGAGAAGCCAGTGTATGTCCATGTTTATTCTCTGATTTCTCTGTAATTGTTGTCTATGATAATTGTGAATGAAATGTAACTTTTAAAAAAACACATTTGAATTTCAAAATATTTTAATGAAATGTAACTGAACGTTAAAAGCGTTCATTCTTCAGTTCTCTTTCAATTCTCTTTTGAATCTAACAAAATTGTTTGTTTGCCTCTTCCATGGTCCGTGTACTTTTGCGTTCATTCAGTATTCTTATTAAGTTAAATGGAAAATGAAAAAACAAGTGGTATGTGACTTTTTGAGGTTCTATAATAACTTGCTAAATAAAAATGATGTCGTATTTTGACATATTCCAGGGATTACAAAGACAATGTTGACTTAATGAATGGATAATGTAAAATGCGAAATGCAATAAAAAAAAATTCATGTCATTCTGAAAGTGTTATTCGGACAGTAGGCTGCCGAAAAGATCTTAACTAGATGTTCTGCAACAATGGCTCCTTTGGTTGCGGCCATATATTTTCACCGGATTGGACCAGTCTCTACAAATGTTTAAACAGCGATGCGGGGTTGGCTGTGCTAAATGGGATAAATGCAGACACCAAATTTCCCTCACGGGATCAAAAGAGTATATATACTTATCCTTAGTTGTGTTTGCTTCTTAAAAAGATGTTGGCCAAAGGCATATTTCTTATGCATGTCCCTCTATAACTCATAAAACAATGCACAGTGTCCATATCTCAGATAATCTGATAGCTCTACAGTAATATGACCTTGGTAAACAATTTATAACGTTTCATTAATACGATCTTTAGAGAGAGAAGAATCCTGAATGGGCCCCATTCCTAGGTGAAGGCCAGACAGTTTCCACACCAGTAGTCTGTGCTTCCCTCTGGTGGTCAGGGTGGGTGTTTGATGTTTTAAGCCCCCAATGCCGTCTTCCAGGCAGCGCCGCTTGGAAGGCACTAGGATTAGGGTTAGGAAATTAGAATTAAAATTAGTTTTGGTGAGTGGTTGTTTTGACCATTATGCACTGGCCAGTTGTCCCCGCCCCACTAATCCCATCTAAAAGTCAAATAAAATAAAATAAAAGTTAAAAAGAAGAGATAAAAGAGATGAGTTATAAAAAAGACACAGAGTGGTTTAAAACTTTAATTGAATTTTTCATTAAAACCTTTTGGGTGTAATGTTTGAAGTTTTAAAATCCACAATCTCTCTGCTCTTTTCCTCTGTAAAACGGTCCAGCCTGGGTTCCCTTCAAGGCCACAGACCCTCAAATGTGTGATGTCGTGCGTCTGAAAGTGTGTGACGAGGTAAGTGTTGAGTGTATTTTTGTGTATGTTGTGCAGATGTTGTTTGAGGCGTGTGCGTAGTGTATGTCCAGTTTCCCCAATGTACAGCATGTGACAGTAAGTGCAGGCGATAGCATAAACTAAATTGGGAGTGTCTAAATTTAAAGGGTTAATGGGTGCAGAACAGTGACTATGGATATTGGTGATAAATAAGTGAGGGGTGAAATGTAGGTTTTCTTTAGGGGGTGGGGGTTGTAAGTGACGGGTGAAGGTGGTGCGTATGAGGAGGTCTTTGAGGTTTTTATTGCGTCTATATGCGGAGATGAGTGTGTGGTGTTGGAAGGTGGGGTGTGTTGTTTGGAATTCAGTATAATGTTGTTTCAGTGTGTGGTGTAGGTGTTGTATGCCGTGTGCATAGGTGCCAATAAGGGGCAGGAGATGGGGTGGGTCAGGGTTGGGATTAGGAAGAGGGTTGGGGTTAGGGTTAGGAAAAGGGTTGGGTTTAGGGTTAGGAAAAGGGGTGGGGTTAGGGTTAGGGTTAGGAAAAGGGGTGGGGTTAGGGTTAGGAAGGGGGTTGGGGTTAGGAAAAGGGTTGGGATTAGGATCTGGGTTGGGGTCAGGTTAGGGGAACATGATATTTGGTGGAGTGGGTGACTGTGAGTGCACTGGCCGATTGGATCCAACCACACCAACAAGGAGGGCAATAAGGGTATGAAAAGGTCAACTGTCTATAAATAAAATAATATGTATATGAAAAATATTTAATTAAGAAATAGGTATATTAGAAAAGGGAAAGAAAGAAGAAAAATAAATAAATAAATACTTAATGAAGGGTTAGGATAAGGGGTTGGGTTTAGGCCAAGGGGCTGGTTAGGATAAGGGGTGGGGGGCTGGAGTCGACCTTGGGGGTTGAGGTTAGCCTGAGGGTGGGGGTAAGGGTTGGCTAGTTATTAGTGTTGGCCTTAGGATAGGGGTTGGGGTTAGGCTAAGGGGCTGGGGTTGGAATGTAGCCAAGTGGCTGGAGGTTAGGTTAAGGGGTGGGGGTTAGGTTAAGGAGTGGGGGTTGGAGGTTAGGTTAAGGGGTGGGGGTTGGAGGTTAGGTTTAGGGATGGGGGTTAGGTTAAGGGGTGGGGGTTGGAGTTTTAGCCAAGTGGCTGGAGGTTATGTTTAGGGATGGGGGTTAGGTTAAGGGGTGGGGGTTGGAGTTTAGCCAAGTGGCTGGAGGTTAGGTTTAGGGATAGGGGTTGGGGTTTGGGCCAAGCAGCTGGGTGGGGTTAAAGCTAGGGACTGGGGCTAAAAGAAAAAGAAAAAAGTAAGTGCAAGAAATGGGGCTGGGAGTAAGGGATAGACTAAAACCAGGAAAAGTGCTATAAGTGCTAGAAATCAAAAAGTGCTATAAGTGCTCAAAATCAAAAGTGTAAAATTCATGAGAAACAACCTTTGAAAATAAACACGACACTGCAGAAATAAAAAGTAAACACATCTAAATTGTGTAAGGTGAAAATGAATAATAAAAAGTAAAAGTCCTGGGTTAGTCTAGGGGAAATGGAAAAATGGGGTGAACTGGGGTGGAGAACTTAATAGACTAAGAAGAGGGGGGGGGGGGGGTTATAACAAAGTAATAAGGGATTAATAACATTGTAATAAGAGTTTTTTTATATAAATAAATAAGACAGGACCTGGGAGAAAAGGGGAAGGAAAGATGTAGCTTTATTGAGAAACAGAAGGAAACAGGAGTGGATTAATTGAGACCAAGGGGGAAGAAAGTGTGAAGTTTATTTATCCAGCTCCGTTCTGCTCGTTGCCTCTGTGCTCGGGTCCAGCCGGGGTTGCTCTCGAGACCACAAATGCCAAGGTGTGCAGTGCTGTGTTGCTGGAAATGTGTGACTATATGGGTGGTGCGTGAGTTCCTAGAAATGGTGTATAGATGCTGTTTGAGTCTGGTTTTGATTGAGTGACCTGTTTCTCCTATATACTGTAAGTGACATTTATTGCATGTGATGATGTAGACAGCATTTGTGGTGTCTAGTGAGAGGGGTGTGTTAGGGGCAGAAAGGTGTGAGTGAAGGTTAGTGATGAAGTGTTGTGGTTTGAAGAAGGAGTCCTGTGGTGATGGCTTGAGTGGGGGCTTCCTGGAGAACCGTGATCTAATGAGGAGGTCTTGAAGGTTTTTGTTTTTACGGAAAGCTGAGATGAGTCTGTGATGTTGGAAGTGAGTGTGGGAGGACTGAAAGTGGGTGAAGTGTTGTTTGAGAGTGTGGTGCAAGTGTGTGGTGGGTTGTGAAAAGGTAGTGACTAGTGGAATGAAAGGTGTGGCAGTGGGGTTGGGGTCAGGAGTGGGGTTGGGGGGGGGCATTATGGTGGGAGGAGAATTAGTGTCAGAGCGAGTGGGAGCAAGAAGGGTCAGGGTGTCTGTTTTAATTTTCCTTAGAAATCTTTTTGAATATCCACGGGGGCGGAGGGCTCTAAAGAGAATTTCTATCGCTTCCTGGAGGTCTGTGGGATAAGTGCAGATACGGTGGAAACGAATGATTTGTGATTTAATGATGCCTCGGAAAGTGTGTTTGGGGTGGTAACTGGATTTATGCAAAAGTGCGTGCGTATCAGTGGGTTTGAAGAAAATTTTAGTACTGAGGGAACTATGTGTTGGAGTGGATGGTGTAAGAAAAAGTGTGGTGTCCAGGAAATTGACTGAGTGAGGGTCAATTGTGGATTTCAGTTTAATTGTAGTGTGGTGTGTGTTGAGTATGTTCATAAAGTCAGTGAATTGGTCTAGTGTGTGAGTCCAGGCGCCGATGATATCATCCAGGAAGCGATAGAAAAAGAGGGGTTTCAGGGGACATTTGGCTAAGGCTTCTTGCTCCCACTCGCTCATAAAGATGTTGGCATATGCGGGGGCGAATCTCTGGCCCATGGCAGTTCCATGGATTTGTAAAAACAGTTTGTCATCGAATTCAAAGTCATTATGGGTTAAGCAGATTTCTAAAAGTTGAAGTAAGGTATTGTCTGGGCGTGTGGGATCTGGAAATTGAGTAAACTTGTGCTGTACTGCTTGAAGGCCTGAGATGGTGTCTATGTTTGTATAGAGACTGTCAACATCGATGGTGAACAGGTAAGTATGGTTGGGAACTGCCATGGGCCGGATTTTATGTATGAAATCATATGTGTCTTGTATGTATGTGGGGTGTTTAGTGGAGAGGGGATTAAGAAAATGATCTATGAAAAAAGAAATGTTATAAGTGGTGGAACTACAATCTGAAACTATAGGTCTACCAGGAGGGACTGCGAAGGGAATTGTCCATGAGTCAGGTGGCTTGTGGATTTTGGGGAGAAGATAAAAGGCGCGGGGTCTGGGTTGGTCTGGTCCGATCAGGAAATCAAATTGTTTTTTGGTTATGGAATGATTGGTGTATAATGAAAGGACCAGATTGCGAACTTTTTCTTGAAGGGATTGAGTGATGGGTTTGTAATGGAGTGGGTTGGAAAGTTGCCTGTTGGCTTCTAGGAGGTATTGGTGAGTGTCTAGAATAACTATTTTGGAACCCTTGTCGGCTGGTTTAATGATGATGTTTGGGTTGTGGCAAAGTTGGAAAATTGCTCTTTTTTCTGCTGGGGAGATGTTGGGGTGGCTGGAGTCAAAAGGGCGGGAGAGATAGGTGGACAGGGAATGGAGATCTTGCCTAATGAGGGTACGTAGTCTCCCATCCACCTGGGAAGAGTCAGGTTCCCAGGTGGAGGGGAGAGTGAAGGGGACGGGCTCACGGTGGGGTTTGTGTTTAAAATGATCATGTAATTTCAAGAGTTTATGATAACCATGGATGTCCCTTCGCAGTCCCTCCCGGTCCTGGCTGGTAGGTGTGGGAATAAAAGAAAGACCTTTTTCTAGAAGTGCAGTTTGTACAGGGGAGAGAATAAGGGACTTAGACAAGTTGAGGATGAGGGAGTCAGTGTGAGGTGAAGTGTGATTCAGGGTGTGTGAGGGTGTGTCCTGATTTAGGGTCTGTGAAACGTTAAATTTAGTTGTGAACACCAGAAGTGGAGGATTTTGGAAGCTACTTCTGGGGTCCAGTGGATGTGATCAAGTGTGGTGGAAAATTGATCTGCTGGAAGTGGTTGGAGGTGGGGGAGGTGGGTGGTGATATAGCGGTTAATCTCGGTGAGATTGTACTTGTAGTGTGGGTGAATATAGGGGGAAAAATTGATGACAGGGACATAAATGTTGGTGTTGGGGAAAACTTTGGTGGCCAACTTAAACATTTTGTGAAGTTGTTTGTTGGTGGTGGCCTTAGCATTGTGCTCTCTGTTGTTGGTACCCACCGACAGGACTAACAGCTCAACGGCTTCTTGTGGGGAAGTTTTCTCAAGTAACCGGTTCATATGGTTGGCTGTGGCACCTGGGTAGCTGTCTATCTGTATGTTGGGATATGGATGAGGGGGAATACGGGCCAGATTGGAATCACCTATGAATAGTATGGGTTTGTTAGGTCTGATGTGCCACTCCTGAAGTCTATTGTTGGACCATTTGTGATAGGTAGGAGAGAAGAGGGGGAGAGAGAGAAGTGGGACTGTAGGAGTCCGAAGAAGAGGAGGGGGCCTAGGGGACAGGGGTTGTGTAGAGTGTGGTGTAGGTGAGGGTTTGTGTAGAGATAGGGGGGAGGGAGTAGGAGCCCCAGACAGTTCTACACCTGTGGAGGTGGAGGGCTCAGCATTGGGTTTTGTAAGCTGGTTAGCTTTTTTGTTTCCCTTGCTCATCATCAAGCTTGATGGTTTGGACTGTCCTGGGTCTACCCCTCCCACTTGGGTGGAACCTGGTGGAGAGAGACATGGTGTTATATCCTGTGGGACCAAATGTGTTATGAGGTGGTTAGCCTGGGTGGTGTTAGTGGTGGCCGTGTTAGGGCGTTGGGTGATTGTGGGCTGACTGTTATGAATGTGAGTGACAAGGGCTGTAACCTGTATGGTGGGTCTGTTTTTGGGTGGTGTAAGGGTAGGGGAGACCGGGAGAGTGTCAGTAGGGTGGGTGTTAGTGGGTGTAGGGTTAGGGTTAGTAAGAGGGTTTGGGGTGTCAATGGGAGAAGTGTCTATGGGTGTGGGAGTAGTGGGGGGATTTTTGGTGTGGTGTTGTGCGTTCTGAGTGGTGTGTGTGGTGTTGGGTGGGTGTTGATTGTCATCAGTATCTGAGAGTGTATCTGTCAGGTCAGGTGTGTTGATGGTAAAAGTGACCTGCTGTAAGTCAATGGAAGTGGAGAGTGAAGGGATGGATGGGGTGGTAAGTGTAAGTGTGGGATGTGGCATAACTCCCAAGTCCTGTTTAGGAGGGGGAGTAGGGGCCCTAGTGGGTGCAGGAAGAGGAGGGAATTCAGTGAGAAAAGAGGGGTCAGAAGAGTGAGTGGGTGTGGGGGGGTCCTAGGAGTGGGGGTAGTAGTATGGGGAGGGGGGGAGGTGTGTGTTGGTGTTGTGTGGGGGGAAGACTGAGGGTTGTGAAGCCGTTGAACTGTCTGTAAGGTAGTGGGTGACAGGCGGGTATGGTACCTCTTTCTGGCCCAGCCACTGGCAATCTGAAATGCCAGTGTATTGAAAGGGGAAGGGGTGGAAGTCAGTAGTGTAAGTTGTGTGTTATAGTGTTCCAGAAGAATGTCCATGTTGTGTTGCATCCAGTCTGATGTGTTCTGGTTGAGTAGTGTACGTGTATGTTGAGTGGGTAGTGCTGGTTTAATGAATTGTGTAAGTTTGGCTACTTGTCTGGTCATACCTGTGGGGAAGAGGCCTGTCTGGAGTGCATGTGAAATTATGTGTTGGTGGTGAGTGACTTGAATCAGTTTGAAGTAGTGTTTGGATTGTTGTCGGGTGAGGGGATCTGGAGGTTGTGTGAGAGGACGTGTGTAGGGTCTGTTGAATGAGGTCATGTTGTATGTGTAATGTAGTGAGTGAGTGGAAGTGAATGTATGGAAGTGAATGTATGTAGTGGTGTAGTGTAGGGAGAAGAAAAGAAACAAATATGGCAAATATGTTGGAGGGAGGATAAGGAATGGGGGCAGCTGGCTAGAAAGGAGCAAAACGGTAAAAGCCAACCTTACAGAAATTAACCAACACTAAAAACAAACAACTGAAAAGATAAAAGCCCTTACCTGTAGCGCAGACCTAGGTTTGCATACCTCATGCTTGTGTTGAGTTTGATGTTAAAGATCCACAGAGTAGTGTTCCAGATGGTAGATTGCTCAGGTTACCTCCAAAAGAGTGAGGTTGCAGTCCAAGTTCATGAAAGAGAGCACAGTCTTGACAGCCAGGTGTGTAGCAAACAGTCCAGATA
This sequence comes from Alosa sapidissima, assembly GCF_018492685.1. Taxonomy (NCBI): domain Eukaryota; kingdom Metazoa; phylum Chordata; class Actinopteri; order Clupeiformes; family Clupeidae; genus Alosa; species Alosa sapidissima. The sequence goes on along the minus strand of NC_055971.1, from coordinate 20,848,600 downwards.
TGTGCTAGCATGCTAATCCATGTGGTCAGGCAGGTGGATAGGGTAGTCCTCTTACAGTGTTTGTTAAAATTTAAAAGCCAATCTTTATTTCAAATAATTTAAAACCAATTGGATTAACTAGTAAGGAATAAAAGCAGAAATACCGTGTTGCTCCTTGGAAAACTCCTGACGTTTCGGATAACTAATCCTGCATCAGAGGAGAAAGGGTTTGGGGTCCGGGTTGGGGTTAGGAGGAAGGTCTGGTGTGGGAGTGGGTGATGGGCAAGTGTTTGGAGTGTATGAGTGAGTGGGAGCAAGGCCGGCCAGAGTAAAGTGTTTGATGTGGCGGAGGAAACGTTTAGAATAATGCCTCTTACGGAGGGCTTGAAAGAGTTGTTGTATGGCATGGTGAAGGTCTGTGGGGAAGGAGCAGATGCGATGAAACCGGATGATTTGGGATTTAACTATGGATCTAAACGTGTGTTTGGGGTGATTACTGTGCTTGTGCAAAAGTGAGTGAGTGTCTGTGGGTTTAAAATAAACTTTGGAACTAAAAGATTTATGTGTAGGTGAAATGGGGGTGAAAAAGATGGTGGTGTCTAGAAAATTAATCTGGTGAGGGTCAGTTGTGGCCTTAAGTGAGATGGATGGGTGATGTGAGTTTAAGGTGTCTAAAAAAGTGTTGAAATCCTGTAGGGGGTGTGGCCAAGTAAAGTAAAAAGTGGGTTGAAGGGGGCACTTGGCTAGGGCGGCCTGCTCCCACTCACTCATGTAGATGTTGGCGTAGGAAGGTGCAAAGCGTTGACCCATGGCAGTCCCGTGTACTTGTAAGTAAAGTTTATTGTCAAAGTTAAAATCATTGTGAGTGAGACAGATTTCTAAAAGTTGCAGGAGGATGGTGTCCGGTCTGTGGGGGTCTGGGTATTTTTGAAAGGTGTTTTGAACTGCTGGTAATCCGGCGGGGGTGTTGATATTGGTGTAAAGGCTATCTACGTCTAAAGTGAAGAGGTGAGTGTGGTGTGGGACTGCCATGGGTCGAAGCCTAGTGAGGAAGTGGTATGTATCCTTGAGGTAGGAAGGGTGTCTGTTGGAAAGGGGGTTAAGATAGGAGTCAATATAGATGGAAATGTTGTATGTGGTGCTGTTGCAATCTGACACAATGGGACGACCAGGAGGAACCTGAGAGGGAACTGTCCAAGTGTGTGGGGGTTTGTGAATTTTGGGGAGGAGATAAAATTGTCGTGGTCGGGGGTGGTCCGGTCCTTGTACTGTTCTCAGACGCTTTCTGCTAACTGTGCCGAGTTACAAATTCTGAATCTGCCTCGATAATTATTCTACTTTGTCTTTTATTACTTTTTTTACTACTTTTGCCTTTGTTTTTGCTTACTAATTATTCTTTATTTTTAAATGATTTTACCTTGTGTTTTATGTTTTCTTTTTATTATGATCTTTACCTTTTAACTATTCTTTGACTATATTGCCCTTCTATGCTTTTATTTGTTATTATCGTTTGGTTTTGTTTATGTAAAGCACATTGAATGACCTCTGTGTATGAAATGTGCTATATAAATAAACTTGACTTGACTTGACTTGACTTGTAAAAATATACTTTGTTTATGGTTAATGAAGTGTTGTTGATAAAGTGAGGTGACTAACAGGCGGATTTCAGACTGTGCTGCGGGTTGGGTGGACTGTGCTATGGGTGTATAAAACTGGGTGTTGTTGAGCTGTCTGTGTGCTTCAGTGAGGTAGTGATGGGTGTCCATGATAACAATTTTGGAACCCTTGTCCGCCGGTTTGATGACTATATTTTTATTGGGGAAAACTGTAGAAGCATATTTGTAGAGGATGAGGAACTGTCTGATGTTGGTGTTTTTGGGGTCGTGGTCCTTGTTGTTGAGGCCCACTGACAAGACCACCGACTTCACTTGGGGAAGGGGGGTGGTTTTCTGTAAGAGTTTGGCAAAGTGGTAGGTGGTGGTTCCAGGGTAACTGTCAATTTGTATATCGGGATGGGTGAAGGGGGGAATCCTGTAGAGATTGGAATCTCCTATGAAAACTAGTGGTTTGTGTATTGAAATTGACCATTCTTCCAGTTTGTTTCTGAGGGCACGGTGGTAAGTGGGGTGGAAGAGGTGTGTAGTGGGTGGTGTGGGTTGTAAGAGGAGGTTGGAGATGGTGTGTGGTGCAGTGTGGGGTGTGGAAGGGATAGGAGGGTTGGGTGTCTCCGGCGGTCCCACAGCTTTTGATGGAGAGGGTTAAGGTTAGGGTTAGGAGCCTTGAAGTCGACAGTTGCAGTGCTGCCTTGAAGTCGACGGTGGGGGCTTAAAACACCATTGAGCACTCAGGTGCAGCAAAATGAGGCCTTGTTAACTATTATTTCAAATCAGTCAGGGATTGGAGAAGGCTGGATCGATAATTCGCTGTGAGGTGAAAATAAGAGCCAGTTCCTTAAACGTGACAGGGAGTTTTTCATGATCCACACCACAGTAGAAGATGTCAGGAAAAGTTAGTTTTTATGATTTGCAATTTGGCCTCAAAGAGATACAAGTAGGAATATAGGATACAATAATCTGGGCCGTGGTCATGGTCAAGAGAGGACGTCGACATCAGCTGTCCAGATCCACATCACATGGCTCTGCTCAGGCTCGCTCCTGACTATACTGGATGTGGGCTCAAACCCAGTCAAAAGCTGACATTCGTAGGACTTGATCTGGAATGCATGCTAGCCAAACTCTCTGAAGAGACAGACAGACATATCACAGTGCTTGAGACATTTTCATAAGGGCCACACGGTCTCCATGCTTCAATGCCTGAAACTGGTCTGCTAGCTGCAGCCTCAGCAACAGTGCCACTCGGCCTGCTGCACATGCACGTATTCCAAGCCTGCCAGCCACCGTGTCAACCCTTCTCGAGACAAAACACAGGTGGCTGACAGTGGACGATATTGCTGGTCAGCCCCCTGTTCGTGGCTGGGGTGCTGTGATTGAGGGATGCACTGCCAGAAGTGTATTGATACCGTCAATAAATCACCTCTACGGTGTTCATTTTAGGACATCCTGAGATCTCAGTCTCAGGTGTCAGACTGAAACGAAAAGGCACCAGGTCTTGGATGAAAAGGCATCAGGTCACAGGCAAATCAGCATCAGAGTAACCTAAAAGTCAGTCAGTCTCAGAAAAACCTGTCATCTTCAGACAAAACGGCATTAGGTCTCGGAAAAAATGACCACAACTGCGCAACTGACCACAGTGCCTGCACCACACTCGGGCTCATGTGCCCACAGAACCACTATTTTTTATATGAATTTAAAACTGCTAGATTAACATTATTGGAATGCTAAAGATGTCTTTACGTTTCAGCCATGGGTTCAGGCTACAGTTATGTACATTAGATTAGTGGGCTCCCATAGAAACACAGTTCAGTGGTGTGTGCTCGATGATGAAATTAGATGACGTATTCCATTTTGCTCTCCTGTGTTTGTCTTTGGAGAGTTGACGAGTGACTTTGATAAACCACTGACTACATCACATATTAAAAGAACAAGACCTGACTGATGACTTTTATTGGAATCACGGAATATCTGTTAACTAAATGTTCTGCTGTTTTTCAACTTCTATGTACAAACTATACTTACCAGAGTAACGTCACTGTTAAACCTCTGTTAAATGCCTGAGTGAGAAAACTATGAAATATGACGGACAACAGAACTGTAAATGTTTTTGTGTCATTGTTTACGATGGATAGCTTGGACTTAGCACCCGAAGTGGCCTATGTGACTGCTGTCATTGGAATTTTAATTTATCTATTTGCAATGTGTGCTAATTTGATTCTTCTAGGAATTATAGCTGTCCATGTACATCTGCATCAGCCCATGTACATTTTGCTGTTCAGTTTATCTTTCAATGAAGTTGTAGGGCTCAGTGCAATGGTTCCACCAGTTGTCTATAATCTGCTGTTGGAACACAGATACACAAGTTTCCTGGCATGCTTCTTTCAGGGTTTACTCCTGCATTTGTACGTTGGTGCCTCCTACCTCATTTTGTCAGCAATGGCTTTTGATAGATACATAGCTATATGCCACCCTCTTAGATATCATGCAATTATGTCCAAAACTGTAGTCAAATATATCTTAATATTATGTTGGTTAATTAATTTACTTCTGGTGGGTTTTGTATTTGGGCTTACCTTGCGTTTCCCAATTTGTTCAACACACATCACTAATTTTTATTGTGACAATATTACAATACTAAGGATGACTTGTGCAAAGGACATTACCATAAACAATATTTACGGTTTATTTATCACAGGTTTTTATCATGGAGTTGGTCTGTTTTCAATTGTGTTTTCCTATACATTTATTCTAATGGCATGTTTCAGAAATAAGGACTCAGATGCTAGATCAAAGGCTTTGTATACATGTGCTACACACTTCCTTGTGTTTGTGGTCTATGAATGCTCTGCTGTTGTAGTTGTTCTTGTATACAGAATTCCTCAAAGCCCTGTAAATCTGAAGAAGTTCATGGCAATGTCAATTGTATTATTTCCTTCTTGTTTTAACCCAATCATATATGGAGCAAAAACAAAAGAGATAAAGCAGAAGATAAAACAGATATACAACCACAAAATATTTCACAGAAATGATTTGGGGAAACTAAGACTGAACACAGTGAACACAATAACTGGGTGAGCCTCATTTGACATCTTATACAAAGATAGCAAATGGTCCTTAAATTTTAGCATGTATTCTTCTCTAATAAGTGACTATCTAACACACTGGGCACGTAACTGAAGCGTTCCATTTGTGTTATGCCTGCTGCAACAATTAGGTTCCAATATAATCAATGGATCAATTTTAGTAAATCAAGTCTTCTATGCTTTACAGACCATTTCAGTTACACACCCGGTGTAGCTTCCCTGTAAGATCTGTCATGGCATTCTTGTTATGTATAGAGTGTATGTTTATGTGTTTATATTTATGTGTTTGTTTCTTGGCAGATACTTTGGTCCATAGTGACTTACAACAATATCAATAAATATTACATTATCATTTAAATGAACAGTTTAAAGTTAAAAAGTCACGACTCTGTACACAGAATTAATTCATTAGATAATCTAATCAGGTAGGCTAAACAGATGAGTTTTTAAATGTTTCCTGAATATGGAATATATTGTAAGTGTTTCAGATCATGCATACTGTAAAATCTACTTCAATTTGAGTAATAGGAAGGAGGACCATGTTAAGAGTAAAAAAAATGACAATTTTTATTGTTGTCAAACTGTTTTGTCAAAATGGTCTTTCCACAAAGGAAAGTAGGCTACTAAAGTTCAGAAGCCAGAGTATGTCCATGTTTATTCTCTGATTTCTCTGTAATTTTTGTCTATGATAATTGTAAATGAAACATAATATTTGAATTTCAAACTGTTGTTTTCAACAAATTTCAAACAAAACGTAACTGAACATTAACAGCATTCACTATTCAGTTGTAATTGTCATTTTTCTCTTCTGAATCTAACAAAATAGTTTGTTTGCCTCTTCCACCAAGACTAATTTCATTAAATCAAATTTCATTTTTTGCCCTCAGTCAATCTGCCTTCTGTGTAAACTACACCGAGTGACAAGTAAAACATGTAAAACCATCACTTAAATATTGCTGTGTCCATTATGTTTGTACTTTTATTAGTGGATCACCCGCAAAACATCCACCAAACAAACATGCAATTTGTTAGCATGAACACGCAATTTAACCTACTACTCTTTGGCTCTGTTCGTAACGGAAGACCGCTGCCTCGCTGCCTAAATAGAGAGCTGTCTTACTAGACATGACTATGGTTCAGCAGACAAGTTGATAAATTTCGAGGCTTCAGAAGACTCAGACCCAGTTGCAGAAGAGGCGAGAGAAAGGGTGCAGAGGGCCCATGCGGTGCCAAAGAAAAGGACCGGGCCAGTGTAGATGGTGTGTTGGCATTGCGGAGAAAAGGGCCACAGAAGGGATGACTGCACAGAGAACGTTTGGTGTAGTTTTTGCAAAAGCAGGGGGCACACAGACAAGGATTGCACAAAGAAGGAGCGTGAACGGAACGCCCGGTGTGCATGTGTCCAAGATGGCGGCGTCAACAGCGGTGGCCGTAGAGCAGGTCGTGAACCAGATGGGAGCCGCGGGAGGAGAAGACTACACCTTTAGGGCACAAACAGAAGATGTCAGCCTCTCAAGGCAACGGCTGTAGATCCAAAGAAAGGGATTGATCGTGGAGGCAGGCGTGTCATCTCACATCATCAATGACAGGAGCAAGTTCAAGAGCTTCGATAACACCTTCAGGCAGGAGAGACACAGCATGGAGCTGGCAGACGGGAAGCGTACTGTCGGGGTGGCGCAAGGCCAGGGAGATGCACAGGTATGCCTCCTAAACAGCAAGGGGCGCCGTTGTGCAATGACTTTAAAGAACGTTCTCTACATCCCCTCATACCCCTAAGAACTCCTCTCAGTCTACTACTGCTCACGGTGCCAAAGTGTTCTTTGAAGGAGGTAAAGATGTCATAGTGTTGCCGGACGGCACGAGGTTTGACATTTATGTATGTAAGAGGATGTACTACTTGCAAACCGAGCAAATTAGCACACAATTGAAAGGATACCACTTGAGCTGGTGAACACAGATCTAGCTGGCCCAGTAAACAATGAGTCCATAGATGGTTTCAAGTACATGCAGTCTTTCACAGATGTGTAGACAGGGGCAGTGTTTGTTTACTTCCTGAAAGCAAAAAGTGATGCAGCTAGTCAGAAGTGATGCAGTCAGCACCTGAGGATGATGGCGAGGAGCACCCTAGGGTGATGTCACATGCCTTAGACAGTGGGAGATATCCCACCAGAGAGCATAAACCTCTGGGTTATCTGAGAGATTATACAAGATACTGATGATGACAATACACTCACTAGTGTAGATCATTGCTACCGAGCAGTTTGCGGTGTACTGTACCTCTGATCTTTAAAGAGGCCATAACATCAACTGAGTCAGGAAAGTGGAAAAAAGCAATGGATGAGGAAATGAAGTCCCTAGAGGACAACCATACCTTTACCCTGACTAAGTTACCAGAGGGCAGGAAGACAGTGGGAGGAAGGTGGGTGTACTCGATCAAGGGTGGATACGACCAGTACAAAGCTAGGTTTGTAGCGAAAAGATACAGTCAGAGAGCAGGGATAGATTACGGTGAGACATTCTCACCAACAGCCAATCTTACAAGTATACGTGTAGTGATGCAGAAGGCAGCACTACACAATATATATATGTATATTGAACAGTAAAATGTTCATGGACAGCTATGATTAGTAAAAGAAGCAAATTAGCAGACATTGCAAATAGATCCATTAAAATTCCTATGGCAACTGTCACATTGGTCGCTTCGGGTGTTAAGTCCAAGCTACTCATGGTAAAGTTGTTGCAAAGATATTTGATATTAAGACATTAAAACCACTATGTAATATATATAGGAATCAAGTGAGGTTAGTGGTTTTAAAATATCTTAATATCAAATATCTTTGCAACAACTTTGGTGATCAGCAGCAATATGGCAGCAGTCATCTAAAGGTGTTCATGGGGTGAAGGTCAAGGCTCTGTGTGTAGGCCAGTCCATGTATTGTTTGGACCATGGGGTATTAGGAGAGGGTATTGTCCTACAGTAGACGATATTATTGTCTACATCTTAATCTTAATGGTATTTATAGCCCACTATTTATGTATTTATTTTTCATAAAAGTGTTTCATCTTATCTTAACATACTGCTTACATAGAACTTTCAAACTCCATCAACGTAGTCAACTCAAAACACAGGAATACTATATTTGATGTGTGCATATTTCCACAATGATTTTCTCTGTTTAATTGGACTGACATAAGATTATACACCTTAACTGGTTACACTTTCCATGACAGTATCGATATAAGAGTGACATGACACTGTCATGAATGTCACAGAACCACTATTTTTTATATGAATTTAGAACTGCTAGATTAACATTATTGGAATGCTAAAGTTGTCTTTAAGTTTCAGCCATGGGCTCAGGCTACAGTTATGTACATTAGATTAGTGAGCTCCCATAGAAACACAGTTCAGTGGTGTGTGCTCGATGATGAAATTAGATGACGTATTCCATTTTGCTCTCCTGTGTTTGTCTTTGGAGAGTTGACGAGTGACTTTGACAAACCACTGACTACATCACATATTAAAAGACCTGACTGATGACTTTTATTGCAGTCACAGAACATCTGTTATAATGTTCTGCTGTTTTTCAACTTTTATATGAATGTACAAACTATACTTACCTGAGTAACAAAACTGTTAAACCTCTGTTAAATGCCTGAGTGAGAAAACTATGACATATGACGGACAACAGAACTGTAAATGTTTTTGTGTCATTGTTTACGATGGATAGCTTGGACTTAGCACCCGAAGTGGCCTATGTGACTGCTGTCATTGGAATTTTAATTTATCTATTTGCAATGTGTGCTAATTTGCTTCTTCTAGGAATTATAGCTGTCCATGTACATCTGCATCAGCCCATGTACATTTTTCTGTTCAGTTTATCTTTCAATGAAGTTGTAGGGATCAGTGCAATGGTTCCACCAGTTGTCTATAATCTGCTGTTAGAACACAGATACACAAGTTTCCTGGCATGCTTCTTTCAGGGTTTACTCCTGCATTTGTACGTTTGTGCCTCCTACCTCATTTTGTCAGCAATGGCTTTTGATAGATACATAGCTATATGCCACCCTCTTAGATATCATGCAATTATGTCCAAAACTGTAGTCAAATATATCTTAATATTATGTTGGTTAATTAATTTCCTTCTGGTGGGTTTTGTATTTGGGCTTACCTTGCGTTTCCCAATTTGTTCAACACACATCACTAATTTTTATTGTGACAATATTACAATACTAAGGATGACTTGTGCAAAGGACATTACCATAAACAATATTTACGGTTTATTTATCACAGGTTTTTATCATGGAGTTGGTCTGTTTTCAATTGTGTTTTCCTATACATTTATTCTAATTGCATGTTTCAGAAATAAGGACTCAGATGCTAGATCAAAGGCTTTGTATACATGTAGTTCACACTTCCTTGTGTTTGTGGTCTATGAATGCTCTGCTGTTGTAGTTGTTCTTGTACACAGAATTCCTCAAAGCCCTGTAAATCTGAAGAAGTTCATGGCAATTGTATTATTTCCTTCTTGTTTCAACCCAATCATATATGGAGCAAAAACAAAAGAGATAAAGCAGAAGATAAAACAGATATACAACCACAAAATATTTCACAGAAATTATTTGGGGAAACCAAGACTGAACACAGTGAACACAATAACTGGGTGAGCCTCATTTGACATCTTATACAAAGATAGCAAATGGTCCTTAAATTTTAGCATGTATTCTTCTCTAATAAGTGACTATCTAACACACTGGGCACGTAACTGAAGCGTTCCATTTGTGTTATGCCTGCTGCAACAATTAGGTTCCAATATAATCAATGGAAGTAGCTATACCATACGTGATAGCGATGCCTACGTTTAAAAAACGTCTTCTATGCTTTACAGACCATTTCAGTTACACACCCGGTGTAGCTTCCCTGTAAGATCTGTCATGGCATTCTTGTTATGTATAGAGAGTATGTTTATGTGTTTATATTTATGTGTTTGTTTCTTGGCAGATACTTTGGTCCATAGTGACTTACAACAATATCAATAAATATTACATTATCATTTAAATGAACAGTTTAAAGTTAAAAAGTCACGACTCTGTACACAGAATTAATTCATTAGATAATCTAATCAGGTAGGCTAAACAGATGAGTTTTTAAATGTTTTCTGAATATGGAATATATTGTAAGTGTTTCAGATCATGCATACTGTAAAATCTACTTCAATTTGAGTAATTGGAAGGAGGACCATGTTAAGAGTAAAAGAAATGACAATTTTTAATGTTGTCAAACTGTTTTGTCAAAATGGTCTTTCCACAAAGGAAAGTAGGCTACTAAAGTTCAGAAGCCAGTGTATGTCCATGTTTATTCTCTGATTTCTCTGTAATTTTTGTCTATGATAATTGTAAATGAAACATAATATTTGAATTTCAAACTGTTGTTTTCAACAAACTTCAAACAAAACGTAACTGAACATTAACAGCATTCACTATTCAGTTGTAATTGTCATTTTTCTCTTCTGAATCTAACAAAATAGTTTGTTTGCCTCTTCCACCAAGACTAATTTCATTAAATCAAATTTCATTTTTTGCCCTCAGTCAATCTGCCTTCTGTGTAAACTACACCGAGTGACAAGTAAAACATGTAAAACCATCACTTAAATACTGCTGTGTCCATTATGTTTGTACTTTTATTAGTGGATCACCCGCAAAACATCCACCAAACAAACATGCAATTTGTTAGCATGAACACGCAATTTAACCTACTACTCTTTGGCTCTGTTCGTAACGGAAGACCGCTGCCTCGCTGCCTAAATAGAGAGCTGTCTTACTAGACATGACTATGGTTCAGCAGACAAGTTGATAAATTTCGAGGCTTCAGAAGACTCAGACCCAGTTGCAGAAGAGGCGAGAGAAAGGGTGCAGAGGGCCCATGCGGTGCCAAAGAAAAGGACCGGGCTAGTGTAGATGGTGTGTTGGCATTGCGGAGAAAAGGGCCACAGAAGGGATGACTGCACAGAGAACGTTTGGTGTAGTTTTTGCAAAAGCAGGGGGCACACAGACAAGGATTGCACAAAGAAGGAGCGTGAACGGAACGCCCGGTGTGCATGTGTCCAAGATGGCGGCGTCAACAGCGGTGGCCATAGAGCAGGTCGTGAACCAGATGGGAGCCGCGGGAGGAGAAGACTACACCTTTAGGGCACAAACAGAAGATGTCAGCCTCTCAAGGCAACAGCTGTAGATCCAAAGAAAGGGATTGATCGTGGAGGCAGGCGTGTCATCTCACATCATCAATGACAGGAGCAAGTTCAAGAGCTTCGATAACACCTTCAGGCAGGAGAGACACAGCATGGAGCTGGCAGACGGGAAGCGTACTGTCGGGGTGGCGCAAGGCCAGGGAGATGCACAGGTATGCCTCCTAAACAGCAAGGGGCGCCGTTGTGCAATGACTTTAAAGAACGTTCTCTACATCCCCTCATACCCCTAAGAACTCCTCTCAGTCTACTACTGCTCACGGTGCCAAAGTGTTCTTTGAAGGAGGTAAAGATGTCATAGTGTTGCCGGACGGCACGAGGTTTGACATTTATGTATGTAAGAGGATGTACTACTTGCAAACCGAGCAAATTAGCACACAATTGAAAGGATACCACTTGAGCTGGTGAACACAGATCTAGCTGGCCCAGTAAACAATGAGTCCATAGATGGTTTCAAGTACATGCAGTCTTTCACAGATGTGTAGACAGGGGCAGTGTTTGTTTACTTCCTGAAAGCAAAAAGTGATGCAGCTAGTCAGAAGTGATGCAGTCAGCACCTGAGGATGATGGCGAGGAGCACCCTAGGGTGATGTCACATGCCTTAGACAGTGGGAGATATCCCACCAGAGAGCATAAACCTCTGGGTTATCTGAGAGATTATACAAGATACTGATGATGACAATACACTCACTAGTGTAGATCATTGCTACCGAGCAGTTTGCGGTGTACTGTACCTCTGATCTTTAAAGAGGCCATAACATCAACTGAGTCAGGAAAGTGGAAAAAAGCAATGGATGAGGAAATGAAGTCCCTAGAGGACAACCATACCTTTACCCTGACTAAGTTACCAGAGGGCAGGAAGACAGTGGGAGGAAGGTGGGTGTACTCGATCAAGGGTGGATACGACCAGTACAAAGCTAGGTTTGTAGCGAAAAGATACAGTCAGAGAGCAGGGATAGATTACGGTGAGACATTCTCACCAACAGCCAATCTTACAAGTATACGTGTAGTGATGCAGAAGGCAGCACTACACAATATATATATGTATATTGAACAGTAAAATGTTCATGGACAGCTATGATTAGTAAAAGAAGCAAATTAGCAGACATTGCAAATAGATCCATTAAAATTCCTATGGCAACTGTCACATTGGTCGCTTCGGGTGTTAAGTCCAAGCTACTCATGGTAAAGTTGTTGCAAAGATATTTGATATTAAGACATTAAAACCACTATGTAATATATATAGGAATCAAGTGAGGTTAGTGGTTTTAAAATATCTTAATATCAAATATCTTTGCAACAACTTTGGTGATCAGCAGCAATATGGCAGCAGTCATCTAAAGGTGTTCATGGGGTGAAGGTCAAGGCTCTGTGTGTAGGCCAGTCCATGTATTGTTTGGACCATGGGGTATTAGGAGAGGGTATTGTCCTACAGTAGACGATATTATTGTCTACATCTTAATCTTAATGGTATTTATAGCCCACTATTTATGTATTTATTTTTCATAAAAGTGTTTCATCTTATCTTAACATACTGCTTACATAGAACTTTCAAACTCCATCAACGTAGTCAACTCAAAACACAGGAATACTATATTTGATGTGTGCATATTTCCACAATGATTTTCTCTGTTTAATTGGACTGACATAAGATTATACACCTTAACTGGTTACACTTTCCATGACAGTATCGATATAAGAGTGACATGACACTGTCATGAATGTCACAGAACCACTATTTTTTATATGAATTTAGAACTGCTAGATTAACATTATTGGAATGCTAAAGTTGTCTTTAAGTTTCAGCCATGGGCTCAGGCTACAGTTATGTACATTAGATTAGTGAGCTCCCATAGAAACACAGTTCAGTGGTGTGTGCTCGATGATGAAATTAGATGACGTATTCCATTTTGCTCTCCTGTGTTTGTCTTTGGAGAGTTGACGAGTGACTTTGACAAACCACTGACTACATCACATATTAAAAGACCTGACTGATGACTTTTATTGCAGTCACAGAACATCTGTTATAATGTTCTGCTGTTTTTCAACTTTTATATGAATGTACAAACTATACTTACCTGAGTAACAAAACTGTTAAACCTCTGTTAAATGCCTGAGTGAGAAAACTATGAAATATGACGGACAACAGAACTGTAAATGTTTTTGTGTCATTGTTTACGATGGATAGCTTGGACTTAGCACCCGAAGTGGCCTATGTGACTGCTGTCATTGGAATTTTAATTTATCTATTTGCAATGTGTGCTAATTTGCTTCTTCTAGGAATTATAGCTGTCCATGTACATCTGCATCAGCCCATGTACATTTTTCTGTTCAGTTTATCTTTCAATGAAGTTGTAGGGATCAGTGCAATGGTTCCACCAGTTGTCTATAATCTGCTGTTAGAACACAGATACACAAGTTTCCTGGCATGCTTCTTTCAGGGTTTACTCCTGCATTTGTACGTTTGTGCCTCCTACCTCATTTTGTCAGCAATGGCTTTTGATAGATACATAGCTATATGCCACCCTCTTAGATATCATGCAATTATGTCCAAAACTGTAGTCAAATATATCTTAATATTATGTTGGTTAATTAATTTCCTTCTGGTGGGTTTTGTATTTGGGCTTACCTTGCGTTTCCCAATTTGTTCAACACACATCACTAATTTTTATTGTGACAATATTACAATACTAAGGATGACTTGTGCAAAGGACATTACCATAAACAATATTTACGGTTTATTTATCACAGGTTTTTATCATGGAGTTGGTCTGTTTTCAATTGTGTTTTCCTATACATTTATTCTAATTGCATGTTTCAGAAATAAGGACTCAGATGCTAGATCAAAGGCTTTGTATACATGTAGTTCACACTTCCTTGTGTTTGTGGTCTATGAATGCTCTGCTGTTGTAGTTGTTCTTGTACACAGAATTCCTCAAAGCCCTGTAAATCTGAAGAAGTTCATGGCAATTGTATTATTTCCTTCTTGTTTCAACCCAATCATATATGGAGCAAAAACAAAAGAGATAAAGCAGAAGATAAAACAGATATACAACCACAAAATATTTCACAGAAATTATTTGGGGAAACCAAGACTGAACACAGTGAACACAATAACTGGGTGAGCCTCATTTGACATCTTATACAAAGATAGCAAATGGTCCTTAAATTTTAGCATGTATTCTTCTCTAATAAGTGACTATCTAACACACTGGGCACGTAACTGAAGCGTTCCATTTGTGTTATGCCTGCTGCAACAATTAGGTTCCAATATAATCAATGGAAGTAGCTATACCATACGTGATAGCGATGCCTACGTTTAAAAAACGTCTTCTATGCTTTACAGACCATTTCAGTTACACACCCGGTGTAGCTTCCCTGTAAGATCTGTCATGGCATTCTTGTTATGTATAGAGAGTATGTTTATGTGTTTATATTTATGTGTTTGTTTCTTGGCAGATACTTTGGTCCATAGTGACTTACAACAATATCAATAAATATTACATTATCATTTAAATGAACAGTTTAAAGTTAAAAAGTCACGACTCTGTACACAGAATTAATTCATTAGATAATCTAATCAGGTAGGCTAAACAGATGAGTTTTTAAATGTTTTCTGAATATGGAATATATTGTAAGTGTTTCAGATCATGCATACTGTAAAATCTACTTCAATTTGAGTAATTGGAAGGAGGACCATGTTAAGAGTAAAAGAAATGACAATTTTTATTGTTGTCAAACTGTTTTGTCAAAATGGTCTTTCCACAAAGGAAAGTAGGCTACTAAAGTTCAGAAGCCAGAGTATGTCCATGTTTATTCTCTGATTTCTCTGTAATTTTTGTCTATGATAATTGTAAATGAAACATAATATTTGAATTTCAAACTGTTGTTTTCAACAAATTTCAAACAAAACGTAACTGAACATTAACAGCATTCACTATTCAGTTGTAATTGTCATTTTTCTCTTCTGAATCTAACAAAATAGTTTGTTTGCCTCTTCCACCAAGACTAATTTCATTAAATCAAATTTCATTTTTTGCCCTCAGTCAATCTGCCTTCTGTGTAAACTACACCGAGTGACAAGTAAAACATGTAAAACCATCACTTAAATATTGCTGTGTCCATTATGTTTGTACTTTTATTAGTGGATCACCCGCAAAACATCCACCAAACAAACATGCAATTTGTTAGCATGAACACGCAATTTAACCTACTACTCTTTGGCTCTGTTCGTAACGGAAGACCGCTGCCTCGCTGCCTAAATAGAGAGCTGTCTTACTAGACATGACTATGGTTCAGCAGACAAGTTGATAAATTTCGAGGCTTCAGAAGACTCAGACCCAGTTGCAGAAGAGGCGAGAGAAAGGGTGCAGAGGGCCCATGCGGTGCCAAAGAAAAGGACCGGGCCAGTGTAGATGGTGTGTTGGCATTGCGGAGAAAAGGGCCACAGAAGGGATGACTGCACAGAGAACGTTTGGTGTAGTTTTTGCAAAAGCAGGGGGCACACAGACAAGGATTGCACAAAGAAGGAGCGTGAACGGAACGCCCGGTGTGCATGTGTCCAAGATGGCGGCGTCAACAGCGGTGGCCGTAGAGCAGGTCGTGAACCAGATGGGAGCCGCGGGAGGAGAAGACTACACCTTTAGGGCACAAACAGAAGATGTCAGCCTCTCAAGGCAACGGCTGTAGATCCAAAGAAAGGGATTGATCGTGGAGGCAGGCGTGTCATCTCACATCATCAATGACAGGAGCAAGTTCAAGAGCTTCGATAACACCTTCAGGCAGGAGAGACACAGCATGGAGCTGGCAGACGGGAAGCGTACTGTCGGGGTGGCGCAAGGCCAGGGAGATGCACAGGTATGCCTCCTAAACAGCAAGGGGCGCCGTTGTGCAATGACTTTAAAGAACGTTCTCTACATCCCCTCATACCCCTAAGAACTCCTCTCAGTCTACTACTGCTCACGGTGCCAAAGTGTTCTTTGAAGGAGGTAAAGATGTCATAGTGTTGCCGGACGGCACGAGGTTTGACATTTATGTATGTAAGAGGATGTACTACTTGCAAACCGAGCAAATTAGCACACAATTGAAAGGATACCACTTGAGCTGGTGAACACAGATCTAGCTGGCCCAGTAAACAATGAGTCCATAGATGGTTTCAAGTACATGCAGTCTTTCACAGATGTGTAGACAGGGGCAGTGTTTGTTTACTTCCTGAAAGCAAAAAGTGATGCAGCTAGTCAGAAGTGATGCAGTCAGCACCTGAGGATGATGGCGAGGAGCACCCTAGGGTGATGTCACATGCCTTAGACAGTGGGAGATATCCCACCAGAGAGCATAAACCTCTGGGTTATCTGAGAGATTATACAAGATACTGATGATGACAATACACTCACTAGTGTAGATCATTGCTACCGAGCAGTTTGCGGTGTACTGTACCTCTGATCTTTAAAGAGGCCATAACATCAACTGAGTCAGGAAAGTGGAAAAAAGCAATGGATGAGGAAATGAAGTCCCTAGAGGACAACCATACCTTTACCCTGACTAAGTTACCAGAGGGCAGGAAGACAGTGGGAGGAAGGTGGGTGTACTCGATCAAGGGTGGATACGACCAGTACAAAGCTAGGTTTGTAGCGAAAAGATACAGTCAGAGAGCAGGGATAGATTACGGTGAGACATTCTCACCAACAGCCAATCTTACAAGTATACGTGTAGTGATGCAGAAGGCAGCACTACACAATATATATATGTATATTGAACAGTAAAATGTTCATGGACAGCTATGATTCCTAAAAGAAGCAAATTAGCAGACATTGCAAATAGATCCATTAAAATTCCTATGGCAACTGTCACATTGGTCGCTTCGGGTGTTAAGTCCAAGCTACTCATGGTAAAGTTGTTGCAAAGATATTTGATATTAAGACATTAAAACCACTATGTAATATATATAGGAATCAAGTGAGGTTAGTGGTTTTAAAATATCTTAATATCAAATATCTTTGCAACAACTTTGGTGATCAGCAGCAATATGGCAGCAGTCATCTAAAGGTGTTCATGGGGTGAAGGTCAAGGCTCTGTGTGTAGGCCAGTCCATGTATTGTTTGGACCATGGGGTATTAGGAGAGGGTATTGTCCTACAGTAGACGATATTATTGTCTACATCTTAATCTTAATGGTATTTATAGCCCACTATTTATGTATTTATTTTTCATAAAAGTGTTTCATCTTATCTTAACATACTGCTTACATAGAACTTTCAAACTCCATCAACTTAGTCAACTCAAAACACAGGAATACTGTATTTGATGTGTGCATATTTCCACAATGATTTTCTCTGTTTAATTGGACTGACATAAGATTATACACCTTAACTGGTTACACTTTCCATGACAGTATCGATATAAGAGTGACATGACACTGTCATGAATGTGTCATAAACAAGTCATAAATGTTTATGACATAACGCTTCTGTTTTGAAGTGTCATTCGGTTTTTGTCATAACAAGTTAGGGTTAGGATTAGGGTTAGGGTTCATGTGTCATGATAGTGTCATGTCACTCTTATGTTGATACTGTCAAGTAAAATTCTCTAATAACTTAAAATCCTTGATTAATTTCCTCTTGTTTCCTCAGTGTTTAAACAGTCCTTGCTTTCAATGTGCAGCCACTGTGCCCTGTCAGAAACCCACACTCGGGTTCAAGCGCCACAGAACCACTAATTTTTATATGAATTTAGAACTGCTAGATTAACATTATTGGAATGCTAAAGTTGTCTTTAAGTTTCAGCCATGGGCTCAGGCTACAGTTATGTACATTAGATTAGTGAGCTCCCATAGAAACACAGTTCAGTGGTGTGTGCTCGATGATGAAATTAGATGACGTATTCCATTTTGCTCTCCTGTGTTTGTCTTTGGAGAGTTGACGAGTGACTTTGATAAACCACTGACTACATCACATATTAAAAGAACAAGACCTGACTGATGACTTTTATTGGAGTCACAGAACATCTGTTATAATGTTCTGCTGTTTTTCAACTTTTATATGAATGTACAAACTATACTTACCTGAGTAACAGAACTGTTAAACCTCTGTTAAATGCCTGAGTGAGAAAACTATGAAATATGACGGACAACAGAACTGTAAATGTTTTTGTGTCATTGTTTACGATGGGTAGCTTGGATTTAGCACCCGAAGTGGCCTATGTGACTGCTGTCATTGGAATTTTAATATATCTATTTGCAATGTGTGCTAATTTGCTTCTTCTAGGAATTATAGCTGTCCATGTACATCTGCATCAGCCCATGTACATTTTGCTGTTCAGTTTATCTTTCAATGAAGTTGTAGGGCTCAGTGCAATGGTTCCACCAGTTGTCTATAATCTGCTGTTAGAACACAGATACACAAGTTTCCTTGCATGCTTCTTTCAGGGTTTACTCCTGCATTTGTATGCTGGTGCCTCCTACCTCATTTTGTCAGCAATGGCTTTTGATAGGTATATAGCTATATGCCACCCTCTTAGATATCATGCAATTATGTCTAAAACTGTAGTCAAATATATCTTAATATTATGTTGGTTAATTAATTTCCTTCTGGTGGGTTTTGTATTTGGGCTTACCTTGCGTTTCCCAATTTGTTCAACACACATCACTAATTTTTATTGTGACAATATTACAATACTAAGGATGACTTGTGCAACAGACATTACCATAAACAATATTTACGGTTTATTTATCACAGGTTTTTATCATGGAATTGCTCTGTCTTCTATTGTGTTTTCCTATACATTTATTCTAATTGCATGTTTCAGAAATAAGGACTCAGATGCTAGATCAAAGGCTTTGTATACATGTGCTACACACTTCCTTGTGTTTGTAGTCTATGAATTCTCTTCAGGTTTAATTGTTCTTGTATACAGAATTCCTCAAAGCCCTGTAAATCTGAGGAAGTTCTTGGCAATGTCATTTGTTGTATTTCCTTCCTGTCTCAATCCGATCATATATGGAACAAAAACTAAAGAGATAAAGCAGAGGATAAAACAGATATACAACCACAAAATATTTCACAGATCTGCTTTGGGAAAACCAAGACTTAAGACAGTGAATACAATAACAGAATGAGGATCAGTTGATATCTAATACAAATATGGTGGTCCTTCAATTTTAGTATATATTCTTCAAATAAGTAACCTCTCAATGTTCTTGCTTTGTGAAGAGATTAAGGAATATTGTATATACCTGGCAATGTCCATGCTTTGTATATAAATTGTGGAATATGGTATTTAATGTAGCCTACTGTAACTGTTTCAGAAAAAGTGTAGATTCACTGTAAAATAGCCTAGCCTACTACAACACGTGTAGGCTAATAGGAAAGACCTTGTGAACAGCATAAAATGGCACAATTTTTAATTGTAATATCTATTATAAAATTAAATTTAGTAACAGGTTTGTGCTGTTAAACTGAGTAACAGGTTTGTGCTGTTACAGGTTTTATTAGGCATGGCCTGGATCTACAGTACCATGATTGCAATTACTGTACTATACATGAACATGTTTGCTGCATGTGTATTTTTACGTTTGATTACTTGATTCTGATTTTAATATCAAGACCAACTTTGACAAGTGGAAAATGATAAATCTATCTCTATGGGGTAAAATAAATACAGTTAAAATGATGGTCTCCTCAAAGATTAATTATATTTCCATGATGATTCCTCTGTCTATTCCTGATTCATTGATCAGGCAGTACAATGGTATAGTCAGAGAGTATATGTGGGATGGGAAGAAGCCCAGGATCAGTTTGAATAAGCTGTTTACTTCAAGGGAAAGGAGTGGACTGGCTTTGCCATTAGATGGCTGCGCAGAGCCACCTAGTGGGCCAGGAAGTGTTTTCAAATTGAACTGATTTTTTTTTAGTGGAGTACAATATCTAATTTATAATGGAATAGATGTTTTAGAGTATGTTATGGTTATGGTTATGGAATTTAGCAGATGCTTGTTTTAAAAAAGCAACTTACAGAATATGCACATTACAATAGTTAAAATTGACAGTAGGCCTAGGCCTAAACCATTTTTAAAAAGTTGTTAACCCTGCATTAAGCAAATTAGTAATAATAACAAATCATTATGATTATTATTGTTTTATCTCTTCATGTAGCCATTTTGTATTGTTTTTATTACTGTTGTTATTATTATTATTATTTAATTACTTATAAAGCACTTTAGGTCAACCCTGTCTAGCTATAAAAATAAACTGACTTAAAGAAATCTTGAAATCTTGTGTTGAATGTGTGGATTTAAATCATTACAACTAGCATTCTAGAACTCTGCCGACATCACCATTTTGAATCTTCTGAACAATCTAAGTAGCGCAAAGTAGAACACTGATGTAGAACCCCATATCAGTTTGACCTGGCTACACCAGCGATAACACTGTGAGGGAGCTTTCTGCTGGAGATTCTGTACTTATTCATCATCTGTTTTCATAATTGCTTGATGTTGTTAATCCAGTGTTTCCTTCGTCTATTACTACAAAAGGACTAAAGAGAAGTCTATTTCAAACATCTATAGACCAAATAGAAGCCTATTTGAAGATGGAGGTGAGAGGAGAGGTGAGAGGAGAACGTGGCTGCTTCATGAAAGCAACGAGAGCCATCTTCAACACCATCAGAAACCGGCTCACACCAAGGAGAGCACGACAGAGGACGACAGAGGACCGCAGAAACCTGAAGAAACAGTCATTTGGGCTGAACACCAGGTTGACCAAGAGAAAACACTCAGCTAACGTTAGAACTGCTAACATGGACACTGCTGAGAGAAGGGTGCAGGAAGATGAACTCAAAGAAAGACTAAAATCTTCTCTACAGACTTTTCGAGTGAGGCGCAAGCCACACTGGGTGCTCCAGAGAGGCTGGGGACAAAACAACATGGATGACCTAAACATGGATGACACTCAGGCCGGAGAGGATCTTCAGCCTGCTGAACCAGCCAATGAGAATGCAAATAACATAGACCTCAAACTATACTGGGCATAACATTGACCATAAATTGCTTATTCATGCCCACAGTTAACACCGACATTGATATTGAGAAAGATTAATACATTTCAAATGTTGCTGCCTGTTTGACTCGAATGTTGTTATTGTTGTTGTCACAGCAAGTTCTGGCTCCAGCTACCATGTCCCAGCTGAATGGACTCTTGACCACCTGATGCTGGAGCAGAGTTCATCTGCAAACAAGGAGGGACCAGTCAGTGAGAGGGCAAACATGGAGGAGACTGAGGCCGGAGAGGATGTGCAGCCTGGTGAACCAGCAAGCAAGAATACAAATAGCACAGACCTCACACTGCTAACTTATACTCACAGTTTACCTTTTATGAGAATAGCATAGACAGACCATAAACTGCTTAGTCATAGCCACAGTTAACTTGTTTATTTTTTTTTCTAACAGGCTGGGTTGTGGCCTATGGCCAGATGTGGCGGGAAATGATAGAGCAGCATGGTCCTGTACTTTGCAGCAACATGCCCTTAATACTGTAAGTAAAATGTTTTTAGTTATACCAAATGCAACTATATATTCAATGGAGTTCTTCATTGAAGTTATCTTAGATAGATAGATAGATACTTTATTGATCCACAAGGGGAAATTCAAGGTCTCAGTAGCATACAGACATCACACACACATTCACTAACAGCAGAAAAGTCATGAAAAGTATATAATATAAAAAACACAACTAAGCAATAAGGACAGTAGAAGATAAATAATATACTAAAATACAAATTATACTAAATAACACTAAATCAAGTCTAAAAACAGTATCCACATAGTGGGTGATTAATCATGAGGCGCTTGCAATGATTGAGGCAGGGACTGAGCCTGTGATTCTCTTTGCATAGTAAGGTAAGGTGCTCTGTGTGAGTGAGTGTCATGGTGATGGTGCAAATGAGTAAGTCCAACAGTGCAACAGTGCAAGAATAAAGTATTGTAGTGTATAGAACTAGGCTCAACCCATGTATAGGAAACCAGCCCTTTGGTCATCTGACATTGTTATTAAATGTCCTTAAATTGCGTAAACTGATGCTGATATTGAGAAAATATGTTGAATGTTGCTGCATGTTTGACTCAAGTGTTGTTGTTGTTGTCACAGCTGGCTCTGGCTCCAGTTACCGTCCCAGCTGAATGGGGCCTTGACCACCTAATTGCTTAACCTAGCAAATGATCATGGGAACACCTCTAATTATAGTAAGCCTAAGATAATCTTTGTCAAATCATTGGGTGACCAACCATAGCATTCAATTGGCATTGTACCAAGAATACAATACAAATATAAAAGCAATTGATAATAACTAATATAATCATAATCAGAATTATAATTTCTGTCTTTTTTAATCAATATCTTGTTAATGCTCCAGGGTGGCTGGGATTTGTGAACATTGTTAGGTAGAGCATGGGGAGCAGGACAGGCCTTATCATTGTGGACAGCCAAGAAACATCTACTGTCAAGCAACATCTACAGCCCCTCAACTGACCTACATTATTACATTATTTTCATTACTACTGTATTACATTGATATCTCATTAAGACTCAACATCAAATAAATACGTTTACATACAGATTAAACTGTCTTCAAGCCTGTTTGTGTGTGCTACTATGAAAGCATGAAATAGTACTGAAATGAGGAGTTCCTTCTCAGGATTTCCTTTGATTCAGCAGCAATAATTACTGCTTGCCAAATGTAGGCAATAATAAAGAAAAAAAAAAAAAATAATTATTAGTAATAGTCAGTATGGTGGACAAGAGATAAATAAGAGAAAAAATAGATCTAAGACTTTCTAGGTCTTGGGCCTGTCATATAATGTAATATAATGTTTAGAAAGTTGGTTGAAAACCTAGCAGACAGCACCACCACCATGCGAGGTACCAGCAGTGGCTTGTGTGCTCATTGTAAAAATGGCTTCATTGCCAACCTTTCTGGGTTGTATGTAAATTGCAACTAAACATTTATAAAAAATGATATATTATTATTTTGCACAATGTTGGTCAAAGAGAAATGCTTCCTTCTTGATTGTATGCAAGTGCATGATGAAATAACAGTGACTACATTTCCATGCACACCATATTCCGATTAAAGGCCATATTCTGGTTATCGCAATATTCATAATAAGATATATCCATCTGTAACAGAAATGGAATATTCCCATTTACATGTTAATCAGCACATGCTGAATAAAGCATCGATGTGGTAGTAGTATGAGTCATGATGTCTCAATGGTCTCTGAACCTGAATATCAGTCATGACAGCAAAATAGGCGAATTTGGCCAGATTAGAGACACTGTTGTTTTGCATTTCAGCCTTAGAAAACGGACTTCAGCCACAGAAAAAATCTAGCCCATATTGGGGATCTTTTTTAATGGGCTATTGCTATACCCTGCCTGGTACAAGTATAAATAGGGAGAATGCAGGAAAGGTTGAGAACCCCTGCCGTGGGGTATTTTGGAGACGCTCAAAAATTGTGACGGACGGAAAACAAAGCCTGACCATAGCTTGGTGTCAGGAGCCTGCAGCTCACATCTTCAGGAAGGTTAAAGTTAACAGAGCTGGCCGTGAGAAATTAGGCGTTTAAGTTCGGGTTGAGTTATTGATTCTTCCTTAGACATGTGGAAAACTGCTTTAGAGAAAGGGAGGCTTGTGAAGGGTCATCTTGAAGTTCACCTATTTCAGTTGATCCCACCACCTGGATCTTTGTGGTGATGTATGTATGCCTTATCAACCCACATCCCCTGAATAAGTGATAACATTAATGTAATTAAAACTTTTGCTACTATTAATTAAAACACCTGCTTGTGTTTTCCAGGTTTCTGAAAATGTGTTTTTATATCAAAATATGGTGTTTTTGCACTTTTCCCGAAATGTCCAAGTTCTGTTAATTCTACTCAATAATACACATACAATTGTCAAACATGATCATGTATTTTGAGGTACACAGACATAGGTCAGACATAACTTATCTTGGTAATCTCAAGCGCTCACCCTGATTGTGAAATACATCTGGTAGCATGATACAAACATGCAACCTTCAAGCATAGCTAATCAAAAATGTCAGGCCTAGTTGAAGCTCCTATTTTAAAAAACGTAAAAATAAAAATCATTATAGGGACGTTTTTTTATTATTATTTTAAAATGTATGAGTCTCACACAGTTTGAACACATTCATAGGTGTTTTGCTTACAGTAAAAATAAAGTCTGAATTGCTAAAACAAATTATTAAAAACTAAAATTCTCACACATACACACACTCACACACTGAAAGGAATGCAGACCGCATACATAGAAAAAATACCAAACAATCTCATTTCAAAATCTTTCAAACTTAATTTTTTAAAACTGAATAGCTATTCCAACTGAGGTAAACAATGTCCTTAGCCCTGTAAATGGAAGATTTCTGTGTGTATAACTCTTAGGGGAAAAAAGAAAAGCTTCAATTCAAAAAGTGGCCACAGTATAAAGGATACCTATAGGTAAGCATCAATCTATGCCTTAAAGGGGCACAGATTGTCCCTACAGTCACCCTACAATAAACAATGATGCAATTTACAAATACACTCAGTGGATGTAATAGTGCTATTCATGTAACACGAATACATAGTACACAAATCCATTCAGAGTTGCAGAGAACACATTAAAAAGTTACACAAGGCTTAGGAATAGTAGCCATTGCTAAAGCCATAATCTTTGAGCAGAGACTGCAGTATGTACATTTAGTAACACATGATTTGAAATTATATTGATTGCAAAATCCAGCCCTGCCATTTCATTTATAATGAGAATTGCCAAACACGCTTGTGGTGGTGATAGTCAGCAGTAGTCTATGACAATGACTGATTTCACCTCTTTTCTCATTAGTCCACGGCTGTTGTCACATATGATTGACTTCCATCTGAACCCACCCATTTTGTTCTCCACGTCCCTTTGCCATGGTATACCTGATTGCAGCAAATCTTCTCAACCTGTCAACAAACAATATAGCAGAGAAAAAGCAAGGTAAAAAAATTTTGATTCTTAAAATCCAAACTTTTTCAAATCAGGACGATCACAGCTGGCACAGTCTCACTATCCCACCACATCCTCACAGAACTCACAAGAAGCACAAATAAAAACCACCTTGAAAGCAATTCTAAAATGTTCCCAACAAGACATAGTCAATCATTAGTCACCTGTTTTGTTTCCCTTTGGTAATGAAGGAAAGAAATCAAATAACTGTTAAGCTGTTTAGCCTATTTCCTTCTAGAAGTTTTAAATAATTTACAAATCAACTGACTGTATATGACTGTACAGTACGCTGTACTGTACTGTATACTGAATGTACCTGAGGCAGGCTGATCGGGGGGATTTTCTTCTGCTTCATTCGGTGGTGGCTCTGTGGTGGGGGACACAACATCCTCAGCATCCTCAGCGTCTGTTGTTGTGTTTTTTTTTTTTTTTTTTTTTAATATACAAACAGAAAAAAACAAATATTTGGAATAAAGCACAGATATCAATTGCATTTGCAGTAAACCAACAATGTAGTTAGGGGAAAGGAACAAGCCTTCTAACCCTTTGATGCGTTGGGTGCCTGTGCGTCATCAGTCTGTTCTTCCTTGGGTGGCAAGGAGGAATCGGACTGCTGGATGGCCTCTTCGGCAGGTGCTTCAGTGGTCTTATCCACCACCTCTGCAGCGACTGCAAAGTCGTCTATTAAAGAAAAAGTATTCAAATTGAAATAAAATTAAGGTTATCATATACAATGAGTAAAAGCTAGTTGTGTCCCTTAAAAATGGCAAAAGGGCACAATCAACTTTTCCAACCTGTGTAGCTGACCACTTATGCAGCAGGCAATGTTCTTGTGACATTGTTCTGCTTATGACTACTGCTTGCAGCTGTTTTTCTCTCATACACCTCCCATAAATACTGTTAGTGTGTTTCTGGGATTGGAATAAGTAACTAGGATGTCACAAACTCACCTCAGCATGTCCCTCTAAAGAGTGGACTTAATATTTGGGCTTGCATCTGAAGAACCGGTTTTTGACTAGTACCCAGATCAGCATGTACCTGTGTGTGCTGTTGAGTCCTGTCCCTTGTTCTCCTGACTGGTGTTAGTCTCTGAGCTGCTGCTAGGCCTGAGTGGGCTTTCCTCCATGCTGGTGCGGGGGTACTGCATCTCCATCTCCTCCCCCCAGTCAGTGACGGGCTGATGGCCCTCCAGAGGAGAGAAGGGGCTGAGTGGCTTACCCCCCTCTGGAGACGCCTGGGCATCCTGCGGGGGAGGGATGTGGACCACCGGCGCGCGCCTCTCTTTCGGGCTCGATGTGGCGGGCGCCCGTGGCGGCGTGTCGGGGGCGTCCTCCAATTCGTCTTCATCGTCTCCGTCACTGGCGTCCTCCCACTCGTCCTCGTCCTCCTCTGCTGTGCCGGCCTCTGAAGTCCCTGCGGGAGCTGGTTTTTCCACCTCATCCTTCACCTGGTGATAGAAACCCATGATAGCCACACTCCCAATCAGTCAACAAGTCAAAAACTAGGGTTGTCAATCGATTAAAAAATTTAATTTAATTAATTACATACTCTGTGATTAATTAATCACATATATCATATACAATTTTTGCTGTGAAAGTATTTTAAATATTTAATCATTGAATTATCAGCATTAGTGACATTAAAGTTCAAAAACTCTTTTATTATTATTTTCACTGTTCAAATAATGGCCATAATAATATATGATATGACCTAATATGCTGAGGAAATAAATTCAAAAGTGCTTCGGGAAGAAGTTTTTTTTCACATACAAGGCATTTCAGGCCACAGATATAACCTAGGGGACATAATGAAAATAAATTAAACACTCCCCTCAATGTCAACACTATTTCTTTGCATTGATGTGCGACTTTAGAGTTGACGAACTCCGGTGATATGCATATTCCTTGCTGCAGACATTGCAGAGGACTTTATTTTAATCAACACTTTATTTTCATCAACACCATCAGGCAGTTTTTTAAAAGTAAATGTTCCAATCAATGATCTAGGCAGCACATTTTCTTCTCTTTCCTTCATTTTACAGGCTAATGGTTACTAACTAGAAAGGCTCGGGGTCAAAGGTCATACGGAACCGATTAATCTGCACTATTTTTTTTTTATCAGTTTTTTCTCAAATTAATTAATCGAAATTAATCATTTAGTTATTTTGACAGCCCTATCAAAAACCCAAACCCAAAACGTAAAATACACCCAAAATGTTGAAATTAGGAGTCACCTCAGTCGTCTCATTGGAAGGTTTTTCTTTTCCTGTTTCATGTTCCTCTTCCTGCCCTTTCTCCTCCTCTTTTTCTGATTTCCAGCGATTATCGTGCATGCTGAGGAAATATCAAGGAAAATTTCATGTACTGATTTAGTTTATTTTTCCAAAAGTTCAACAAAAGCAGTCAGGCGTGATCTTGCAATGAAAGTGAAAGCAAATTCCAGGTTCTGGACCTGGATGATCCTGTAGTAGCAGATATGGTGAACCTGTACCCTGACATTTTCAAGTAAATCAAACTACTGGTTTTGAAATTACGTAAGACACACAGCTTGACACACGCATACACACCATCATAGGCTAGGGTAATTAGATCTTAGGGTCATTAGATGATGAGGTGCACCAACCTATAGTTGTCCTGGCCTCGTCCCTTCTTGGGGACTCTACCCTTGCGGTCCCCATCTCGAGAGCCGCTTCCCAAGAAATCCCCAAACTTCGGTGCCCTGGGGGCTCTTTTGTTCTCATCTGAAAGGACAGAGACAACATAAGACGATATACAATAAAATAATGTCTTCACACAAAAGATAGCAAAGAATATTTCATCACTGTACATTTGTAACGAATGTTATTTGTGGAGAAATTAGAAAAAAAAGAGTTTTTAATATATGGAATGTCCCAAAAAACCCAGCAGAAACCCGCAACTATGCAGAAATGTTCAATATCAGTTTCCGTTTGTGTTACGTGTGCCACTAATAACTTGCCTCTTCTGCCACCTTGTCTTGGCGTGAGGTCACCAGCTCCTTCAGGGGTCTCCTTAAACCTTTAAGAATGAGGACAATAACACAATGAGACAAGTAACTAAGTTCTATTTATATAGCGCATTTTTTTATGCAGAGTGCAACCCAAATATATCCTTATAAATAGTGTCAATATAATTTTCTTCATAAGAAATTAGAAAAAGTAATGTGCAATGTTCAACTCTGCACTCACATAGTGTCTGTCTTCTCAGCGTCCCATTCTCGTCTCCACTGACCCGTGGCATTACGATGACGAGCCAGCCGCTCCTCGTCAATCTGCTCCCGTTCCTTTTTCCAGCGCAGGTACTCGGCACGCTCTCGGCCCGTCATGGACAGAGTCATGTCTACTGAGCCTTTGCCTCCTGACCGGTGACTCTGATAATGGAAAAGCAAAGAAAGTCGGCTTTCAGTCTACAGTTTACTTCCAAAATATCAACAGTGGGCTACAATTACAAGCAACCTCAGTCAGAAACCTCATGAACACTATGCATCTGTAGGCCTAAAAAAATTTGAAGATTTTAGAAAAAAAAAAATTCTAACTTGGTAGCACCAGTGTCCCTTAAAGATGACATAGAAAGGAAAATGTTTTTCCTTGGCTTTGTTGAATAAAGAGTTTAGCGCATGGTCAAAAGAAGTTGCTGAAACCTGCAAGGCAATCAGCATAGAGCTCAATAGATTAAAGCACTTAATTATTCACTTGGGTGCCAAGTGACCACAAGGGGGCGCTAAATATTTGCTAAAACGGACCATTTTATTCCCTGGTTTAATTATAGGGCTTTAAATGGGCTTCTGAAATAGCATTTGAGCATGTATTTCACAGATCAAAGTTGCATACATTCTATGTTAACATCAGAGAACAAGATGAAATACTACATTCATCCATTCTGCATCATCCTTAACAAAAAAGCCTGTCGAGAACAACAGAATGAATAAGAGGCACATATAAGGGATAACAGACGCCGAGGTATGCCGTTGTACGGAATTAATGGATGAGGCGGAGGCAAAGACTGCCAAGTCCATTAATTACGCCTCTGCCAAGTCTGTTAATTACATGTAATGGGACACCTCGAAGGCCGTTATCCCGCTTATCAAAGTTGCCACTATAGGCAATAGTCATGCCTTTATAGCATGCAAAGGAAACAAGCGGTTCAGTTTTAAAATAAGCCAACTTGTTCAGTTTGTTGTACTTTCTTTGGTCCTGACTCCTGACAGTGACAACGGTGGGCAGTTAGCTTGTTTACAGTTGATTCCATTGCGTAGCCTGCTTCCAGACTTAACCGTCGTTTACCATTTCATGAGCATTGATATGGTACAGTGATTAAAGTTTTTAACCAGATCTACGTCATAGGTGTCCTGATATTCTGAATTAATAGCCACCCTTCAGCCAATCAGAAAAGAGTATTTCTTCTTTCTGGGTGATAAGAGAGCTTCATTTACCATCCACTCCTTCTCCATCTCAGCTCCTGTCTTCACACTCTCAAAGTCCAGCCCACCCCAGTTGCGGACGTGCCGGCGGCTGCCCTCTTTGCGATCCATGTCTGGGACTGGGCCAGAGCGACGTGGGTCATCTAGAAAGTTTCTGATGGGTTTTTCACCATCGGCCTGAAAAAAGAAACGTCACGCTTAGAAAACACATCAAAACTATGGTTTTAAAACCCTGTTCCTTTTTTTCCATATAGACCCTTTCAACAAGGTAAACAAAAACAATGCTTGAACGTTCTATTTGGGCCCCAATCTACTTCCTCTGCATTAAGATAACATATGGAATGTTAAAAAGGAAGTCTTGTGGGGCCAACTATGATGCTGATAATGGAACTCTCTTGAAAGGGTCTATAAATCACATACATACCTTTTGACCTCTTTCATATTCAGCGATTTTCTCCATCTCCTCATTCATCATAGCAATGTTCTGTCTCCTTTTCTCCTCCCACTCCTGACAGAGAGCAAAAACCCATCAGTAATCACAAAATAACTGGAGAACTAAGAGGTGAACATTTATCAAGTTGGGACTTATGTCTTTTGAAATCCTTTACCCTTTTACCCTATATTCTGAATGATCTTGCAAAACAATTATTTAAATGATTTAAATATTAATATGTTTTCTGCTATTCCATCTTGTGTTTTCCTAGATATAAGGGCTGCAAATGAGAAAAGATTAACCTTAGATTTTCTGTCTGTGTCTGGGCCTGGGCCTGGGCCTGGGCCACCTCGCCCTCTCCTCCCACCACGTGGACCGCGACCCCCTCGGGCCGGCCTTTCTCCCCCCTCATCGTCTCTCGGTGGTCTGTCAGAGTGGGGGTCGTGTCTCTCTGGCCGGGGGTCCCTCCTCTCTGGCCGAGGACCTCCACCTCTCTGCCCACCCCTTGCCCACACCATCCCAGGCCTGTGAGACGGGCCTTCACCACCTGACCGGGGAGCATCGCCCTTCTCTGAGACGTGCGGAGCTGCTGCTCTCCGGTCATTTACCACGCGGTTTACCTGCGGGGGCACAGGAAAGTATTAGTAAACATACAAACAACTAGAAACAACATCCATGTCACAACCTGACCTTTGGGAGTAAAAGTAATATGCATAGTTGCATTATAGTTAGAAGAAGTTAATAGATGTTAATTATGGGCTTGACCATCACCATCCACAGACATGTTTTCTGGTGCCACTGTACATCCATGTTATAACTGCACAAAAACATAGCCAAGCAGCCTACTGTGTTTGGCCATTAATGCTTATGCTGTAGGAAGGGTCTTACCGCTCCAGGTTTGGAGAGGTCTACGGTCACAGTGAAGCTTTCCTTCTCAGGCTTTGGCCAGTCATCGTGCTCATGGCCACCACGGGTCCTTCGAGGAAGTGTCACGGCAATGCCCTCATCCTCTGCCTTTTTCTTGTCCTCCTCTATTTCCTATTTAGAAATAACAAAAAAAAAGGCAACACCGATATAATTCCAATAGGACTGCTGATGAAAACCAAATTCATCAGCAGTCCTATTTTTATTTTTACAACATAAACCAACTGAAAGCTATAGGTTCACACTACAAACTACAGGTAATGATCATCTGAGGAGCTAGGATGGGTCGATTAAGATTAGATAAACAAATAATCTAGTGCATAACTAACAACCCAGTAAAAATGTAAGAATACTTTACAGCACCACAATGTTAAATTACACATCACACCAGTTTCATCACTGTACTCTGTGCTGTTCTGTTAGTAAGGTTTTATACAAGTCTTATAAATAGTTAGCTCACTAGGTCTTAGACCAGCGTTTCTCAAACTGTGGGTCGCGGAGACATGCCAGGTGGGGCGCGAACTGACGTGAAAAACAGGAGTTTTTTTTTTATTTTATTTTTTTATCTGTAGCCTGGGCCCAGGTAGCACCCGATGCGCAATGGACGCACTGTGTTATTCACAAGGAAGCGCTTGTGTCAAGGCAGCTTAGTTAGTCGCGACCTACATGAGATTTTGAACGTTGTTGTGAGAGTGGTGAATTTAATCAAAACCCGGCCCTTAAAACCGCGTCTATTCTCCGCACTTTGCTGACCAAAAGGCTGTAGGCTACTATTTCACAGCGAGGCAAGGTGGCTTTCCCGAGGTAAACTGCTGACGCGCGTGTTTGAGCTCCGAGTCGCCTCTTCTTGGAGGAAGAGCGCATGTTTGAATCTGCAAGCACGTTCACTAATGAACATTTCTTGACGAAGCTGGCCTATCTTAGCGATACATTTGAGTTAAATGTCCAGTTACAAGGCAAAGACATGCACCTACCTCACCTAGCAAATAAGATTACTGCATTCACCAAAAAAACTTGAGTATGGGACAGGCGCCTCAATCGCGACAGTATTATGCCTTTGAGATTTCTGAGCGAAATCGCTGAAACGTCTGATTGGGAGGCACTCTTGTGATCCCATGTATTAAACAGTAGGCCTACATCACATCCCTGCAAAGTTTATTTCAAAAATATTTCCCAACCAGCAGTGCTCAGTATGACTGGATTATGGATCCATGTAATGCTGCATGTTGGTATTTCATTGAATATATTGTACAATGCTGTAAAATGGCCTATGCTTCCTAATATGTTGCTGTATAACAGAAATGTGTGTTATGCATTTATTTATTATTATATCTGCAGCACCAGCTGATTTTAACTCTGTTGAAGAGGATATATTTAGAACTTGTCATTATTTCAATAAATTTGACAATTTTAAGCTTGACCTACCACTTTCTTAGAGCGATGAGGGACAGGTGGGGCTCGAGAATGCCCCCTTGATCAAAGTGGGGAATGAAAGAAAAAAGGTTTGAGAACCACTGATCTAGTTTGTTAACTACCACAGTCACGAGTTGGGTCGCGATAGTCTGTCATTTTTAAAAAGTGGGTCCCCAGAAAAAAAGTTTGAGAAACACTGTCTTATACCAACACTCCTGACTGCAGTTTTAATTAAACTCACCTGATACCTCCTGACTAGAGCCTGGTTCTTTTTACGAAGTGCTTCGATCCGTCTGTCAAGCTCAGCATCCTTTTCCTCCTTTGTCTTAATTTCAACGGCAGCAGACTAGACACAACAAGTGCCAGTGAATTTCACAAATACAGATCAATTACCATTCAAAAACATAACGATGTATTAACTCATCAGCAAGTCATTGGACATTTGAGATGTATGCGACTTACATTTAGCAGAAAGCTTGTTGTTCAGTAGTATTGCACAACTAGTTAGGCTATACACTACAATGTTTGTGTGAACAAAATGTGGCTTGAACATATGTGGGAATAATTATACGATGTAATATCTTCACTAATGCAACTGTTCACTTGGATAATAGGAGTTGGAAGTAGCAGTGTTGGGAAATGGACATGTGCAATGGTAAATGATGTTGTGGGTTGTAACCTAAGGAATTGAATTGATCAAAGGCCTTCCCCAATCACTGTAACTCTATCACCTGAGAACCTATGGTACTCTATCAGACACCTACGGTAGCCTACGTAGTTAGACAGTGACGTGTTACTACCTTCAGGCAGCCTATGGAGAACTCACCATGGCTAACAGCCCTTGTTGGCGTGCCGATTTTTCTTCCAGTGTTGCTCAGGTATCTCTTGGATAGTTCGTATAGTAGACACTAGCACAGAATTACACAGACAAAGCATTAAAACTTTACCCAGTTGCTCTGCAATGACTACCAAACCAGCAGCTAATTTCAGGTTTATGTAGGCCAAACCCACCACCAGTCAATAACCTAACAAAATGCACAACATCGTTGACAACGTGTTCCTGTTTAGGCAGCTCAGAAGTGTAAAGAAACACTACCTATGTGCTCATTCCCTGAAACTATCTCATCGACTGTATTCTGTTAGCATGTTGCTCATAGTAGGCTACAAATCCTCAATTTCTGAAGTGTAGCCTACCTAAAACTCAAACGCGTATCTGACACGCTCGCTCCATTACATCAACAAGGACACATCGCGGGGTAAGGAAACACAAAGTTTAATATTTTGTAAGCTTCTGTGCACCGTTGACAGTCCACAGATGTGCTTATGTATCAGGCTAAATCTACAGCCAGCGTGCGTAGCTAATCCTCTTCTCAAATTGGCTCTCTCCTACAACACAATCAGATTACCTTGAAAGCAGGACAACGTTAACAACAAAAACAAGTCCTTCAAATTCACTTGACCAACAAACACAACCAAATACTTAAAAAACGTTAGCTGTAACATTTCAAGCGTATTGTTCATGGCATCTCAGTACAGTAGCCTAATGGGGAATGAAGCTGGCTATTAGGGTTAATACTATCGTTACAAGTAAGGCAAAACGTAAAGTCTTAGACTGAACAGGTTAGAATATTCGAATCTTGCAACATTCGTTTACCTGTATCTAGAAGTATCATCCGCTGCGCTACAAACAGTTCGCAGCGTTACAAACTATCAATTTGTTTTCTACCGAACTTATGGTACAGCAGCGTTCCACGGGTCTATCAGTAAAGCCAGAGGTAAAGCGACGATAGCTTGTTTCACTTCCGGGTAAACATCTTCTTCTCGTTTGGGGCATGTTTCAGTGGCACCTCATCCCTTTAGAGGAATACTGCCACCCACTGTGTATGGGTTGCTGTACACAAGTCACTCAAGCTATACACTATAGTGCATTTTGATAACATGTCAAACAACTTAGACTTTAGATTCTCTCTAATATAAGAAAGATGTGTGTGTGTTTGTTTTGGTGGGGGTGGTTACACAGAATGCCATTTCTATGAAGCTTGACCTCTTTTATTGTCCTAGAGTGTTTATTTTTAGCCTTGAAAAACAATTACCTATCACATTCTTAAATATGTTTTATTGGTCAATCTTTAAAGTGATTTCCATGTGATCGCTGTGTGTCTACAATCTGTCTTTTCAGCTCTCTCAGTGATATTTTAGATTAATCATATATTGGCTTTCCTTTAGGTGTTGTGTTTTCCCATTTTGTTGTTTCAATACTGAAAGGTTCTTGAATATATATATATATATAAACAATCAACCAATACCTTCAGGCCTAACTAAATATATGAAGTGGTTAAGGGAACTCCAATTGGGATTGGAATTGGGATCCCTCCTCTGGGACTGTAGCCCAGAGGAGTGTACCCCGACATCTAATTGTTTATATGCTTATATTTTACGTACTTAAATATAAACAAAAATGCACTCACACACTGTCAATACCCAGGTAAAAGAGGGGTCAAAAATAACAACAAAGAAAGAAGACAGAAGACAGAAGACAGAAGGGAAAAGGGGGGAAAGAAGGGCATGGTCACCATAATGCAGGGGGTTCACAGAGCACATTCAAAGGGTGATGAGAACTATTTATAAGACTTGCATAAAACCTTACCAACACAACAAGAACAGCACAGAGTACAGTGATGAAACGTGCAAAAGGGAGAACCACATCATGAACTGGAAGGAGGCCAAGATCATTCGAACCGAAAGCAACAAGTGCCATCGCTGGATTGCTGAGCCAGTGGAGATCCGAAAGCGTGCCCCCAGAACTGTACACCGGGATGAAGGAGCATACCAACTTTCCCACACCTGGGACGCAGTTTTACAGAGACGCTCCCTGCCATCTGGAGGACTGTCAGACAGCAAGGGGGATCCACACCCTGTCGTCGGATGGACAATTGGACAGCAGGGAGACACACCCCCTGGCACCTGGAACCGGGGGCACCATCATTCCATCACACAGGTGGAATGACACAACCTGATACTAGATCACACACACAGCAGACGTCACAGTAACACCATGTGACTCTTCTGAAAATTATTGCAGAGTCAGCAGTCGAAACTGTCAAGGTATGACATAAAAAAAACGTTTACTTATATGTGATGTTTACGAGAACAAATCACATATAAGTAAAATATAGGCTAAATGAACTTATTCTGATTATTAAATATAAACCCTATGTTTCTGAATACCCCAGAGGCCTTTTAAGTGATATATTGTAGTCTAGTTTGACATTATTTTGGTAGAGTTCATGTGCTTTAAAAAATGTCTCTACTTACCTAAAACCCTATACTGTGAAATATACAAGTCTCAACCATATTTTCTTAAATAATTGCATATTCTTTTCCTATTCTTCGCCATGACATCTGCTGGCAAAGACAACCACCTGGGTATATGGGACAATAAAACCATCATCTGTGGTCTGAAGAATTACCTCAGGTCAGTGTGCTCCAAAACTGTACTCTTTGACTTGTCACAGTATAACGCTGTGAATGGATTCTTAAAAGACACTTGAGTGCTAGCCATGCATTCACATTCACAACGATGAGTCATAGTGTGTGTGTGTGTGTGTGTGTGTGTGTGTGTGTGTGTGCTGTTTTCTCCACCAGATGTCTCCCCGAGTTGCTGGTACAAAACCTCACATGATGTGTCCTTTATGACTGAAAGGGGTTTAGAATGTAGCCATGGTGTTGGCTGCCTCACTGTCTGAATTCTCTTTGACTGACATCACAACTTCTGTAAACACCTCCACATATGCACATTCGTGTTTGTATCAAATTCAACTGATCGTCACCACAGAATTTGTGTATTTAAAAATCTGACAAGGTTGACACTCGTCTTCAGCAGTCATGCTCAGCATTGGAAAACCTCTCATTGGAAAAATCCACATTGTGCATCACCTCCTTTCAAATAGTAAAACAATCAATAATCAGATGACACATGACTTGAGGAGCATATCGAGGGCTTGGAACCAGAGGTGCGTAAATAACATTTCACAACTTTACAGGAGGGCCAAAACAACACTAATTGGTTCATTGTGTTCAGTGTTAAGTTAGTGTCAACTTAAAAAACTTGCACACCATTATTTGCCGTTGAAAAATAAATAAATGAAGTGTTTAATCCATCAAGCCAAGGTGCTACCCAGTGAGGTGATGTACAAACGTTTTGGTCCTCAGATCTTCATCAGTGCAAACCATACACAAAGGTGTGACACTTATTTATAGTCCGCTCTACTTGGTGGCATCCCTTTGACAGTAAAAAGCTGATCAAGAGCTTTCATTTGATGAATATATCTAAATTTAAAAAAAAAAAAAAAAATGTCACTTACACCCCTCTGGTTCACACCCCTCGGTATATTGCATGCAGAGAATCAAAATAAACACAAGAGGCTCTCAGTACCTATCCTTGGTCCCCTAAAAATAATAAAAACAAAGGTCTATTCCAGCAGCCTTGCTGCTTGGACCCCACATTACATCCCACTGCAAGAGAACTGGAAATGGCTTCCATAAGACAACAGCAGTGCCAAGTAAGGAGTTTCCTGTCTCCACAGTTGAGAAGTTTGCAGAAGAAGAAAGAATTGAAGAAAGTAAAAATTAACCTTTAATGAATAATCATCTGATCAGTTCAAATTATTAATAAATGTTACAAGGGTTACAGAGTGGCTTATCAACACCTAAAAAACAAAACAAAAAACATATACTGCTAACAGACAATCAAATTTGCCACTTACTCAGGCCACAACTAGTTCACTCAGTTGATGGGTCATTTCTGATAACTAATTGTATAAATAAGTGACAGAGTCCATAATCATGACTGTCAAATTCAGCTGTAACAATCATTCTGTACTTAGTGTGGTGCTGCATTGCATAATAATGAAGAAGTGCAGTTAATTTTTTACCACGTTGTCAGACTGCATAGTTTGGGCTGACAGGAGGTCTGACGGAACACAGAGTTAAGTCTGGCAAGCTGGAAAACACTGAAACATTGCAAATGGAAAGCAGGCCATCAGAGACCTCACACTGAAAGTAATTGTTGTCTGGAAGTAGCCTAACTTTTATCTGGTGACATTTCCTTGGCTTTGATTGAAAAGAAATATCTATCATATAATGCATATAGTCCAAGACATTCAGCTGGCCTATTTTTTTATGTGCACCATCATGGACACTATAGCCTTGTAAGGGTCCAACATTTTACAGTGTATTACAGTATGTTTTATAATCATTCTGACCTTTTAAAGACCTTGAATTGTGAAAAGAAAATGCACCGTTAAAATACACCTTCATGTTGATTGGTCATTGTAATCATTTTTTTTTACAAAACACAGATGCAATGAAATAATCTACATAATTCACTCATCCTCCTGCGGTTGTAAACTGTTACTTTCAACCTCCCGGTTTCAGTGTTTACAATTGGATACCACTTAAAATTACAAATATAATCTCTTTAGCCCCTCTTTCATAAATTAAATAATTTATGTATCAAGTGTAGAGGGAACGTTTTTCCGAGCTGGGTTTCATCTCGCTGCTTCAGATTATTTGACATACGGTTTCTATTTTCAGGGTAGTCTGCAAGCTCAAACTTGAGTGGAGATTTATGCCCCCCCTCTAATTACGAAGCCAGAGATGCTGAGAGGTTACTGTGACCCAGTGGTGCTTGGCTTTTGCTCCCTCTCCAGGGACAGATACATTATCTTACCGTCATGAAGGATAACAGGATAAAATGGGTTTTCATGGCACACGCTTCAGCACCCTACCCTCGCCATGCTGTCTCATTCGTCTCTTCAGGCTAAGCCCCTGGAACGCCTGCCTACCGTCTCCTGCTCTTTCCGTCCTTCACCTTAGTCACTGACCCTCTTGCCCTGAGAGTGGAGCACACAATGTTTGTTTTAAAAAATTGTCCTGAGGGAGCTTGGCTTACCTCCAAGAAGGAAGTCTGTCTCCTGCTGACTGTGCGTGTCAGAGATGTGTTGCTGCTCACAACCATACAGGGAGTCCTGTTTCTCAGAAAATGCACCACGTTGTTCTTTGGAGGACAGAATATGGTCAAACATACACAGTAGGCTGTTTGTAGTTATGATATAATGTTGAATATTCACCAACTCCTAGTTGAACTCTCTCTTGATTGAGCATCCTGTATGTTTTATGTTAAGAGGTAAGGTCTGCAGGGAGAAGTGGTAATTATTACTATTGTTATCATTATTGTTATTATTATTATTATTAGTAGTAGTAGTAGTATACTGTTGTTTACAGTATGTGTCTGTAACCTGGGTTTAAATATGGTTATTGCACACATTGCAACTCCAGCAACACTTTTTTACTTCATTACAAGGCTACGCATCCAGAGAAAAGATATAAAAATGTGGTTAGTGCATGGCCATCACTAAGAAGGCTGTGCTTAAAGATTAGTGCCAACCTTCACCAAAGCACCTCTCCAATTTCAAGTTTGTATCACCATGTCTACTTTGAGTTACACTATGGTAGGTAGGCATGGGATTGGTTTAGAATTCTCAGTTACCCCTCCAATTATTCCCACTCATATCTCAGCCAAATCCATGCACAGCTATCTCCAGACATATGCAATGTGTATTACACACCAATATTGAACACCATTGAAACCACTGCAGCATAGCTACAGCTACTTACTGTTGCAAGGCGGGGAATAGATATGAGCTCAGTGTCCTCCATTTGGTCTTCTCAAACAGTAATATGAGACATGGGGGACAGGGAAAGCACATATTCATCTGATGGTTCAGTTGGCTTTCTCACAGCAGTCACAATGGCATATTCTCAGAAATCTCAGAATCTGCATCATGGCATGTTTTATTGTAGCCCTGTCACGTAAAACAGCATGTGTTCGTGCAAGAAATCTTGACATGACTTGTGCTCCTGTCCTCCATCCAGACAGCTCAGAGGGTTTATTGCCTTTTGAATTTTCCACAAAGCAGGATGAGCTGGCACTGAATCAGGGCAAATGTTCAGGTCACTGTAACCCAGTGATGGAAGGCACCAGTTCTCATCATCAGAGAGAGCTATTCAACCTAATAAACATTCAACACGGGCGTCTGTCCCATTATAATCTCATACAGACTGATTTTATTGCAGTGCGGATATACAGTGCTTGCTTTTCAAGAAATGTTGATATTTTGATAACTACTACTGATTTGGCTAAATGATAAAGATCACTGTATAATAAAAGTCTGACATGTAATGAATTACAATGAAATACCAACTGAACTAGGGAGTCAGTGCATGCCTTTTGAATGTAGTGTAGTTCCTTCTCAGTTTTATGAGGGCAATTTAAAAGAACACTGTGACCCGAATCCCTCATTTTCTCATGCAGTCTTCTAAGGTCTCCCTTAGGTTTCTGTGTGCCTGTAAGGCTGATCTGCAAGAGATAGGCATTAGTAGTCTCATACGCAGTTATGGTTTACAAATCACAGAACCAGGTTAGTCAGTGTTTACCGTCAAGTCAACAATACCGTCATGACTATGGGCTATTACCATGTTAGCCCGATTTATTATTGAACAAAACAAACACAGGTCAAAATAACCTGGCCATATAGAAAACAACAGTCAGTGTTATGTTACCTTAGTGTAGCCTACTGTTTCCTCTCTACCCTCTGAGGGCATCTCAGTCTTGCCATGGGGGTTCCTGACTGTTTATGACAACAAAGAACTTATGTTCTTATGGTGACGTCCATGAAAGCTACCGTGAGTTTTAACCGTATCCATAGTTTTCATGTTCAAAAATCATGTTAAGCTAATTTAAGCAATGTTGCGGTCTGCGGACATAACACACATTAAACTTATTTAATAGCCTACAGTGTTATGACATGTTTTTACATTTATATTTGTAATAGTCCAAACATCAGGACCAAATGTCTTTCAACCAATAAAGCAAGTGATACCTTTTTGTACTAAGGAACAAATTGTACTAAAATGGGTAGTAAACTGGGTTATCCCTGAGCTCAACCTGTTCCAAATGTGAAAGCCTAAAGGTCTACAAGTTTAGCTTTTCAGCTACTTGTTGAATATGATGTTTTACCCTGTCAGTAACATTAGGTAAAGGATAATGTATTGTCCACCAGTCAGTATCGAAAAATAAGTAGCCTACCGTCAGGGCGAGCAGAGCCCCAACGCAAAGTGTAACCATATCACAACCTACCTTGACCTTTAACTTTTACTATGATGTAAAAAATATTGTAATCCTGTGAATCAGAGATAGTTAGTATCCAGTGACAAACAAACATTCAACTGGCCATCATTTACTATCGAACCACCTAATCCATTTACTAGTTTCAACTGAATTCACATTAAACTTACCCTATCAAATGTACATTCGGAATAAACTGGTGTGCTGGTGTTGAAATGTTATTTCAATTTTAGTGCTATGATCTACAATATTCATAACTTCTCTCTGTGTATTAGTTTATAATATATGTACCAAATGAGTTGTTTTTTGTTATGTACAAAAGCATAAAAAATTAAGAGCCTGCTTAATTGGGAAATAAACATTTAATTTTTCAGGTTGATATTAAGCTGTGAAAGCACTGGTCCAAAAGAAAACTCCAAAGTATTTGATAGCAAAGTATTTGCCTGCCAAGATCAGGGTGTTCTTTTTCCATTTAAATACAAGAGAATGTAAAATGACCTTGAGTACTGATGGGGAACTGATACTCCCCTGCATTTTGGACATTTTAAGGAAATAATATCGCACCACAAAAATGTAACATCTATCATCCTATTCTATTGTGCTCAAACATGCTAACTAGTTGCAGTATATCTACAAAGCATCACAACAATATGTTATTTATTCTTTTTCATCTACTGGAATGTGAAGATAAAGGGACAATTAAAAAAATACACTTATGTGTTAATGTTACCAATACAATAAGTGCATTTGTTATCTCATGTATACATATTTGATAACTAATAAATTAGGGAAACTGACATTACTGATTTCTTTGATACAGCAAACCTCTATGTCTGACCAAGCAAACAAGCCTTTTTTACAGTGTTCTGCTGAAATATGTATACCTAGTCATGGAATGTACTGCCAAAACACAACAATCTCCAGTTTACTCCGCAGTACTTTGCACATTCCTTACCATTTTTACATTTTTAACTACTGGATATTTTTGCTTTTGGTTTTAGTTAACACCTTGGGACAAAGGTAATTGTCTGCACTAAACAATTCATCTAAATCAGACAGATGTATATAAATAAAAATGAATGTTCTAGTAGTTGAATTTTTAAAACAATACTTCAATAACACTTTCTGTTACATAGCCACTGTTACTACTTGTTATTTTGTAACTACACAATGAAATATAGGAAATACAAGTATAACTGTAGCACATTGGTACTCTGCATTTCCCCAACACCCAATCCTTAAACTTAGTCCTAATTCTAACCTTACAGCACTGCAAAGTAACCACCTGCTGGTTGCCATCCAATAAGATATACTGTAACTTGAGCTGTGTAATGGAAAGTGTTGCCAAATATCCTGTAATAATTACAACAATGACGATAAAAACGTAATGTAAAATATTGACACTTATACCCTGTTCCATATCCCTCACGCCACCCCATTTAGCCCTCCCCACCCGAAGACACCACATTGGCAAATCCCTAAAGTGGTTCACATTTTTCTGATGAACTGCCAGAAGTGGTTCTCATCTCTATCTGGACCCTTTCAAGAGAGTTCCATTATCAGCATCATAGTTGGCCCCACAAGACTTCCTTTTCAACATTCCATATGTTATCTTAATGCAGAGGAAGTAGATTGGGGCCCAAATAGAACGTTCAAGCATTGTTTTTGTTTACCTTGTTGAAAGGGTCCCTACCTTCTCTCACTGTAACAAAAAATGAAATCAAAATAGTGCAGATCTGGGCATAATAATATTACTGCTGTCACAAACTACTGATCAAACAATAGTAACTTCAGCCATGGAATTGACTGCTAACACAAGGCATCATACATAGTAAAAAAAAACCTAGGGCACACTGTACGGTGCTGCCATTCAAGGTTGTTAGTAAGTCCAAGGATGTCTTCTTAGGTAAGATATTGTAGGTCATCCTCACTCAGTCTTCAGGAAGCATCACTTGTTGTGAAACAAAAGAGGCTTCACCATACCTGCCAAAACCTTTGGTAACTGTGAAGCAATCACCTCTGACATCATCTCTGGGAACTCAACCTTCATGGCGTCTGCCTGGATAAAGGTGCTCAGGCAGTACAGGTTGACCTTCTTCACAATCTAAATGGGTAGAGCCAGAGGAAGCCAACATTATCTTCAGGCAAACACTAGCCTACAAGGAACTCAACAAAAACTGTTTTATACACAAGACAGTAGCTTTGAAATAGAGATGGAAACAACTAAAATGAACTAAAAACTAACTTATTACACTATCTGATCCATCTAGGAGGTGATGTGAAATGGTTTTGGCTGGGTGTTACAAAATTATACTCCCTGAGAAGCATTCATTTTAGACTGTGAGCCAACCAGTTAAGGGTTGCACTGTGTTATTGGCATGTCTGTATTAGTTTCTGCCCTGCATAGACCCATAGCCTGTAAGGCCCAGTATGGCCTTGCTGGTCAAGGTGATCTCCAAGCCAGTATCCCTGAGATTAGGCCTTCAGTAAGAGTGCTTAGCCAATAAATTACATCAGGAGACAACTACTTCCAGTCATTGCAGCTTAAGTATTAGAATAACCATTTTTAAGACTGCACTTATTTACTGTCTTATTGAAGCTCTGATAAAAAAAAAAAAAACACTATAACTACAATAGAACCATGAATTAGGCATGTGATTTAGCTGATTCTAAAGTATCAAAGTAAAATGCAACAATTTTAAATTCAGACAATGAAATGGGTGTTAGCCGATAGATTTTGTTACATGTTACTTGCACCTGTGAGTTCCAGGGAAATGAGAGGAAGGAAAAGCGCTCCAGGACTTTCCTGCCAGTGACAGCTCATCATTCACTTTCAAATCCATTTTCCTTTCCATACAACTTCAATCCTCAAAATTACACTAAAATCTTTGAGAAGTTACTTAACCAGGAGAGGCCAGCTGAAACACTT
The DNA here is from genome assembly GCF_018492685.1 of Alosa sapidissima. Taxonomy (NCBI): domain Eukaryota; kingdom Metazoa; phylum Chordata; class Actinopteri; order Clupeiformes; family Clupeidae; genus Alosa; species Alosa sapidissima. The sequence goes on along the minus strand of NC_055971.1, from coordinate 20,805,314 downwards.
TAACTATTAAGTAAATAGTGAGCTAGTGACAGTACATACATCATTGCTGTTTTTGTTGAGCACCTAGTTATTTGTGCACATACTGTTATATTGTTGAGTTGTCAGCATGTTACAAAAGAATGAACTCTATGTGGTGTGGACATGAAACTCAATTCAAGAATTCTATGGAGTTATTACAGTAAATTCGATATGACGGTACCCTAGTCCGTGTTCTATTGTATTATCATGGCCATGTGCAGCCACCACAGAGCTGTCTAAGCATCTTTATTAGCCATCATCACTGATATGATAAAATAATGTAATTAATTCCCCTCGACTGACACTGATATTGGACCAAATAAAGACAGTATGTAGTAGTAGAATGTGGACGTAAAGATGTATAAAAAGTATTTTCAAATGCTTGTTAAATTATTTTGCAAAATTGATGTGGGCACATGTTCCATCCACAAATCCAGAGCTTGCGTATAAAAAGATTAATAAAAAAATGTCATGACTGCCCTTTACAGACATGCATGCGTTATATCACATCCCCTGTAATGGTAAATTTATCATATTGTGCAATCAGTAAACATATGTAGGCCTAATATCTTGGCCTTTCAATACAAGTTTAACAAAAGCACAGTGAGTTCGACAATAACAAGATTTAAATTGTCACAATAACTAAAACACACATTTCAGCTCAATTTACCTGGTTCTAAATGGGTCATACTAAGGATGAGTAACAGTCACGAAACCATTGTTGGCCTCTGACTTCTGAGAAAAGCAAGCCCATTTGACATTGTTGAAAGTATCCTTAAGAGTTGAAGAGGCCATTAACACATTAGGTGGGGACAGACTGGGTTGCTTTGGCCATTAGGGGCAGGCATGGGTGCACACAACCATCTCCTACCAACTCTGTGATTTTCAAACCCTTGTCAAATGAGGGTAATGCCCTTATCTCTAATGTTGATTATTGATTATGGCGGACCCTCACTAACGTCTGTAGTCACTAAACTCCAGTCCTGGTCTGCCAAATAACAAACAACTGAATCAATATTTGATACGTCAAGCTTAATGTCTTATTTTTACATAATGTTATGGCCTATATGTAGACCAAAAAGTAGAGATGATAGAACAAAAGTATATATTACTTTTCTGTTTGGTACTTATGGACATTTTATTACATGTGATCAGAGCTCACTACTAATAATGTCACATATTTTGTAACCACTGACACAAGCACTTCATACCTCATGCATGGCATCCATGACTTTGGTTAGGTGATAGAAGCGCTGAGAGCTGGCCACCAACCCTTTCTCCTTGATGTGGATGGCTTTGGTCAGCTCATGGATGTAGTTCTGTCTCATTTCATCAAACTGGTTTTGGCTTTTTAGACCCTCTAGTGGCACTGCAGAACAAAAATTGACAAAAAGAAAACCACCTGTTACATTACTAAATGAAACATCCCATTATTGTGTAGCACATTGTTAGCGATGATGTGAATCTAATCCAATACACTTTCTGGCAAATTAAGGAACTTGCTGTCCTTCAGCTGTCTGTTTAATGCATGTGATAAAAAAAACTCAAGTGGTTGTACACCTGGCTGTGTAAATGAGAAACCGATAATTCTACGTTGCTTTAGGAGCATATGGGTATGATTTGATTGGCTGTTGAACTCAACAATGTCAACAATCTTTACCCAGAATTGGGCACTTCACCTTTAATTCACCTATGGCAAATACAATTATGACAAATCGGCCATTCATAGCTGTAGGCATGTGGAGAGCTGCCTGTTTCTGATGCTGTGTTGTAGTTCTGGCATGAGAACTATTCTGTAGAGGAACCATGCAGGGTGTGTTGTAATTACCATGTAATTCTTTTTCTCCTCAAGGACAACATATTTCTCATCCTTGAGGAGATTACTGTTATTGTTCAAACAACAGCAGGCTACAATTGATGCAATTCATAACTTGAAACAAAAAGCATATTGGCCAAACCAGAAGGAAAGAGTTGGTATTTCAGCCAGACAAAAGGTCATTTTACCAGTGTTGAGAAGCATCAGGGCTTTCATGCAGAGAAATTCTTCCCTGGTCACCTGAAGATTAGCAAACTCTTGTGGGATGACCTGCATTGCCAGGCA